>NC_080195.1:117200320-117500320 GCF_030028045.1 Hippopotamus amphibius kiboko | reverse complement strand
GTTCATCTTGACGTTCTGGAAGCTCATGGAACATACTAGATGGTTCAGTTTTTCTTGAAGTTGTTTCACCTGAGCTATGAGATCAACGTTCCGCAGCTGACAATCTCCCAGTACTTTTTCCTTATCCTGCAGGTAAAAAAGAACATGCAATACAGTAAAATAACTGAATTACATGTTGTCATGTTTGTCTGTCTGTTATTTATGAGCCAACTTCAGAGACTATGTGAACAATTAAAGATGAGATTCCATGATGAGCCCTTTGCCCCTCTAGTCTTTTAAGATTTCAAGTTTTTAAAAAATCCCACGAAAGACAGACTCAAGGTTTAAAGCTCGTTGCCTAAAAGGCAACTGTTGGAAAGGCCCCTGGAAAGACGGCAGTACAGGCAGCACCAGGAGTCCCTCTCCCACCTGGACAACAACTGCACTGGCAGCATGTGTCTGATGTAACTATTCTGGAATTCTGCAGTCTGTGGAAGGCTGGCATCCGCAGGGGAAGGCTTGGAGGGTAAACTGGACTCAGCTCTTAGCACAGAAGCAGCTATCATCCCCCACCCCAGGGCCTGGCAGGCAGCTGTGCCTGCGTCCCTGGAGCATCCTGCAGGACCTAGGGTGGGCAAAAAGGACCCTGTCCTCCAAAACCTGGGAATCTGCTCTGACTGCTGCCTCTGATCACAGAGGAGCAGACAAAGAGGCAGCAGGCCATGCTGTTACACCTGCCCCAGCTGTTCCAGCCCCTGCCCTCTGGCTGAAGTGACCTCCAGGGGATTTAAAGGGCTGGTGCCCCTTTTTCCCCACCAATGCATTTTTCTCTTTTTCCCTTTGGGGAAAAATTTAAAAGTAGGACATTCGGAAACAACTACGTATACAGAGAATATTCTAAAGTGACTGCATGTGCCTGGGGGAAAAGCACAGGCTCAGAAAAGATCTGAGAACTTAAGTTTACATCTCAGGCTGGTCCTTAGCAAAGAGAGATCAATCAAAAACAAAACAAACAAACAAAAAAACAATAACCCAAAATAGCAAACACTAAGAAAGAGGGAGAGTCTGATTTCTAGATTTACCACATTAATAGTTCAGTGTTCAACAACAAAAATCACAAAACAAACAAACAGGAAAGAATGGCCTACGCATAGGAAAAAAGTCAACAGAAACCACCACTGAAAAAGACCTGATAGTAGATCTACTAGACAAAGACTACCATCTTAAAGATGCTCAAAGAACTAAGGAAAATATGGAGAAGGTAAAAAAAAAAAAAAAAAAAAAAAGTATGAACGAAATAGAAATATCAATAAAGAAAAAAGAAATCAAAAAGAAATGCTGGAGTTGAAAAGTATAATAACTGAAATTAAAAACTCACTAAAAGGATTCAAAGGTAGATCTGAGAAGGCAGAAGAAAGAATTAGCGAAGGCGAAGACAGAACAGTGGAAATTATCAAGTCTGGGGAAAAGTGAAAAAAAGGTGGGGAAAAGAAAAAAAAAGGTTGAGAAAAGAAAATGGAGCCTCAGGTAACTGTGGGACACCACTGAACAAACCAACATATACATAATGGGAGTCCCAAAAGAAGGGAGAGAGAAGGAGGCAAAGAGAACATATGAGAGAATATACACAATGAATGAAAACTTCCCAAACTTGATGAATATATGAACATAAATACCCAAGAAACTCAACCAACTCCAAGTAAGATGAACTCAAACAGACCCACACGAAGACGTATCTTAATCAAACTTACACAAAGCCAAAAACAAAGAAAGAATCTTGAAAACAGCAAAAGAGAAGTAACTTGTCACATACAAAAGATCCTCAGTAAGATTATCAACAGATTTCTACACCAGAAACTTTGGAGGCCAGAGGACAGTGGGTCAATATATTCAAAGTGCTAAAAGAAAAAGAATTATCAACTGAGAATCCTAAATCCAGGACTTCCCTGGTGGCCCAGTGGTTAAGACTCTGCCTTCCAATGCAGGGGATACGCATTCAATCCCCGGTGGGGGAACTAAAAATCCCACACATCACGTGGTGCAGCCACGAAAAAAGAAAGAGAATCCTAAATCCAGCAAAACTCCATGAAGAGTAGGTTAGAAAGTAAGACATTCCGAGATAAACAGAAGTTGAGGGAGCTTGTTACAACTAAAACCTGCCCTGTAAGAAATGTTCAAGAGAGTCCTGCAGGGGAAATGAAATAACACTAGACAGTAACTCAAAACTGTATGGAGAAATAAAGATCTCAATAAAGGTAAATACATGTGCAGTTATAAAATCTAATGTTACTGTAACAACGGTTTGTAACTGCACTTTTTGTTTTCATCATGAATTAAAAGACTAATATATATATATATATATTCTTAAGTTATCAGTCTGAAAGTTAGTACTATTGTAACTTTAGTTTCGAACTCCACATGTTGTTTTCCACATAATTTAAGAGATCAATGCATTAGAAGAATTAATGCATTTAAACACAATTTATGTGTTGAGGCACAAAGATATAAAGATTTATTTTTGTTACATCAAAAATCAAAAGAAGTGGGGATGGAGCTACAAAGAAAGAGAGTTTTATGTGTAATTAAACGTAAACTGGTGTAAATTCAAATCAGCGTGTTTTACATTAGGATGCTAAATGTGAAAATAGCAATAGAATATACACAAAGAGAAATGAGGAAGGAATTTAAACATTTCACACTCTTTTAAAAAATCAATTAGGGACTTCCCTGGTGGCTGCAGTGGTTAAGAATCCGCCTGCCAATGCAGGGGACACGGATTCAAGCCCTGGTCCAGGAAGATCCCACATACCATGGAGCAACTAAGCCCGTGCACCACAACTACTGAGCCTGTGCTCTAGAGCCCACAAGCCACAACTATCGAGCCCACGTGCCACAACTACTGAAGCCTGTGTGCCTAGAGCCTGTGCTCCGCAGCAAGAGAAGCCACTGCAATGGAGAAGCTTATGCACCACAACGAAGAGTAGCCCCCGCTCGCTGCAACTACAGAAAGCCCACGCGCAGCAACGAAGACCCAATGCAGGCAATAAATAAAGAAATTTATTTTTAAAAAATCAATTAAACACAAGAGAAGGCAGTAATGCAGGAAATGAGGGATCAAAAAAAGCTATAAGGAATAAACAAACAGCAAAATGACAAAAGTACCTGCCTCCTTATCAGTAATGACTTTAAATGTAAATGGATTAAGCTCTCCAAAGACAGAGATTGGCAGAACGGATAAAAACATAAGTTCCAACTATATGCCATCTACAGATATTCATTTTAGACCCAAAGACACAAATAGGTTGAAAATGAAAGGATAAGAAAAGATATTCCATGCAAACAGTAACCAAAAAAGATCAGATGGCTCTTTCACTATCAGAAAGAATCAATTTAAACCAAGAAAAGTTACAAGAGACAAAGGAGATTGAAGCAGTAATAAAAAATCTACCAACAAAACAAAGCCCTGGACCTGACAGCTTCACTGGTGAATTCCATTAAACATACAAAGAAGAACAAATATCAATCCTCCTGAAACTTTTCTAGAAAATTGAAAAGGTGGAAGCATCAGGCCCAGGTGAGTTCACTGGTAAATTCTACCAAACATTTAAGGAAGAAATTATACCAATTCTGTGCAGTCTCTTTCATAGCACAGAAGCAGAGGGAATGCCTCCTAACTCACTGAGGCCTGCATTATCTTGATAACTAAAGTCAAAGACACTACAAAAAATGAGAACTACAAACCAATATCCCTTTATAAATATTTATGCAAAAATCCTCAACAAAATACTAGCAAATCGAATTCAACAGCATATTAAAAAGTTATACACCATAATCAAGTGGTAGTTATTCCTGAAACTCAACACAGGAAATCAGTCAATGTGATATATTATAATAACAAAACGAAGGGGGGGAAGTCACATGATCATCTCGATTGATGCAAAAAAAGCATTTGACAAAATCCAATACCCTTTCACTATAAAAACATTCAATTGAACATACTAGGAGTAGAAGCAAACTATGTTAACATGTAAAAGCCATAAACGATAAACCCCAGTGAACATCATACGATGATAGACTGAAAGCTTTTCCTCTAAGACTAGTAACAAGGAAAGGATGCCCACTTCTCTTCAATACTGTACTGGATATCCTGGCCAGAGCAATTAGCAGAGAAAAAGAAATAAAGGGCATCCAGGGTTCCCTGGTGGTGCAGTGGTTAAGAATCCGCCTGCCAATGCAGGGGACATGGGTTCGCACCCTGGTCTAGGAAGATCCCACATGCCGCAGAGCAACTAAGCCCGTGCACCACAACTACTGAGCGTGTGCTCTAGGGCCTGTGAGCCGCAACTACTGAGCCCACGTGCCACAACTACTGAAGTCCACGCGCCTAGAGCCTGTGCTCCACAACAAGAGAAGCCACGGCAATGAGAAACCCTTGCACCCCAATGAAGAGTAGCCTCGGCTCACCACAAGTAGAGAAAGCCCATGTGCAGCAACAAAGACCCAACGCAGCCAAAACAAATAAATAAATAATAAAATAAATCTTAAAAAAAAAAAAGAAACAGAGGGTATCCAAACTGGAAAGGGAGAAGTCAAATGATCTCTGTTCACAGATGATATGATCCTATATGTAGAAAACCTAAAGAGTCCACCAAAAAACTAAAAAACTGTTAGAATTAATAAATGAATTCAGCAAAATCGCAGGATACAAAGTCAACACATAAAAATCAGTTGCATTTCTATACAGGAACAACCTGAAAAGAAAAATAAGAAAACAATTCCATTTACAGTAGCAACCAAAAAAAAAAAAAAAAAGAAAGAAAGAAAAGAATAATTAACCAAGAATTCACCAAGGAGGTCAAAGACTTTTAAATGGAACTACAGACATTGCTAAAAGAAATTAAGGGAGACATAAATAAATGGAAATACGTCTCATGGTTATGGATTTAAAGACTTAGTATTGTTAAGATGTCAATACTACCCAAAGCATTCTACAGATTCAATGCAATTCCAGCAAAATTCCAAAGACATTTTTTGCAGAAATAGAAAAAAACCCATCCTGAAATTCATAGGATTTTAAAGGATCCCAAACAGCCAAAACAATCTTGAAAAACAAGCACACAGCTGAAGGACTTACAATTCTTGATTTCAAAACTCGTGACAAAGCTACAGTAATCAAGTGTCATATTGGCATAAAAACAGACATATGGAATAGTACAGAAAGCCCAGAAACAGATCTTCGCATATACCGTTAAATGATTTTTGACAATGGTGCTTAG
This sequence comes from Hippopotamus amphibius kiboko, assembly GCF_030028045.1. Classification (NCBI taxonomy): domain Eukaryota; kingdom Metazoa; phylum Chordata; class Mammalia; order Artiodactyla; family Hippopotamidae; genus Hippopotamus; species Hippopotamus amphibius. The sequence continues at coordinate 117,495,065 of NC_080195.1, read as the reverse complement.
ACCATTCAGTGGGAAAGGACAGTCCTTCCACAAATGATGCTGGGAATATGGGATATTCACATGCAAAAGAATGAAGCTGGACCTTTACCTAACATCACATACAAAAAGTAACCCAAAATAGTTGAAAGACCTAAAACTGTAAAACTCTAATTAGAAAACATATGGCAAAAGCTTCATAAGTCTAGATTTGGCAATGATTTCTTGGCTATTACACCAAAGATACTGGAAACAAAAGACAGACAAAATTAGACTTTGTGACATTTTTAAAATTTGTGTATTAAAAGACACTATCCAATACGGAGTAAAAATGCAACCCACAAAATGGGATAAAATATTTGCAAATCACACCTAATAAGGGGTTAATATATCCAGAAATATATAAAGAACTTCTAAAACTCAATTAAAAAAACCATAAAACCTGATTCAAAATTTGCCAAAGGACTTGGGCAGACATCTCTCGGAAGAACATACACAAATAGCCAATAAGCACATGAAAAGATGCCCAATATCAATTATCATTTGAGAAATGCAAATCAAAACTACAACTAGATACCACCTCACACCCATCACAATGACTACTACCAAGAAAACCAGAAAATAACAAATATTGGTGAGGATGTGGAGAACCTGGAACCCTTGTATACTTCTGATGGGAATGTAAAATGGTACAGCCTCTGGGGAAAACACTATAGCAGTTCCTCAAAAAATTAGAAATAGAATTAGCATATGATCCAGCAACTCTAGTTCTGGGTATATATCCAAAAGAACTGAAAGCAGGGTCTCAAAGAGCTATTTGTACCCCCGTGTTCACAGCAGCATTAGTCACAGGAGTTAAAACGTGGAAGCAGCCCCAGTGTCCACCAACAGACACATGGATGAGCATGATTTGGTCCGTCCATGCAGTGGACTGTTACCCAGCCTTAAAAAGGGAGGGAATTCTGACACCTGCTGTGACACAGATGGGCCTTGACGATATTGTGCTGAGCGAAATAAGCCAGCTACAAAAAGACAAATACTGTGTGATTCCACTTACAGAAACACTTGAGTATCCCAGAAATCACACAGAAACAGAAAGCAGAAAGGTGGTTGCCAGGGGCTGGGAGAGGGAGGAAATGGGAGTTATTGTCTAAATGGGTAGAGTTTCAGTTTTACAAGGTGAAAAGAGCTATGGAGATGCATGGTCACACAACACTGAGTATATTTAGTACCACTGAACTACACATTTAAAAATGATTAAGATGTAAATCATATGTATTTTACTACACACAACACAAAAAAGGCAATTGTCATAACCTATTTCTGTGGCAATTTGCTGAGGACGTAAGTTTTTTGTTTTTGGGGTGTTTTTTTTTTTCCCTGTTGAAAAACAATTTTATTTTTTCTTTAGTATATAAAGTTTAACACTAATTATAGAAAATAGTTTGAAAAACAGAAAAGCAAAAATGAAGGTAAAATCATCTATAATTCTACCATCCAGAGATAACCATTCCCAGTGTTTAGGTGTCTATCTTTACAGAATATTTTTTTTTTTTTTTTGCTTCAGATACCTTTTTTTTTTAAGCTCTTTATTGGAATATAATTGCTTTACACTCTTGTACCAGCTTATGAGGTACACCAAAGTAAATCAGCTGTATTTATACACATATCCCCATATCCCCTCCCTCCCGCGACTTCCCCCCACGCTCCCCGTCCCGGCCCTCTAAGGCATTGGGTTTTTTTAAAAGAAAAAAAAGCCTGGAAGGTTTTATATGCAAACACTGGAAAACAGAAAATTGTGGTTTATAGAATGAATTTGGAATTTCCTTGTCAGTGTATAACTTCTAAAAATTTGGCAATCAGCTCACGGCATCCCAGGGCTGAGTTCTCTTTTAAGAATTCGAAGGGGCTTCCTAGGTGGCGCAGTGGCTAAGAATCCGCCTGCCAATGCAGAGGACACGGGTTCGATCCCTGCTCCAGGAAGATCCCACATGCCGCGGAGCAACTAAGCCCGTGTGCCAAAAAAAAAAAAAAAAAGAACTGGAAGAATTCGAAGAAATGTTCCTATCACAAGGACACTGAGACAAGTCTGCTACAGAGTCGGCGAAGGTTCTCTCCAAACAGAATGTACTTTCTGAGGGGATCTGATAAACACGTGACATCAGATGCAGGCTTCTCTATCAAAACTGCAGGCCCAGGCCCACAGTCCCACATGCCTTGGAATTCAGAATCTTTCAATTTCCCAATACCAACGTGGAGCACGTGGCTCATGGTACACCCCAGGATTGCTCCCAGGAGACGAGGGCTGCGACACTTAGCAAAGTGTGCAACGTCCACACCAGCAGGGTAACCGGCTCCCGAGAGCCCGCACGTGAGCAGGCTTCGGAACCAGGCACACTTTCGGTTCTCAGAACATCTCAGCTCGGCAGCAATGTGATGCTGCTGGCCTGCCACCTTCCCACCCCAGAATAGTCAGCTCTCTCGTAGCTTGTGTCCTGGGGATCGGTCAGCTCTCTCGTAGCTTGTGTCCTGGGGATGGCAACTTAAGCTGCTGAATTATTTGCTCTCCTTTGCTCGGAGGACACGTGAAAATATTCAGGAAAACACCTGAGGTTCAAACAAATGTGAGGCCTTTCCAAGTCACTCAGAAGCTGGTGATGAATGTTGCCGGGGGCAGTGCAGCTGGGGGCAACTCGTCCTCACACAGAAAATTCTAGACACAAGCCCTTGAGCCCAATTAAATCCTACTTGTATCAACTATGAGAAAAAAGTAACTGACAGCTCAGTTTTCATAAGGTGATAAGACCGTGGAAACATGTGCTTAAATCAAACATGTGGGCAATTTTAAAACGGATCTGAACAGCACTGCCAAGAGTGACAGACTCGGAGAAGGCATCCCTGTCTGCAGTCTGCATACCCCGTGCTGCCGCAACAAAGATGCCGAGGGGGTCTCTGCCCGTGACCAGCTCCCATGTCCTGTGCCTGCACCCACAACATGCCCACGCACCTTCACTGTTTCCGGCACTCTGCCGCCATCCTCCACTCTCAGGTGCATTTCCTTCCTCACCAGGAGCAGCTCAGACTCCAGCTGCCGCTGGCAGACGGCGAGCAGCGACATCACGCGGTCCTGATGGCTGAGGCCTGCACGGGTCAACGTCGGCCGGGCTTTGGCCGGCGGCGGACCATCCTTAACAGGGCTCTAGGATGAGCAGGGAAACGAGGAGAGGCTTATGAGCACACAGCCAAAGGCGTCAGGGAGTCAGCAGGGCGTGAGGCTGCCTCAGACTCCCCGCAGCCCTGGAGGCAGCGCCACCCGGCAGGAAAGCCCACAGCTCGGGATAGAATCACACGTGTGGAGCAGGAGACCCGAGGCGCACACGCCCACAGCAGGTCAGCGTGTGCCGAAGCTGGGGCGACCCCCCAAAGCACAGCCTCCCATAACTGTGGAGCACAGCACAGCTGCCCACCTCCCCGCCTGCACCCCCAGCTCCCTGCCGGCACCCCTAGCTCCCCACCTGCACCCAGCTCTCTGCACACAGAGGTTGCACCTCTCTGGCCCGAGGAGGAAGGCACCCACCTGAGGGTCACTGCCATGGCCGTGGGGGGCCTTGGCCAGCCGCCTGCCACCCACATCCTGTTCCAACTCTTTATGGCAGGAGGCCTCTTCACCCCAGGACATCCGCCCCCGCGAGCCACTCTCCACGCAGGCCCCGCGTGCCTGCTGCTCATCCAGCTCCTTCTGGCACCTCAGGAAGCTCTGGTTGAGTGCCTGCAGCTGGCGGCTGAGGCGGACACACTGCGCCCGGAGCCGCTGCAGCTCGGGGGGCTCCCCAGCAGCCACCAGCAGCTGCTGCTCCAGGGCGCGGCGGAAGCGGGCCACGGCCGCCAGGATGGCTCCCAGCTCGGCGGAGTGGGCTGACGTCTGCCGGTGCAGAGTGTCGATTTCTAAATCTCTCTCTGCGATCTTCGCTTCCTTGGCTCGCAAGGCAGCTTCGAACTCGCGGACCTGGGAGGCCAGGTCCTGGACCTCGGCCTCCCTGAGGGCGGCGCCGGGCCCGGGCTCGGCCAGCTGCCGTGTGGCCGCCTGCTCCGCGGCCTGCAGGCGCCGCTGGAGGGCCTCGAGGGCCTGGCCGTGCCGGCGCTCCTGCTCGGTCAGCAGCCGGCTGAGGGCCTCCTTGGCCTCGAGGGCGGCGTGTAGCTCGCCCTCCAGCGCCACACGGGCCTCGGCTCCTTCAGCCGGGAGGCCCAGCAGCTCACTCTGCAGGCTGGCAGCTCCGCCGTCCCCGGCCTCAGGCGCCATGGGGCCCCCGAGCAGGAGCTCCCTCTGCAGCTTCTCGATGACCTCGTGGAGCTGTTCGATCTCCTCTGCTTTATCCCTCTGTAACCTCTCTTGGTTCTCTCGCAAATTCTCAATAATGGATTTCAGCTCTTCAATTTCAGAACTTCTGTTATACACAACCTGAAGAAAAAGCACATTTCAGACACAAATTACATACATCAACTTCAGAAGCTCCCCTTTTCACTTACAGTTGGGCCTGACCTTGTTCTTACAAAAGTGGAGACTTCACAGCTTAAAAGTAGCTGTGGAAGTAACTAATAACATCGCCAAATGACATGAATATCTGAAAAAGACCCAGAACACCCAGCTACTTCAAGCATGTCAAAACGGTAAAAATTCGTATCTGCAGTTGCTGCTTTGCTGCCCGTTCCAACGCCTCATTAAGGCCACGTCCCATCGCTGTGACAGACCCCAACCCTCGGCCGCCAGGGTTCAGGGCAGCCACGTCTCAGTCAACGACACTACACACGAATGTCTTCACCACCTTTTAAATGTGTATTTTCTTAACATTTAAGCAACTTTGATTTGTCTGACTTTCATAAAGGGGTATTTAGATTTTAGGTGTCATTCTAACAGCAGAACAAGAATGAAAGTGAGAAGATGGGGGGCGGGAGTTTGCAGTAATGAAGAATATGAACGAGTCAGAGCTCACAGCACACCTTCCACACTGTGCACGGCGGGGATGTGTGGACTCAACACACCAGGCATCGAACGATGCTTCTACTTGTGCTTTTTAATCTAATTTTCAACAGTTTTAAGGTAAGAAATGTTACTGTTCCTACTTAAAAGATGGGACAATTGAAATTTAGATATGAAATATCTTGCCAAGACCACAAAGACAGTAAATGCAAAATCAGGATCGAAATCTATGTCATTATGGCTCCAAATTCCATTCTCTTAAGGTTACATCAATAGTAATGACCAAAAAATAAAAAGTTCTAACTAATCAGTGTTCTAGTTAACAATTTTCAACCAATTTGTTATAGTAACATACTTCCTAAAAATTGAGAGTTTCATAGTTTCTTGGTTTCACTAGTACTACTTAACAATTACTTTCAACACAAATCCAAACCTGACCCATAGTGAAGACAAAAATAAGAAAACTGATTTTTGGTTTTGGTTTGGATGACCTAAACTGTACCTGACACTCCCATTTACCACATCGGCATGCCACAGTATGTAGTCGGCAAGAGAAAATTCCTAAGTGTGAGGCAAGACCCTCTACCCAGCCCCACACTGTGCACTCGGCACACAGAGGTGAAAAGGTGTGCACGACAAAAGAGCCAAAGTCACAGCAGAAGCATCACACTTAAAATACCAAAGCCAGCACGTGAAAGTGGCTTTAGAAAATAAGACACTAAAATCTGAAGTAAGTCCTCTGAAATACAGTGCAGCTGGAGCAGGCGAGGAAGCAGACGGGCACCAAGTAAGGGTCCCAAAGCCCACAGCGGGAAGAACAGAACTGCAGCTGTGGAACCTAGAGAAAGGGCCAGAATACGCGTGTCGAGTCTCCCTGAATGTGGGAGGGGTGATGCCTTCTGACACAGGACAGCGCACAGGTGATCAGGCCTGTGTGCCACCCACCCCAGGTGTCCAAGAGTGGGGCTCAGAGGGTGCTTGTGCTTCTCTCTCAGCCAGTGGCCTCCGTGGGCACCTGGAGAGTCAGCACCAGCAGGGCGTCACAGAGCAGAGCCCGCGGAGCGCCACGATGGGCATGCGGACCGACTCTGTGAAACCCGGAGGCACACCCCACCTGCCTACAGGCCCAGGACGTCATGCTGAGGATTCTGATGCAGCAGAGACCACCAGACCTGGGCGGGGGGGGGGGGGGGGGGGGGGGGGGGGGGCAATCTTTCAGGCGGTGCCCTCAGGCAGCACAGCCAGATGAGGCCCAGAAGAGGGAACTGGGGCAGCCAGCGCCGCAGAGAGAGAGAACAGACAGAGACACAGGGAAGGGAAACCAAACTCCACGCGTCAACTCTGCCCATGTCTTGGGCTGATCAGCACACTATCTCTGCGGGCAAGACAGAGTACAAACTTTGAGTCCAACCAACATGACTACAAGTAAAAGAAAAACCTCACTGCTGTGGAAGCAGGAGTTCCTGCAACATGATTTGCAAAATATCAAGGATGCAAATCAAAATTATTCAAAACACCAAAAACCCCCAAAAAACAAAAAACCAAAAACCAGCAACACGCAGCCAATTTCTGACAAGAAAAGACAACCAATGATAACTAAAACTGACACGACAAAAACGCTGGAATGAACAAACAAGAATGTTATAACGGTGTTCAAGGACATAAAGGTAAGCATGTTCGTGATAAACAAAATTTAGGAAATCTTCACAGAGGAACTGTTAAAAAAAAAAAACAACCAAAATTCTATAACTAACATCTGAAATTTAGAAAATCACTCAATGGGCTTGAGAAAATCCTGGACATGACAGAGAATTTAAAGCTTGAAGAGTCACAGACATTATCCCATCAGAAGAAAAGAATTATAAAAAATGCACATGGCTTCCAATACCCATAGGACAATATAAAAAGTATGGCATATTTGTAATGAGAGCTCCAGAAGAGAATGATGCTAAAAAAATACCTCAATAGGGATTTCCTAGGTGGTGCAGTAGTTAAGAATCCTCCTACCGATGCAGGGGACATGGGTTTGATCCCTGGTCAGGGAAGATCCCACACGCCACGAAGCAACTAAGCCCGTGCGCCACAACTACTGAGCCTGCACGCCAAAACTACTGAGCCTATGCAACTAGAGCCTGTGCTCTGCAACAAGAGAAGCCACTGCACCGAGAAGCTGGTACACTGCAACAAAGACTAGTCCCTGCTCACCACAACTAGAGAAAGCTTGTGCGCAGCAATGAAGACCCAACACAGCCAAAAAAAAAAAAAACACCCTACAAGGAGATACCACTAAAATGAGTACAGTGAAAAAGACTGACCACACCAAGTGCTGACGAGGACGTGGCTACTGGAGCCCTCATACACTGCTGGTGGGAATGTAAAATGGTAGAGCAACTTTGCAAAACAGTTTGGCAGTTTCTTTTAAGGTTAAACATATACTTACATATGAATCAGCCGTTCTACTCACAGGTATTTATCCTAAAGAATCGAAAACTTATTTTAACACAAAAACCTGCACATGAATGTTTACAGCAGCCCAATTCAAAACTGCCAAACCTAGAAACAATCCAAACATATGTCAGTGAGTGAAGGGATAAACCATGGGACATCTATATAATATTCCTCAGCAATAAAAGGAACAACTTACTGACACACGCAACGACACGGATGGACTGCAAACATATGAGGCTAAGTGACCTGACACAGCATTCTGCAAAAGGCAGAAACCACACAGCTGAAGAACCCACCTGTGGTTGCAAGAGGTTGGGTGTGGGGTGGTGACCACAAAGGGGCAGTGCAGGGAGACTTTCTGAGGGAGGGACTGGACTGTGTCTTGACTGTGGTGGTGATTACAAGACTAAACACATTTTTCAAAACTCAAAGAACTATCTACCAAAAAGTGAATTTTACTGTTTGTGAATTTTTTTAATACTGTGAAAAAATTTACAGATAAGAAATGGTTTTATCAAAAACTAAGACCTGTCTAAAATCACTGACTTAAGGTTTCACCTAAAGAAGCTAGAAAAAGAAGAGTAAAATAAACCCAAGGTAGGTAGAAGGAATCCAATAATAAAAATAAGAGATATCAAAGAAATAGAAAAAAAAAATTGAGAAAACTAGTAAAGCCAAAAGCTGGTTTTTTAAAACATCAATAAAACTGATAAACCCCTAGGCCAGAGAGACTTCAGGAAAAAGAGAAAACACAAATTCACCAATATCAGGAATGAAAAAAGGGTCATCAATGCAGAACTTACAGCTATTCAATGAGTTAATCAGAAAATGGTTAACAAGATTAATGGCTAATAAGGAAAGACTATAAACTCCTTCATGCCAAGAAATTTGACAATTTAGATGAAATGGCCAAACTCCTTGAGAAACAAAACTAACACAAGATGGAACAGAAATCTAAACACCCCTGTACTTGGTAAAGAAATTGAATTCACTACCAAAAACCTCCCCATTCAGGTGGCCTTCAGGGCCAGATAGTTTCACTGTGCATTTTATTAAAACATTTAAAGAAAAAAAATCACATGTATTTAATCTCTTTCAGAAAAAGGAGAAAGTGGGAAATTTTCCAACATTTTATAAGCCCAGCAAAACCTTCATACCAAAACTTGATAAAATATTTTTAAAAAAAGGAGAGTGATAACCTTCATGAATACAGATGCAAAATCCACTAACAAAAGATCAGCAAGTCAAATCCAACAACATATTAAAAGGGTAGCTCATCATCACCAAGCAGGGTTTATCCTAGGAATGCAAGGTTGGCTTAACCTTCAAAAATCACTCAATGTAATCAACCCTATTAGAAGAGTAAAAGAAAAATAATAATTGTTTCAAAAGATTTAGAGGCATCAACGTAGAAACAAAAGGGAACTGCCTCAATCTGGTGAAAGCTATCTATGAAAAATCTACAGCTAACATTATACCTAGTGGTGAAACAATGAACACTTTCCTCCAAGATCAGGAACAAGGCAAGGATGACTGCTCTCACCTGTTTTATTTAACATGACACTGGAAGTGCCAGCCATTGTAATAAGGAAGGAAAAGAAATAAAAGGATTGGAAAGAAACAAAACTGTCTTTATTTGCAGACGGTGTACTCTTCTACACAGAAAGCCCTAGAAATCTATAAAAACACTACAAGTATACATGCGTTTAGTAAGGTAACAAGATACAAGGTTAATATACAAAAATTATATATACATTTGTATGTATGTGTATACTCATGGCAAACAACTGGATAATAAAAATAAATTTAAGCCCATTTCCAATGGTGCAACAAAACAAAGATACTTAGGAATACACTTCATAAAAAATGTCCAAAACTTCTTCCTTGAAGACTACAGAATAAGGGGAAAAGTAAATGATAAAATTAAAGAAACAGCATTAACCCAAGTACTAGAATAAATAACGAAGGAGAGAACAACACATGTTGAGAATAAGGCGTTAGGATGTCAAGCAGCTGCTGGAGAAGGAAGCACAGAGAAGAAAGAACAACCACCACGTTGAAAGAGGTCATAACCAAGGGCGGTGGGAACGTAAGTGTGCAGGGTTCCAAAAACCCTCAAGATGCCATGATTCTAAATGATGAAAACCTCCTCTTACACAAAAGGTAACAAAACGTGGTTTCTTTCAAAGAACCAAAAATCTAATGAGAGTCAGTCTGACGAATGGAATTTTGGTTTATTAGATCAAAGTAAAGATATTATCGACACTTTCACAAAAAATGAGAAGTACAGAGAACAAATCATGTACAGATTTACATGTCTAGAAATAAACAAAAATCCATAAAAAAATATTTGAGATTGTCTTTATAAAGCTTTCTATTCCAATGGAACTAAAATATTTTCCTTATCACATAAACTATCTTTAATATCTACGATTTTTTTTAGTATGTAAAATTATACTTACATGGCCAATTCCAGAGCACTAAGGAAAATAACTACACAATCTCCTTAAAAAAAACTAGTCATTGGTTTTAAAGGCATTCCTCAAAGGAACACAAAAGAATATTGTAAAATTCTGCCAAATATATAAGGTACCAACACAGATCATTAATTTCCCAATAGCCTCTGTCACTGCAACATTTGGGGTCATGAAAAACTGCAAACATAACTCCTTTTTACTCTACAGCCCCCGCCATCTTTCCATCTTCCTCCAACATTAATAACACAAAAACAAAGACACGCCGCTATAACCTTTGTGTAAGGACACAGAGGCCCCTGCTGACCCTCAGACACTACCAAGAACGTAATGCCTAAGATGCCAGACCAGACTGCGGTCCCGCACCCAGCGCCAGGCAGGGCCCACCTCGCTGACAGCGCCACCTCCTGGCCCGGCCAGCTGCACCCCGGCCTGCTCACTCTGACACATCATCTCCCTCTCTTGGTTTTGCAGAAAAGCCTGTGGAAATAACAACAACAATGGTAATAAGAATAATGCCAAGAGAGCGTTACTGTTGGGAACAGTCCCCTGACCGTGCAGGTTCGAATACCCGCACTAAACGAGCCCGCAGTTTTAAGCAGTAACACTCAACTTGAAACTGTTGTTCTAGTAAAGTGCTTGCAGCCTAAAATAACATATTAGTTCAGCTGTCAAAAACCAATTACTGCATTTTTCCAGGCAACTCGTTTCAAAGCAATCACCAAAGAATAAGCAAAATGTACTCTTATCTGCTGCTCATCTATTAATTAAGGAAAAATTCCCACCGAAAGGACAGCCAGTGTCTAGGATTGGCCCAAAACTCCATTTTCACTAAAGATTATTCTCAAATTATGCAGATGCAACTCTGTGACAAACAGATGTAAATAACAGGACCCTTCAATGTCCTTCAACGCAGTGAGTCCACACTCATCCAGGGACCGCCAGGCTGCAGCCACAGCAACGAGTGAGTCTAGACTCAACCTATCTCAAGGCCATCTTTGAAGGTGATGTTCTCTTTACAACTTGGTTGTTGTCTGCTCTATATAGAGGTTGTTTTTAATTTTTGCTGCAAAAGCACAATTACATTAAGTTAACAGAGAAGACTGGAAAACAGGTTTTTTTCTGTTGCTGGAAGGAAGCAGGTACGTCCTGCCCATCGCCTCTTCTAGAATGGGGCCCAAAACAGTAACATGCTTCCTAAGTTATGATCTACCCCCTCTTCACAGTTTCTGTCATTGGGGAAGCGATTCTCGGGCAATTTTACTCCAATGAGCATCCTTTAGAAGACTTGACTGTCAAAGCTGCAAACACGAAGCAGAGTTTGGTGGAGGAGGTGAAGCAGGTGGACTTCACCAGTCAAGGTGACTCTGATTCCCACTGACGGTTCCTAGAAGCTGTTTCCCCCGCACATGCTAGAGCTGCCCCAGGGGCCACCCTCAGGGCAGAAGTCAGGCATCTGTGAGGCACTGCCAACATGAGGTCCTCCTTCTGTCTTCAGGAGGAAGGCACGCGAGTGTCTGGGAAGGACCGAGGTCCTGGCTCCCCACAACGGACGGTCCCTCCAGCAGCCACAGCACTTACATGACTGACATACATGGAGTCGGGTGGGTTTTTCTCGCTTACCTTCAAGTCAGCATTCTCTTCTTGAAGTTCTCTGATGCGGATGGAGGCGCTGTTGTCCTGCATGTCTAATTTCAAGTTCAGATTTAGCACTTCTTCATTTTTACTTACTAAGTCATCTTTAATTTTTTCCAATTGTTCTTTTAAGTCCAAAACCTTGCATTAAAGAAGGTAAACATTAAAAATTATCTAATGTTCTAAATGACTTAATAATTATTAAAATCATTTTGAAAGATTTAAAGTACATGCCAGAAAAACTTATTACTATCCTAAAATCCACACAGAAACGCTAAAATTACAAAGCATATACAATAGTGACAAACCCACACAAACTGCAGCGCTTAGACATCCTGCCCTCTGCACAGAAGCACAGGGGAGGCCACCTGCGGACACGGAGCAGCGAGGGAATGTTCCCGCATGGCCCGCCCCACGCGCACCTCGTCCTCACGCTGCAGGAGGGCCCTCTGCACTGCCTCCAGCTGGACTTCTTGACCGTCAGGAGGGCTGTCCACAGGAGGCACTGGACACCTGCCCTCATCGAGTCTAGACTGCAGTGTGGACACCAGAAGCAAGTTACTCATCTGCTGTTCCTGTAACGCCTCTTTGTCCTATTTAAGAGAGAGATTTATTTTTGGCAAGTGTTTCAGGAAATCAGGGGTCTCAAGCTGCTGTTTGTTATCAAAGTGTAGATCACCCTCAGCCCGTCTGTGCACACCTGTGCATACCTGTGCACACCCGAACGTGTCAGACACAGGATCCACAGACCCAGCCACGCCCCAGACCAAGACACCTGCCTGGCACCCGAGACCCCACTGCAGTGAAGCTAACCCAGCAACTATTCAACAAGGTATGGAAAGGGTCTCTAGACTGCTAGCGATTTTTTTTTTAATGGAAATAACATGCCAAAGAACAGGCAATGGCCGACAATACATCTGTACAATGAATGTTAACAGCCCATTAAAAAGTTTTCAAGGAACACTGAACATGGATAAAACGGTCACAACATATTAACTGGGGAGGAAGTAGGCATTCAAAATTATACACGTGGTCCGACTTTGTAGAGGGGAAAAAAAGGCATTTTCTCTACCCTGGTACCTGGTAAGCTCAGTAGCTGTTTGCTGGGAAGGGGGGGGTGGGGGGGAGCCGCCCAGAACTGTCCCGAAGCAAGTGGAGCCAGCAGCTGGGTGACACAGGAGCCACGCCTGTGCTGCGTCCTCCCCACACAGGACATCCTCAACAAGGGGCCTGGGCTTCACCTAATGGTTCTTGGCCATATTTTCAAAAACCAAACACCTGTACCTATAAAGTTGTCGGAATGGCCCCTGGGCTGTGTGACGTGCAGCTGTGAAAACTTCTGGATCTGAGCATTATAAGCCTGATCTAAATCCCACCCTGTGTGTGAGTTACCCTATAATAAACTGATCCATTGACTAGAAAGAAAAAAAAAAACAAAAAACACCTGATAAAACTCTCCTCGTTGAGGCAGGGTTTTCTTAGGGCCAAAACAATGATTCCAAAGTAAAATTTCTCATTGAGCCTCAGACTTTCAAGTAACCTTTAAACCTCCAGTGACATGAAATACAAGAAACTTCAATGCATTCAGACTAAATGTGCAAAGGAGGGGGCAGTGCCGAACCCCGTCCCCCAACAGGGGGCCCGCTCACGTCCGGCTTTCCCACCGCACCTCAAACTCTCAGACACAGGAACGTGTACACCACCGACGTCTAACCCCAGACTACAACATGAACTGTCACCAAAGGGTTTTCACTCAGGAACTGACATAAATTTCTAACTCAAAATTAAAATAATTATAATTAGGCTCTATGCAAAGTATTTAATAAGTTTTCTAAACCTAAAATTTTGAACAGTTACTTAACTACTAAGGATAAACTCAGAGTGCTTGAGAGACAAAGAAGTGCTATAAAAATTGCTATAAAATGTTATTACACTAAACGCGACGCTGTGATTCGTGATAAGAAACGTGCATCTGGTCCTCCCGGCACAGACCCCCGGCACCTCGGCGTCTCCCGAGCGATGAAGCCCTGACATTCACAACAAGCCCCTCCAGCCACATCTGAGTCTGCGTCACTGAGGTGACTCTGGGGACGCCCTCAGGTCACCGAAGGAAGGGGGCTGGCTGCCAGGGGAGCTGACCACATGATTAAAGGGTTAGGACTCTGTCTCACCCCTGGCCTCCAGGGAGGGGTGAGGCGCTGAGGCTGAATCCATCACCAGCGCCGACCATGGCTGCACGACGAAGCCTCCACAAAACCCAAGAGGACGGGCTCAGGAGCCTCTGGGCCGGTGTGACCCCCCCCCACCCCCCTCACCCCCCCATCTGGCTGGATAAACTGTCTACCCAGGAAGCAGAGTGTCTGAGCTCCATGAGCCACTCTAGCAAACTCGTCGAGCCCCAGGTGGGGGCTATGGGACCCTCGATTTACACAAGTTGGACCTGAGGTGGACGGACACCTGGGGGTGGGAACAGTCCTGTGGGACCGAACCCTGACGCTGCGGGGTCTGACGCCATCTCCAGCAGACGGTGTCGGAGTGGAGCTAAGCTGTAGGACACCCAGCTGGGGTCGCTGAGGACTGCAGAGACCCCCACACGCTTGGTGACCATGCGTCCTCAGCACGGGAGACACAGTGGTGGGGCCAGAGCCGGGGGTCTGCAGCCCTTCTGATGAAAAAAAAGCCCCACCCCCAGCAGCGCCCCCACCCGCGGCCTCGGCAACGCAGGCTCACCCGTTCCAGGTCCCTGGCGGCCTTGCGCTGTCTCTCCAGCTCTTCCTGCAGCTGCACCAGCGTTCTCGTGGTGCTGGCGTTGGTCTCCTGCAGACGCTTAATCTCTTCCTCCTGGATGAACACTTGTCTATCTGCCAACTCCTTCTTTATAATCAACTCATTAAGTCCATCTGATTTTTCTCTCAATTTGTCTTCTAGCAATTCAATCTAAAACCATAAAAAATGCTTCAGAGACTAATAGTTTAAAAAAAACCCCACCTTCCAAATTAAAAACTATAACAACACAACTGTGAGAAAACTGGCCCTCTACGTGGTTTTCTAGACCCACGCTGCACAGTGAAGCCTGGTGAAAGAATACAACAGAATTCTCTCCATAAAACAATACACAAAAATAATACAGAATTTGTTAGTAAAATAAAATGAATTTTGATGGTAAGGAATGGAAAGCCACTGAGCAGTGAAGAAAAGAACCGAGCAGAGACACAGCACCAATCGGGTCGGGGTCAAGAAGCAGGCTGAGTGCCAAGCTTACACCTACAGTCCGTCTGCACAACAGCACGGAAATCACAAAGCCGCAGACGGAGCACGGATCAGGGGGTGGGAGGGGAGGGGGCCCTATCTCCTGTCTGCACGCCTGTGCCCCGGCTGGGACCCTCTGCAGCTCATCACCTAGGGGGAGCTGGGTCTTATTTCTTACAACGGCAAATGAACACACAATTATCTCCAAACACGTTTAATTTTTAAAAAGAAGAAGCAAATCCACGACAGCGCCCTCGGACAGGAGGAAGCAGACAGATCCAGCCCCAAGCAGAAGGAAGCAAGGAAAGCAAGCCAGACGCAGGGCCCTGTGCACCAGCCCTCCCCCAGTCCGGTCACGCAGCGAGCGGCCGAGGCGCGGCAGCGCCGAGGGTGCAGATGGACGGACAGACGGACGGACACAGGCAAGCACGGGGCACCCATGCATACCTCCTCATCCAGCTGCACGCATGGTTGTGTTCGTGTACATGGAAGGAAAAACATTTTTAAGAATAAAGCTTTTTATAAAAGCGACGCGGAGAAGAGCTCCCCCCGGGCAGGCCCAGCACGCGGCGGGCGGGCGGGCGGACTCACGTCGCTGGCACGGGGCCCTGGGGGCCGCGGCCGGGCCGCCTGGCGGAGCTGCTCCTCCAGCCTCTGGATCTCCTGCTGGAAGTCCTCGCGCTCCCGCTCCCGCTCCACCGCCTGCGCCTGTCACAACAGAAGGCCTGTTTGGACCATTTCCCCAAGCGTCCCCACTGCCCACGGTCACACCACCGCCCTCTGCAGACGGGGGACAAGGTGGAAGGGGCCCTCTTGTCACGGACACCTCATACGACGGAGCTGCAGGAAGAGACGTAGCCCCCGGTGGGACCCGGGGGCGGCTTCTGAGATGTGGGCAGAAGGAAAGACAGGAAGCGGCGGCACAGGGCCAAAGGACAGCACAGGGCCAGCAGACGCCGCCCCGGGCCAGGGCAGTGGGCACGTGGACAACCCCCAAGACGCCCGCCAGGCTGTGCTCACGTTCCCCCGACACCAGTGCAGAAGCTGCTTATCGGCCTGGAAGGAAGCTCATGCTACGAAGGTGGCCTCTGGCGACGCAAATAAACTCTGCACTCGAGACTCTTACGTCCATGAACTGGCGCTGGCGGCGCAGGTGCTGGTCCAGGGAGCCCATCTGCTGCCTCAGGGCGGAGAGCTCCTCGGCCTGCCGGGCGCACGCCTGCTGCCGGGACAGCTGCTCCTCCAGCTCGGCCTCCAGAAGCCTCATCTGGGACAGCAGGGCCGAGCGGTCCTTCTCCGACTGCTTCCTGGTCTCCGACTGCTCCTTGGTGAGAGACTCCACCTCCTTCCTAAGAGCTGAAGATGCGGAGGAAACGGGCGAGGAGCCCAGCTCAGGGTGCTGGCGGGAGCGTGAGGCGAGCGCCTCCTGGCCACGCGGCTGGGCCTGGACTGCAGGGCAGCGCGCTCACCGCTCACAGGCCCGTGACTCGGCCGCGCCGCACAGCCGCCTCGCGAGCACGGACGCGCGCCCTCGACCTGTCCGATCCCACGCCCACACCCTAATAAACAGCCACAATTCAGCCAAAACCCACTGAAAACAAAGCTGAGTACTTCCGCAGGAAAGGGGCGGGAGGAAAAATTGTGCTTTTTAAATGAAACTTGGCTAAAATAAAAAACTTCAAAGCCTGAGAAGAGAATACATCTTGGTGTCCCCCAATGACATATCAGGTAATTTTCCAGGAATTCTGCCTTCATGTACGTTCTCCAACACAGAAAAACAAAATGTAACTTAAAACCTCCACCCAAGGGAACACCAGCCCCGCTGGGGAGGCTGTGGGCCGACGCGCGGACCACACAGGGCTCCCTACGCACCTGGGGGTGACCTGTCTTTGGAAAAGGGTCGAGCCATCAGCAAACCTGGAGCCGACCTAAAATGGATGGGGCAACGAGGCCATGACCCAGGGAGCGACAGGTGAATCAGCATCTGGGAAAAGAGGTCTCCCTGCAGTGGGCCCCGAAGTGTTGAAACTATCCAGAAACCAAAACATCAAATCCATAAGCTTGTGTTTACATTTCAGCAGCTTTCAAAAGTTAACTATTTTAGCTTATATAAACCTGTCCCGTCTTCAAGACAAACTATCACCCCCACTAACACAACATTCTCAATAAACTTCCATGCTAACATCTGCAACAATGGCAAATCAGGCTGAACATGCGGTTACAACGCCACTCACAGCCCTCGGAGGCTCGAAACCAGGGCTCGTGGGCCACTGCTGGGATGGTCAGTGCTGCCTGGTTGGCCACCCAGACAGGACTTGCTTCAGGGCCACACGGCCTCCACACAAATAGGACCAAGGGAGGGCATCCACGCAGCCACTGAGGCCACGCAGAGGGCTGACTCCAGAGCTGGGAGGCCTCTCAGGGCCCCAGCGCAAGCCCCCAGCCGGAGGACAGCAATGGCAAGAAGGGCTTCCTGCAGCTCCGTAACTGCGAGAGGCGTCTGCCCACTTTTACGTGTGGAGGTCAGTCACCTTCCATGTAGTAGCTCACCACAGAAGCTCTTAAGTATTTTTCCTCTTTAGTAAAAAATTGGCAAAACCTGATGCAAGCATACAGCATCTCACACAGAAATCACTCGCTTGCTTTTACAAACCTGAATCCTTGTGCACTACAGAAACAGGAGTTCCTATAAGTGAAAACACAGCATTTTCAGAGATGAAAACAGAACAATGGGTGACTTAGAATGTGAAAGTTAGAAACAACAGAAGGGAGAGTGTCAGCAGCAGGGCTTCAGGAGCTACTGTGGCCGTGACGCCAGGCCCCGGGCAGCCCCCGAAATGCATGTGCTTCCACGACCCCAGGCCTCAAACAACCTTTGAAACGTCTGTTTCCATGACGCCAGGCCTCGGACAACCTCGGAAACATCAGGGTTTCTGTGACGCCAGGCCTCGGACAATATCTGAAACACGTGTGTTTCCATGGCCCCAGGCCTCGGACAACCTCGGAAACATCAGGGTTTCCGTGATGCCAGGCCTCAGACGACCTCTGAAATGCATGTGTTTCCGTGATGCCAACACTTAGTCGGAATGTCATGCCCCGGAATTCACGTGCTGCTGTGTGGAGGTGGGACCTGTGGAGATGATGAGGTCCTGAGGGTGGAGCCCATGAGGGGATTAGTGCCTTTCTTATAAAAGGGGCCCCAGGGTGCTCCTGCCCCGCCTGCACGTCAGGGCCCAGTGAGAAGGCACCTCCACGACTGGGAAGCGGACTCGCACCAGAAGGTGACTGTGCCGGCACCTCCACCTTGGATTCCAACCTCCAGGACCGTGAGGGTGAGTAACCTTTGCAGCGTGAACTGCCATGTCTCTGGATGAACTAAGGCCACTGTCGGCCTTCGTGTCACAGCAGGTCCCAGCTCCCAGGGGCTTTGTCGCTGACTTTTAAAGACAACAAAGGAAAACAGAGAGGACAGACAGCATTGCCCTGAAGGTGGCTGTGAGACATGCTGAGCACAGGTGAGGCAGAGCTGAACTTCCCGCAGGTGCCAGGACCCCCCAAACTCTTGGCAAGTTGGCCAGAGTTCACGAGGAGCCAAAGCAGAAGCAGGCCCGAGTGGCCCCAGGACCACGCCTGGGAAGGGAGTCAGGAGCCACACCGGCCACGCCTGCAGGGTGGCAGCATGACGCGAGTCCCCAGATGGCCGGGCGGGCGGAGACTAGGACCGGACAACACTGAGACGTTTAGGCCGGTTAACCGTGTAAAGAGAAGACCCAGAGGAAACACAAGCGCTTCCTGGTGATGAAACAGAGTGAAGGAGGGAAGACGGGCCCGGGTCCGGGAAAAGGCTCCATGGATGTGCCCTCCCTGGCCCAGCCCCCAGCACACAGAGGCCAGGCCCCTCTGCAGGGGCGAGCCAGCGACGCAGCGTGGGCAGCAGTCACGGCCGCAGGAGGACGCAGGGGAGGCGCCAGGCCCAGAGCTGTGCAGCAGCTCGGCTGACCCCACACCTCTGTGTCTCCCACGGGGTCCCAATTCTAAAGCCCAAATACCCAGTGCAGGGAGAACGGGCTGGACGCACAAGAGCCCGTGGCAACAGACGTGGGTCTCAGACGGGGAGGGCCCGGCCACCAAACGGACCCACAGGCCGGGGTGCTGATACTCGGGAACAGGAGGGGCCCCCGCCCAGGATGCTGCCCCGCTGGGACGTGCGGCCCGGGGCATCTGGGGACAGGAAGTGTGCGCACAGAGGAGACAACACGCGAGATGTGACAAGTGCCCGGCTGCAGGCGGAGCAGGGCAGGACTCAGAGAGGACCGGAGCAGAGGAACCTCTAAAGACACCCGCAGAGACACCATCAGACACAGCAGCAGATGTCTGGACGCAAGGAAGCAACGGCTTTCGTCTCAAGTATGCAAGTAAAAGAAACCAATCTACAATTGTCTTTCCAGCCAGCACCTCACCTGAGGATGAGGGTGAAATAAGGAAGCCTTCAGGCACTCGAGATTTTAGAAAGTGTTCCTCACAGTCCTGCTCTGAACATGTCCAGTCCATGGGGCCGAGGAGAAAACACCCACATCTCACTGCCGTTTAGGGGGCACGGAGCACACGTGCCCGGGCACTTGCCCACGCCTCTGCCCCTGGGGGCCGTGCAGAGAGGGAAAGCAGGACGGCTTCTGTGCTGGGGACCAAGACACGACCTGGCCAAGGAGGAAGCAGGCACACAAGAAAAGCCGAAGGCGGCACAGCTGGCAGGGTCGGCCCCACCCCAGCGCGAGATCGGGGGAGAGGGTCCCAGGAAGCCCCAAGCAGGCACGGGAACAGACCCGCCGCAGACCCAGAACTGAGAAGACACCACAGGTCAGCTCTCAATTAGCACAACATCCATAAGACACAAAATATAAAAAATACTGAAAGCAAAGGGGTGAAAGAAGACATCCGAGGGAAAAAAGAACGCAGATTAATGTTTTACCATCAGAAGTTTTCATTAAAAAATGGGAAAGAGACCAAGAAGTGTTACATCTATTGAAGCTGAACAAGAAGATGCGTCTGGAAGGGACTATAAACAGGTTTAACCACCACGTGGGTGGAAGCCAAGACCAGGAACAACCACTCTGTTTCAAGAGCCGCAGGCCCAACGGACCTGCACGTCCCCACCGCCGCCCCCCACCAAGGAGGTGCCCAAGGCGAGGGCAGAGACCAGGTAAACAGACACCTGTTTGCTCACTCATCAGAAAAGGAAAGAAGAACGTGGAGGAAGAGAAATGAGTTTCCCGAGTTGGTGAGGTGGGGGCTCAGCAGGAGCCCCCGAAAAGCAGAGACTCCGCGGGGGGTGGGGGGCGGCAGCAGAGGAGCCCCCGCGCCCTCGCTGGGGCCTGGCCGGGCCGCGCACTCGGGGGGGTGCGGGGAGGGCGGGGGGGGGGCGTAGGGCAGGCCCTCCGCGGACCTGCTGCCGCCAATGCTGCCCACACACTCAATGTTTTAAGCTCTTTGTGTGTGAACTGTTTTTTATGCTACATGTTTTAAGATGTAAAGTTTCTAAGAATCTCAAGGTAAAATGAACGACTTTTGTTAAAACTGTATGTCTTCCTACTTAAGGTGAACACACTTTTCTGGTAATTTTAAATAAAATGTTTAAGTAGCCCTCATTTTTTCATGTTCTCGGCTATTTTTCTTGTGAAACGTGACACAGAGTCACCACGTCAAGGCTCTACTGTGGAGCCGGGGGCCATCAAGGAGGGGACCTCACGCCGGTCCCCACTGAAGGGAGCCATGAACGTCGGAGCTGGGCCGAGGCTCAGAGAGCGCAGGGACGTGGCAAGCACCACACCTGCTCCCGCCCATCACGGGCCTTCTCCTCCCTCGTGACGGCCTCGGCGCTCAGGCACGGGCAGCCCAGACTGGCTTCTGCCTCCAGTTCCAGTCAGCATCTCTGTGGCCAGCCCCGCCGCACCCTTTCGTGAAAACCCCGACTGCGTCTATCCCGCCCACCTGCCTCTGATTCCTGCCGGATCACCGCCGCCCAGGAGCCGAGGCTGACGATGGCACGCAGGCGGGCGACCCCCCGGCCAGGGGACCCTTGCCCTCGGGGGCAGCACAGTTGGCCACCCCGGCGCCCTCGAGCGCACGGAGCTCCGCAGACCGCCAGCGCCCTCGCCCTCTCACCCCAAGGCCTCGCGTCCGGGCCAGCCCGCGCTGCCCACGCCCCGGCCTCCTCACCGGCCTCTCTCTCCCCAGCTTCCGCGGCCAAGGCCTCCCTCTGGCTCCACAGCGCGGCGTTCTCCTCCTGCAGCGCCTCCTGCCGCCGGGCCGCCCGTTGCAGCTGCTGCCTCAGGCCCTCCAGCTCGCCCACCAGGTCCCGCTCGCTGGCCTCCTTCTGGCCCAGCGCCTCCTGCAGGCTGGCCTTCTCCTCCTTGAAGCCCTCGACGATGCCTGCGGACCACGCGGGACGTGCCGCTGAGGCCCTGCTGGGGGCGGGGGCGGGGGCGGGCGGGCCGGGCGACCCGTTCCCATAACGGGGGCACCGGGCCAGCCGCCCTGCGAGGCGCACGAGGCCACCGTGAGCGCCAGGCTCCCGGCACGTGGGGTCGGGGCAGCCACGCTCCACCCAGGAAGGTCACTGATGCCTCCAGCACTGGCTTCGCGTCCTTCTTACATTCTGCCGCTACAACCCCACGGCGACGCACCCTCGGGGGGTGGGCGGGCGGCACTCACCCTCCGCCTTGTGCAGCTCCAGCGCCAGCTGGGCCCGGGCCGCGCCCTCCGCCTCCAGGCGCTCCACCAGCTCCCGCTGCATCCGCACCACCTGCGCCGTCTCCTCCTTCTTACAGCTGAACTCCTCCTCAAGACGAGAATGAATCTGACGGGCTTCCTCCAGCTGTGGAACACATTTGAAAATGGAATTTTGTACCAAAAGGAATCAAAGCTTATGTTGACACCAATACAGTTCTCCTTGCGTAGAATTCTGGTGAAACTGTAAATACCCTGTAAGAAATGGCAATTTTGATGTTCGATATGATGTCAGTTACCAAATAAGCAACAAATTTTCAACAAAGGAAAGCTCCCTACACAGAGACACAGACAAAGCTGCATGGACACCGTCTGACTGCTGAGGCCATGTGTGTCTCCGTGGAACACGGCAGGGGAGGGCATTTCAGAGGACACCCAGACAGGAGCCTGGCACCCGGGCAGGGACAGGCCACCTGGTGCCACAGGTGGAGGACAGGGAAAGGCTCCTGGGCCGTCACTGCACCGGGCAGGGGACCTGACGTGTTCCACTACCTGCGACCCTGCCTCTCCAGCTCAGCCACCATGAAGCCCCACTCAGGCACAGCCCGGGGCCCCAACCTCACCTTCCTCCCAAGCTCCCCTGGTGGGCACGTCCAGGCCCAGGCCCCCAGGCCACCCACAGGCTGGGAGACCCAGATTGATCTCTGAATTCAAATCGCCTACACCCAGCTATCCTGACCAACAAGTCAGCACCTGGCCTGGGCCCCCTCGGCCTGCCCAGCACATACCCAGCTCTGACACTTCCAGACCCAGCCTCTACAGAAACCTGCTGGTTTTACCTTGAAAACAGCCCCTGGCCCCGCCTCTCTTCGTGCCCCTCTGTGGGCTGCCTGCCTGGTTCTCAGCCGCCGCTGCCCCTTCCTGCAGCCAGCGGCCCTCGGGCAGCCCCACCGCTGACCCCGACCCGCACAGAGCCCCTCACTCCCCTCTGGCCACTGCTCAGTGCCACTTCCCACCTCCCACACGGCTCGCTCGCCTCCCCACACCTGCCCTGCATCCCCCGTCACATGCCAACATGTAGGGCAGGACCCCTGACGGGCACACAGGGGCCTCCACAGACCACCCACGCACTCGGACACGGGGCTGCGGGCCAGTTCAGACCTGCAGACCGGACGGCGTCTGTTCCGTTAACTGTGCTTGGGGACAATTAAAAGCGCCTGAACACTTA
This sequence comes from Hippopotamus amphibius kiboko, assembly GCF_030028045.1. NCBI lineage: Eukaryota > Metazoa > Chordata > Mammalia > Artiodactyla > Hippopotamidae > Hippopotamus > Hippopotamus amphibius. The sequence goes on along the minus strand of NC_080195.1, from coordinate 117,472,351 downwards.
CCATCAGCTGCTGCCCGGCCCTGTCCAGTTTCTGAGAGAAGCTGGGATGAAACCAGAGGAGAAACTCCAGAGTTCGACTCGACACTGGCTCTACCTGCATTCACATCTCGGTATTTGTGAGGCGTGAAGAGTGAGGCTTCACATGGAGATGTTTACTTTTTAACTGGGCAACTTTGGGGAAAGGGTCTCTACTGCTTTCCACATTTTCCTACTTAATGTCTTTGCTAATTGTCTGAGACATTCTAAAAGGTTAACAAAAAAAAAATTCCCTTCTTCAGTAATACTCTAAACATAAACGTATTCAATGTGAAATTAAAACAGTGTATGAGGAACAGTAAAAGGGGCTGAACACAAGCGACCTAAATTAAGGTTTTACTTCATTCACAGCAAGCCTATTTCCTCGAGATTTTCGACTCAAAAAAGATTATTTGAGGAAAAAACAAACGGGCGAGCTTCGCTGGGAGTAACAGGATCAGAACGACACCGGCAGAGAGAGAAGAAAGTCAGACCTGCCTGCAGAGAGAACCTCCTGTCTCACCTGCAGGGTCTGGTCGAGAATCAGAAACCCTGACTGCACAGCGCCCCGCAGGTGCCTGCCACCACCAGGCAGCCTCTGTCAACCACTGACCCCGCCGCCCACTCCCTCCACCCCGTCACCCTCCACTGCAGCGGGAGGCCAGGGGCCGTGTCTCACCTGCCTGGCAGAGTCCAGGACCATCTCCAGGAGGCCGTCCACCGCCAGGCCCAGGCTCCTGTAGACCCTCCTGACGGGCTGCTCACACTCCAGCGTGGTTTCTGGGCTCATGAAGAAGCTCTCACAGACGTGGCTGCTGATCTCAGCCACTGACGACGTCTCAGCGCCTGCGGGCGATGTGCCGTCCAGCTCCGGCAGGGCCGCGTCGAGCCCAGGCCACACCTCATCCAGTGCCAGGGCTGCAAGCGAGCAGACACAGAGGCTGCACTACCAGGACGACCTCCAGGCCCGGCCTGGGGCTGCGGGCACGGGGCTGGTGGGGCTCACCTGCAGGCGGGCTCTGGCGCCCGGGCTGCGCGGCAGGTGGGCTCTCGTCCTCCAGGCAGAGCCCCACACGCTCCCCGATGCGGCTCTTTAGGGCAACGGCAGCCTTGACCGTCTCCCCAAACAGACCCAGCAGCCTCCTCAGGGAGTCCCGGAGAGCTCTCCTGAGGGGGCACAGGGCAGGCAGCGTCAGCTGAGACCCGGGGCCTGCCCGACGCGCACGCGAGCAGCATCGCGGGAGACTAAGCGCTCTGCTCCTGGAGGCCCACACCCAGCACGGCGGCGGCATCCAGGCCTTCCTCTCAGCCGCTCTCCCCACGTGCCCAGCCCGGCCCCACGGCACAGCCTCTCGGTCTCAGGGGCAGAGCTGGGCGCCCACGTGGCCCTCAGGGTCCGACCCTCTCAGGAGACATCTGTTCAAAAGTCAGCAGTCACCCCTAGCCCACAGCCCACCAGCACGGGAAGGCGCACCGTCTCCCCGTGTCTCTCTCTCGGGCCACACGAACCACGGCGTCTGGGGTGTTTGGATCCCCAAGGACGGGAGTCCTGTCTTTGAGCTGCATCCTCCCAGACCTGCCCTCCCAGCTGGGGCGCAGGGACCCTGCCCAGGACGTGGCGCTGGTGTCAACGAGACGTCAGGGCTTCTCCACCCCGTGCGTCCACGACTCACACCCCTCCCTCCGGCCCAGCACAGGGAAATGCCACTCAAGACACAAGACGAGCCGCCCCTCGGGAAGCTGACACCCCAGGTCAGGGACACGGACAGAGAGGACGGGATGCGGGGATGTGGGAGGAGGTGGGAGGCAGACGGGGGGCAGGCCGCACGCGGCCACCCGACAGCCCCTGCTGCTGCCCTGGCCCGTGGAGGGAGCGTGCAGGGAGGGCGTGAGGACCCCCGAGATGGGCTCGGGCAGGCGGTGCCTGCTCTGCTCTGCTCTGCTCCCCCTCCTCCTTGTGAGCCTCACAATGGCAAACAATCGGGGTGTCAGGGTGTCTCACCCGCCGGGCGCGCCCCCTCAACGCCTCGGGCGGGGCCGCTGCTCTCTGGCAGGCCCGCCCTCCACTCCCCTCACCGAACTACAAGGCAGCTAGACACAGCAGGTGAGGTCCTCACGGAGATTACGAAATCGTCAAAGAACAAAGAGAGAGACTGAGCCCGTGTGAGGAGCGCCCGCCTCCACACAGCAGCCCCCCACCCTGATCTCCTCTGACCCTCAGCACTGCACACACGGCAGCACCGCTGTGCTGAGGACGAGGGTCAGGGGACGGCGGGGACCCCACGTTACCGGCAGGGACAGGCCAAGGGACACACAAAGGGGCCCAGAGAGGCCAGCCCACGAGCCGCCCTTTCACAGGCGGTGCTGAGCCAACGGCCCCGACAGACAGAGATGAGAGCATCTCCCGACGTCACAGGGAAACATAACAGCTCACTCCAGGCCCACAGGAGAAGCAGAGCTAAAACCTGCCTGGCACCAGGTGGGAAATTATTTCCTAAATGAAGACCCTCAAACAAACAAGAAAAGGGACGGGTCAAGAACTGCCTTCATGGCAGCATCAAATCTTATAACCTGGCAAAAGGTGAAGGTTTGGCAAAGCAAGGTGGTGGGTATGTGGGGGCCACGACTCAGCGCGCGTCTTGACGTGTAAGACCTTCTGGACGAGGGGACCACGTGGCACAGGGTCCCGTTTGCCATATGCCAAGGTGCACTCCACCTGTGAAGCAGAGGTGACACTGACCTCTCTCCACGGGACAGGTCGACGTCGGACCTAAGCATCGAGACGAGGGCGGTGCTCTCCTGGTTCTCCCTGTCCCGCCTTTGCTGAAGCCTCTCCAGCTCGGAACGGCACTCGTCTATCTCGCCACTTAAGGATAAAATCTGGTCTTTTAGCTGGTGAAGAAAAATTGTTAAAGCTTTAATTAAAACAATTTACTTAAAAATAAGTTTCTGTAGGGAACTTTATCCAAGAGTAGGCTTGTGGGGTGGAGAAAATGGATAACAGGCTCCAGTGTGGGGCCCGTAAAGTACACAAAACCCAACCCAGAAGAAGGCATAATTTTGAAACCAATTTACTGAAGAGAACAAAAGAAACAGAAAACAGTTTCAATGTTGTACATGGAGGGAACTTAGAAAAAAAAATGTGGACCACTGGGACACACAGGTTGCTGGAAAAATTAAAGAAAATGGAATAAATAAACACAGAATGACAAGTTTCAAGATGGCAAACAATGACCAAAAAATGGACAAAAGACACAGAACAGGGAAGGAACCACGTGCCCGGATGGCTAGTGGCCAGTTCCTCGCAGAGAGGCTGTGAACCTCTCCCCTCTGCTGGTTCTGCTCCCTCCTCTGCATTCCTATCAGATTTCCTCCACTTACCATGGGGTTACATCCCGATAAACCCATCGTAAACTGCAAATACCATAAATCGAAATGCATTTATTATACCTGTGAGTGAAAAGTGTCACCTGCCGTATCAGTAGACAAAGGATGTTGCAGCCATCAGGCCACCACAGCCACCCCAATGGTGAGCCCTGAGGAGACTCTGGATGGGACAGCACAGGGGAGCTGGCCCCAGGTTCCTGAAGTGCAGATCAAGGGAATGATATCAGTGAGCCCAGACTTTGCATCTTTCCACACACAGAAAAATGCTAACTCCATTAACTTGAGATGTCTGGTTTTCCTTAGCAGTAATCTTTCGAAAGGGAAAAGCAGAGTGGCCATGTGGGTCCAGAATGGCTGTCAGCGTATCGGGCGTTCACCTCTGTGGTCGCGTGGCTGACGTGGAGCTGTGGTGGAGCTCACAGGAGCGTATCTGGCTGCACGTCACTCGCCGAGGAAAAGATAAAAGTTCAAAATTCAAAGTACGGTTTCTACTGAATGTGTATCGTTTTCATACCATCGTAAAGTCAAAAAATCCTCAGTCAAATAATCGTAAGTCAGGGACTGTCTGTGCTCAGTAACCATCACTCTAACAAAAGGTATGCAAGATCTCCAGGAGAAAATTATAAAATTCAGTGGCAGAAGTTAAAAAATCAAATAAAAAGAGATATTCCAGAATCTCCAAATGCCTCTATGTTGCAAAGATGTCAATTCTCCCTAAAGGCATGGAGAGCTCAAAGCCTCTCAACTACAGTCCCAGCAGACTTTGAGGAACCGCACAGACTGATCCGTGTAGAAGGGCTGGCAACAGCAAACACTGAGGAGCAGGAGCACCGCTGGGGCCACCCTGCCACGTGCTGGGCCCCCAGAATCACCGGGCATCTGCACTGGGGCAGACAGACTGACCAGAGGAGCCTCGGAGGGAAGCCAGAGGCCACCCACATACACTGGGCAGCGAGCAAAGCAGGATGGACACAGATCTCAGGTTAGTCCTCGCGGCAATAACTTAACTCCCCTTCATCATATCCTTCCAAGTGGATTAAAAAGATAAATTACAAAACAATCTCAGAGAATACTTATGGGAAACAGAAAAACATTTCTTAACTAAGGCTGAGAAAGCATAAACTCTAAAGGGAAAAATGGTAATAGTTAATTCATCAATCGGGAACATTTGTTCATCAAAAGATGACAAAAGGGAAAAAACCCCACAAATTAGAAGACATCCAGATATACAAAAAAAAAGACCCTAAATCAGTAAGAAAAAAAAAAAAAAGCTGTTTTAAATTTAAAAATAGGACTTCCCTGGCAGTCCAGTGGTTAAAACTCCATGCTTCCAACGCAGGAGGCACAGGTTTGATCCCTGGTTGGGGAAGATGCGCGCGCTGTGGGGCACAGCCAAAAAAAAGGAAAAAAGAAAAAAGAGAAAAGAAAGAAAAATGGCCAAAGATACAGAAAGGCATTTCACAGAAAGGGAAACACAAATGGACCACAAACACAGTAAAAGATGTGCAATCTTATCCGCAAATTAAGACCACCTAGAGACACCATTTCACTGCCACACAATTGGCAAAAATTAACAAGTAAGAACATTCCAGGTGAGGATATGGAGTAACAGGAGCTCGAGTGCACGCCTGGTGGAGCCGCCCAGGAACAGCCTGGGGTTACACGACAGGGGCAGCACCCCACAACTCAGACGCGTACTTCTAGGTGTGAGACGCTCCTGCACATCGGCAGTACGGAGCCTGTGCAGGAAACTCAGGGCAGCTTTATCCACGGTGGCAGAAAACCAGAAACAAGCCCACGTCCCAGGTGCGCACACACGCAGCAAGGACGCGGGCGCGGCCCCACCGGCGCCATCTGTGAACCGCCCTTCAACACCCAGCGAGAGGCCCGTACGCACCCCTTGTGATGGCCGGAAACGGCCACAGCTCAACAGCAGAGTGTCCGGGAGGAAACACCTCAGTGAGCAAGAACCCTGATCAATCAGGAGGGTGGCTACCACAGCGGCAGTGGCAGGGGGTCTCTTGAGGTGCCTGACACGGGTGGTGGGACACAGTCCATCACTGTAACCAAACATGCACATCTTCAGGACACTGGTAGGATCATTTCACAGGGAAATCAACTTCTGGCAGAGGCTGGCTTCCTGAAGGGTCCCGCACCCTCCTCTGCCTGGGGAGCCCCTGCACAGCCAGACGCACAGCCCGGCCCACGGCCCACGAGGGTCTCCTGCTGCTCGCCAGCGCCCCGGGGGCTCGCGGCTGCCCCCACTCCTGGTGCCTTTCAGCCTTCCCTCCCCACCCTCTCTCACATTCCTCCCATTAAGCTACTATCCCCCCTTTTTAAAGGTAAATTACTACATACGTTTTACAATTTCTCTCTTAATTCAGCATTTAACATGTCTCTTTAACTGCACTGATACTTTTATTAGGATTGCTACTGTTTTGGGTCTTTGAGTTATAAAACCTCAGAGGTGTTGAATGGTGTATCTCTAACCTTATTTTGCCCATGAGCCATGTTAATTTTAGTATTTCTTAAGAAGTCTTTAAGAATGTGTCTAATGTATTAGTAGAAACGCCTGGTATATTGAAGAACGGGCTTAAGAGATACTTTGAAAGGCTCCTTCCTCACAGACCCCCCCCTCCCACCTAAGCCCTGGTGTCTCCCTTGCCCTGCTGCACTCACCCCCACCCTCCCACCTTCTCGTGGCTGCGCTCCCAGCACAGGAAGGCCTTCTGCAGCCGGGAACATGCCCCTTGACCTGCAGCCGACAACGGACCTCCACAGGTACACGCTGCCCTGAATCTGGGTGGGAGTGACTTTTACATCTTTGGTACCAAATTAAGTCAGACACCCCAATGTGCAGCATTTACAGTCAGAAGGCCGGGCTCCACCACCGGCAGCCATGGACTTGGAGCAAATTAACGGGAGCTCTCCTGGGTCTCAGTGTCCTAAGAGGGAAAGAGCCACACAGAAATGAGAAAATTCTACATACGATGTGCCGAGCCCAGTGCCTGGCACATACTCACAAGAAAACTGTGCCTCCAACGTACGAATAAGTTCAAACCCAGCAGCCCTGTGTGATGACAAAGTCAAGGAAAGCAGCAGTGCTGTTATGACGCTGAAAGGTCACATAGTGGGACTATCTCTAAAAATCGTACAAATACACATCCATATTTTCAACAACAATGAAAAAAAAAAACCACTTCAAAAACTGTCAAGGACCTCACCATAAAAGAGAATGAAATAACGCTATCTGCAGCAACATGGATGGGCCTAGAGATTATAAATGAAGTCAGACAGAAAGACAAATATCATATTATGTCACTTACATGCGGAATCTAAAAAAACGATACAAATGAACTTATTTACAAAACAGAAATAGACCCACAGACATGGAGATGTATTAGGAGTTTGGGATTAACATATATACACACTACTGTATATAAAACAGATAACAAGGACCTACTGTATAGCACAGGAAACTATACTCAATATCTTATAATAACCTATAAAGGAAAAGAACCTGAAAAACGTGTGTGTGTGTATATATATATATATACATTTTATTTTATTTATATATATACAAATAAAACTGAATCACTTTGCTATACATTTGAAACTAATACAACATTGTAAATTAACTGTATTTCAATAGAAAAAAAATTGTCAAGGACCTGAACAGACAAAAATGGCCAATAAAACCAAGAAAAGATGTCCAACATCACTAGCCATTAGGGAAATGTGAATAAAAACAAGATATCACCTCACATCCATTATGATAGCTATTATTTAAAAAAATGAAAAACAAGTGTTAAGAATGTGGAGACACTGGAGCCCTTGCGCTGCGGAAATGTACTACGCCACAGCCACTGTGGAAAACAGTCACAGTTTAGCAGTTCCTCAGAAAGTTAAACACAGAATCATCACACGACCTATCAACTCTGCTCCTAGACATACACCCAAAAAGTCCAGGGCAGGGACTGAAACAAATACTTGCACCCAACATTCCCAGCAGCATAACGCACGAGAGCCAAAAGGCAGACGACCGTTCACAGACGTCCACCAACAGGTGAACGAATTAAACAAACTACGCCGTCTGCAGACTGGGTCAGCCAAAAAGTTCATTCGGGTTTTCTGCACCTTATGGAAAAAAACGAACTTTTTGGCCAACCCAATACACTGGATTAATATTATTCAGTCATAAAAAGCCATGAATGCTGATACACACACAACTGTGGATGGACCTTGAGAACATTATGCTAAGTGAAATAAGACACAAAAAAATACATATTGTATGATTCCTCTGAAATGAGATTCCCTCGAGTAGTCAAATTCATACCGGCACAAAGTACACGGGTGGGTACCAGGGCTGGAGGAAGGGCGATGGGAGTTACTCTTAATGAGCACAGAGCCTCCCCCTGGGATGAGGAACAAATTCTGGAAATGGACAGTGGCGATACTTGCACAATATTGTGAACGTGGTTGATGCCACTAAACTGTACACTTGCCATGGTTAAAATGGTTCATACTATGTTTTACGTATTTTACAATACACACAAAAAAAGGATTAACAAAGAGAAGATGCACCCCACATACCTGCAGAATTTGGTTATTCTTCTCCTGAAGTTGCAGAGACAAAGACTCTTTCTCTTTTTGGTGAAGAGACTGTGCCTGCTCACGCTCAAGTTTATACATCTCCTCTTTTTCATGCAAAGCAGCTTTCTTTTCACTTTCAAATTCACCCTGTACAAAAGTACATTAACAACAAAAAATGCCATTACATTATAAAATTATCCTTGCTCACTTTCTTTGCTGTTCACTAGAATTTAGTTCATTCAACAAACACTTATTGACTCCGTACTCTGTGCCAAAAGCAATGATCAAAAAGGCCAAGGCAACTACCCCCAGTGAACATGCGTTCGAATGTGCTTATCATATAGAATACAAAAGAAACAGCCTGCTTACCTTTCCCAATAGTCACATTAAGAAATTCTCCATCATCAGGGTATCATGACCATCAAAATCCAAGATATTTAGAAACCTAACTTCCTCTGGTTTTAAAAGATAAGCCCTATTTCTTCTTAAATAACAAAAAATATTTTTTAATCATGTTCACCTAATGAATTAAAATATATTAATGAAATGTTTGGGTTTTTTTTCTAAACTACAGAGGTAGCACTTTCAGAATGACAGAATAAGAACCTCCAAAAATCCAGTCCTCTATAAAAGCACTGAGAACACTGGCAAAAACGGTCAAAATCAACTTTTCCAGAGCTCTGGAAATTAAAGTGTTTATTAAAAACAAAGGCTGAGTTGCCATCAGAACAGGAAGCTTTGGATGTTTGAACCTGCCCTAATCTCATCACTCCAATCTCTGGGGTAGCCATGCAAATGCGGCCCAGGGAATTCCCTGGTGCTTTCACCACCGTGGGCCCAGGTTCTACCAGGGCTCAGTCTCTGGTCAAGGGAATGAAGATCCAACCCCCCCACCCCACCCCCCAAAAAAAAGAAGAAAAAGAAAATGCAGCCCAGCAGCCATGGGGGGGAGGAAGAGGGACAGAATGGGTCTGAAGCTCCCCAAAACCACCACCCCCAACTGTCACTAACTGACCTGTCTGGCAGCTCCCTGAAAAGCTCCATTCTCAAAGCTGGCTTTTATCTGGTCTGATGCAGAGCTCACCTCAACAATCCTATCCCCAAGCCATTTGTCAAAAACAATCAGCAGCAACTGTTCAACATCTCAGCAGCCTGAGGCAGTGATAACAACTGGAGCTAACAAAAGGCTGATCAAAAAACTTAAAAGGAAGTGAAAGCTAAGGCAGAGATGCAAACTGCCTACCAGAGCCCCACAATAAAGAAACAAAATTATAAAGTGAAACCAAATAGATATTCTCAAGCTGAAAAGCACAATTACTGAAAATGAAAATTTCACTAGAGGGACTCAACAGCAGATTGAAGTGGGAAGAAGAATCAGCAAACATGAAGGTAGGTCAAATGAGATTATTCAGTCTGGGGAACAACAGCGACAACAACAACAAAAATGAAAAAAGGTAAGTAGGTTCCCGGGCCTGAAGGACACCCTCAAAGACCAACATATACATTGTGAAAGTCCCAGAGGAAAGGACAAAGGGAATAGGGCAGAAGAATACTTGAAGATAACATGGACAAAAATGGCAAATTTGATGAAAAACTATTAATCTATACATAAAAAAAGCTCAACGAACTCCAAATAGGATAAACTCAGAGATCCACACCTGGACATATCATAATCAAACTGTTGAAAGACAAAGAAAATCTTGAACGTAGCAAGAGAGAAGCAACCCAACATAAAGGCTCCTCAAGAAGAGTAACAGCGGGCTTACTTCTCATCAGAAACCACACAGGCCAAAAGGCAGCAGGATGCCATCTTCACAGTGTTGAAAGGAAAACGCCAACCAAGAATTCCAGGGACTCTCTTGGTGGCGCAGTGGTTGAGAATCTGTCTGCCAATTCAGGGGACACGGGTTCCATCCCTGCCCCAGGAAGATCCCACATGTCCTGGAGCAACTAAGCCCGTGCACCACAACTCCTGAGCCTGCGCTCTCTAGAGCCCATGAGCCAAAACTATTGAGCCCATGTGCCTCAACTGCTGAAGCCCATGCGCCTAGAGCCCGTGCTCTGCAACGAGAGAGGCCACCACAATGAGGAGCCCGCACACCACAGTGAAGAGTAGCCCCCACTTGCTGCAACTAGAGAAAGCCCGTGTGCACCAATGAAGACCCAACACAGCCAAGAGAAAGAGAGAAAGAGAGAGAGAGAGAGAGAGAGAGAGAGGAAGGAAGGAAGGAAGGAAGGAAGGAAGGAAGGAAGGGAGGGAAAGAAAGAAAGGAAGGAAGGAAGGAAGGAAGGAAGGAAGGAAGGAAGGAAGGAAGGAAGGAAGGAAGGAAAGAAGGAAGGAAGAAAGAAAGAGAGAAAGAAAGAAAGAAAGGGAGAAAGAAAGAATTCCATATCCAGGAAACTATTTTTCCAAAATGAAGCATTCACAGATAAATAAAAACTGAAAGAATTCATCACTAACAGATCTTCCTGTGAAGAAATACTAAAGGGAGTCCTTCCAGCTAATATGAAAGGACACTAGACATTAACTTGAATTCACATAAAGAAACAGAGACACTGGAAAAGGTAACTATACACATAAATATAAAAGACCAAAAAAATGTAGTTCTTGTTTTTAATTCTTTTTTCTCCTTTGTGATTTAGAAGACAACTGCAAATGGAAACAAGCATTAAGTGTACATGGATGTTCTCTGCATGACAATATTAGCAAGAGGAGGAAGAAAGGAATGAAGCTATATTGAAGAATAGTTTTGTGAGCTATTAAAATTAAGTTGGTATTAATCTGAACCATATTATATAAAGTGTTCATTGTAATCCCCAAGGCAGGCATTAAAAAAAATTTTTTTAATATATACAGGAAAATAAACATCAAGGAAATTAAAATGAAAGAAGGCAGTAATGCAGGATTAGGGGAACAAAAGAGACATAAGATATATAGAAAGCAATAGCAAGTACTGATACACCCTACAACATATATGAACCCAGAAAACATTATTCTAAGTGAAAAAAAGCTAAACACAAAAGGCCACATTTTGTTTGATTCAACTTCTATCAAATCTCCAGAAAAGGCAAATCCACAGAAGCAGAGAGAAGATCAGTGGCTGCGAAGGGCTGGGGGAGGGGAGAGACTGCCAATGGGTGGGGGGGGTTTCTTTTGTGATGATGCAAATGTTCTGCAATCCAATAGCAATGATAGTTGCAAAACTTTGTGAATATACTAAAAACCACTGAACTGTACACTTTAAAGACTGATTTTTATGATATGTGAATCATATCTCAATAAAGTTTTAACTAAAAACAAAATAAACCCATAGTAAAAATCGTTGTGAGAAGTGGTGCTGAATGTTCACTCATCCTGCACAGACGTTCTTCTGTGGAAATAGCCTCATTAAAGCAAGAAAAGGCTTGATATGGCTGCTGCTGAGTCACCAAAGCGAGGCAATGAGCAGGACTCAAACTTGCTCAGATTTAAGTACAGATGACTCTTGAACATGGGGTTGAACAGTGTGGTTCCCCTTACACACGAATTTTTTTTTTTTTTTGGCCAGGCCGTGGAGCATGCAGAATCTTAGTTCCCCAACCAGAGATCGAACCCAGGCCCCGGCATTGGGAGCTTGGAGTCTTAACCACTGGACCGCCAGGGAAGTTCCACAGATGTTGTTTCAGTGGTAAACACTATAGCAGCACAAGACCTGAGGTTGGCTGACTCTGTGGATGCAGAGGAACTGAGGGCTGACTATACACTACATGCAGATTCTTGAATGTGTAGAGGGCCAGCACCCCTAATTCTGTGTTGTTTAAGTGGTAACTATGTGAAGACAATTTCTTAACAGAAAAGGAATGCTAACCAGTCAATTTAAATGTAAAAATGAATGAAAAAAAGTTGCCGAGAGAAATCTCAGTTTCTAAGACAATGAAAACATGTTTTGGTTTTGCATATCAAAATTAACTTTTTTTAAGATTTTTAAAAAAATATTTAGTCATTTATTTTATTTTGGTCGCACCAGGTCATAGTTGTGCCAGGTCTCAGTTGCAGCATGTGGGATCTAGTTCCCCAACCAGGGATCAAACCTGGGCCCCCTGCATTGGGAGTGTGGAGTCTTAGCCACTGGTGCCACCAGGGAAGTCCCTCAAAATTAACTTAGAATAACATTTTCTTATTTACTTTGCAGATGAGAAAGGACAGCAATAAAAGAGGCCACTCTCAACCCCAGTACCTTTAACTGTGTGACCTGCTGCTCCAGTGAGGCCTCTGGCTGACGCTTCAGCAGCTCAGTCTCCTCTTGACAGCGGGGCCGCTGCTTCTCCCCCTCCTCCTGCTCCTCCTCCAGCTCCGCCAGGAGAGCTGAGCGCTGGGGCTCCAGCTCCGCGGGAACCAGAGTGCCCTGCTTGAGTGGGGAGGAAAGTGAGCGCTGAGCCGTGACTGTGTACGTGGATGTGTGGTGAGGCTGGAGCTCACGCTTACTCCACGTGTTTCACTGTGATGACACACAGGGGCCAGGTTATAGTTCATAGAAAATTTCAAGTCATTCTTCGTGGGCTCTGGATTCTCGCCTTAGTCACAATCATCAGAAAATGGGGTTTGATTGCAACAAAAAGAATAAAATACTTAGGAATAAACCTGCCTAAGGAGGCAAAAGATCTGTATGCAGAAAACTATAAGATGCTGATGAAAGAAATCAAAGATGATACAAACAGATGGAGAGACATACCATGTTCTTGGATTAGAAGAATCAACACTGTGAAAATGACTATCCTACCCAAAGCAATTTACAGATTCAACACAATTCCTATCAAATTACCAACGGCATTTTTCACAGAACTAGAACAAGAAATTTTATGATTTGTATGGAAACACCAAAGACCCCGAAGAGCCAAAGCAATCTTGAGAAGGAAAGACGGAGTTGGTGGAATTAGGCTTCCTGACTTCAAACTATACTACAAGGTCACAGTGATCAAGACAGTATGGTACTGGCACAAAAAATAGAAAGGAAGATCAATGGAACAGAATAGAGAACCCAGAGGTAAACCCAAGCACATATGGGCAGCTTATCTTTGACAAAGGAGGCAAGAATATATAATGGAAAAAAAGACAGCCTCTTCAATAAGTGGTGCTGGGAAAATTAGACAGCAACATGTAAAAGAATGAAATTAGAACACTCCTTAACACCATACACAAAAATAAACTCCAAATGGATTAAAGACCTACATGTAAGGCCAGACACTATCAAACTCCTCGAGGAAAACATAGGCAGAACACTCTATGACATATATCAAAGCAAGATCCTTTTTGACCCACCTCCTAGAATCATGGAAATAAAATCAAGAATAAACAAAATGGGACCTAATGAAACTTAAAAGCTTTTGCACAGTGAAAGAAACCATAAACAAGACAAGAAGACAACCCTCAGAATGGGACAAAATACTTGCCAATGAAGCAACGAACAAAGGATTAATCTCCAAAATATACAAGCAGCTCATGAAGCTTAATACTAAAAAAGCAAATAACCCAATCCACAAATGCGCAGAAGACCTAAATAGACATTTCTCCAAAGAAGACATGCAGATGGCTAAGAAACACATAAAAAGATGCTCAACGTCACTAATCATCAGAGAAATGCAAGTCAAAGCCACAATGAGGTATCACCTCACACCGGTCAGAATGGCCATCATCCAAAAATCTAAAAACAATAAATGTTGGAGAGGGTGTGGAGAAAAGGGAACTCTCCTGCACTGTTGGTGGGAATGTAAGCTGGTACAGCCACTATGGAAAACAGTTTGGAGGTTCCTTAAAAAACTAAAAATAGAACTACCATATGATCCAGTAATCCCACTACTGGGCATATATATACCCTGAGAAAACCATAATCCAAAAAGAAACATGTACCATAATGTTCATTGCAGCACTATTTATAATAGCCACGACGTAGAAGCAACCTAAATGTCCATCATCAAATGAATGGATACAGAAGACGTGGCACATATATACAATGGAATATTACTCAGCTATAAAAAGGAATGAAATGGAGCTATATGTAATGAGGTGGATAGACCTAGAGTCTGTCATACAGAGTGAAGTGAGTCAGAAAGAGAAAAACAAATACTGTATGCTAACTCATATATAGGGAATCTAAAAAAAAAAAAAGAATGATACTGATGAACCCAGTGACAGGGCAAGAATAAGGATGCAGATGCAGAGAATGGACTGGAGGACACGGGGCTTGGGGGGCAAAGGGGAAGCTGGGACAAAGTGAGAGAGTAGCATAGACATATATACACTACCAACTGTAAAATAGATGGCTAGTGGGAAGTTGCTGTATAACAAAGGGAGATCAACTCGATGATGGGTGATGCCTTTAGAGGGCCAGGACAGGAAGAGCGGGAGGGAGTTGATAGGGGGATATATGTATAAATACAGTTGATTCACTTTGGTGTACCTCAAAAGCTGGTACAAGGGTATAAAACAATTATATTCCAATAAATAGCTTTAAAAAAAAAAGAAAGAAAATGGGGTTTGCATGGCACAACACTAAAACTATACTTTCAAGTTCTAGAGACCATTTCTGAATTAGCACAGGTCATTTTTATAAACTTCCTCTCCTGGAACAGGTTTAATTCAATCCTTTAAAAGGAAGGATCAAGTGCAACTTCAAGTTAGGACACATGGCAGTCTCCAAAGCCCTTTAACTGCCTCACCTGCACCACAACCACCTCACAGGAAGGACAGGGTTGGTCCAGAGGGTTCACAGCCAGGAAGGAAGCTGCAGCCTTGACAGTAACCGGGTTTGACCAGGGATGCTGGTTCTGTGTGCCAACCACAAAATGCTGGTGAACAAGAACAAAACCCCGAATGCCAACAGGCACCACAGACCAGCAGGGCAAGGCCAAGGGATAGGAGGACAAGCCACACTCCCTTCCCCAAAACAGACTAACCCACAGTGAAGGATATTGGGGAAAATAAGAAAACATCAACACCCAAGAAGAGGCGAACCCCCAAGGCACACACTCAACATGAACCACAGCGGTCAGCTCTTTGGGCCCTGGGGCCCAGCATGGGTATCGGGGTCCTCCCTCCCAGCACCTTCGGTAAACAGGTCCTGAGGGTGAACCCTGCCCCCGCCTGCCTGTTAAATGTTCTGGCTGAGAGATGGAGGTGTAAACACCTGCTTATTGAAAACCTTTACTGAGCCACAGATCACATTCTTCAGGCAAAAATCTGTCACAGAATGCACATGTATACAAACAGATAAAAGCGAACTTCTGTTTGAGGTCAGGGTCAGAGTCTAAGAGCACCGCACACCCCGGAGTGCCCCGAGTCCCGGGCCTGCGGGCTGCATGGCACACACGGGAGTCTGGCCCCAGGGGCTCAGGCTGCTCTTTCTAGCCACAGGGTCCTTCCAGGCCTAGGGGTCACTGCCCACAAACAGAGAGGGTGGAGGGTGGGTTCCATGTGGAACCATGGCTGGGAAGGGGGACGAAGAGCCAGCCCAGCGACGCCAAGCACCTTGGTTGTCTGCCCCACGGAGGCTGCAGAGCCGCCCTTGCCACAGAGAGCAGGAGGCAGGCAAGGACGTGTTTCCTAACCCTCACTCCGTCTCAGCAGGGGTTTCAAGGCAGCTGACAGAGACATGCCAAGCCCAGCAAGACATCCCAAACACAGTCAGGAGAGCAGGCGCCCTGCGGGCAGGAGGAAGTCACCCTCACCTGATGCCCGCGAGGGGCAGTAGGGACACCACGACCTGTTCTGCCCAGGGCGTCCCCAGGCCTGGAGCAGGACTTCGCAGAAGGCACCAGGCCGAAGCCAGTGCAGCAGAGCGGGACACACCTGGAGGGCTCGCACCGCGGGGTGGCTGCGCGTCCCCGGCCCCCGTGACCTGACTGGAGAGGCTCAGGGGAGGTTTCACTCGTGTGACTCCCTGCGCCCCCTCAGGACCTCCTTACACACAATCGTTCTATTTCCAGCCTGAGTAAACTCTGTTTAATCTGCCACATTCTAAATGGTAAAGTCAATATAAGAAAAAGATTATTCGCAGGTTGTTCTAAAAATCCACAGAATTACAAGGGAAATGTCATATATTTTAATCATTAAAAAAATAATAGATATTCCTAAAGAAGAAAAAAATTAGTATTGCACAAAAAATGCCAACATAGTATTAAAAATAAATTCAACTGAGTGCAGTCTCAGTTGAGTTAAAACATTCAAACTATATCTAAAATAACCACAGGTTCTCTTAATATTTTAAAAAAACATAAGAACAGACTTTATTTCTCCTAAGAGAAGATGATGCTGCCTGAGCGATCAACAGTGGGTCGCACGACGGTTCACTCCTGCTTTCCTCCCACTGCTTAGTGCTACCAGCACAAGGGCAACCTCTTTGCGGGCCACGTATCTCTAAGAAAAGGAAATCAGGCTTACGTTTTCAGAGAACTTTCCTCACAACCAAACTCCAAAGGGAAGTAACCTGGAAAGTCATCCAATCGCCTCACAAGCGCTGGGTAAACAACTCTTCTGCCAAGTGACACTGCGTTTCAAACAGGTGCAGAGATATTTGTGGCCCAGATAAAACCTTCTCACAGAGGAAGAACGGCACGTCCTGCTATTTCGGGGACAATGACCACAGCATCCCAGAAGATGCCCCGCAAGCCTGTATGGATTATCTGTCTGCGAGGAAAGCCGCAGGGACAACGGCAGGAGGCGGCGGCCACCACCTGGAACTGTTCTCACCAAGACGTGGACCTGAATCGCGTCCCGCGTGTAGACTGCGGGCACGTTTACGGGGAACGAGGGGGAGCCGTCAGCCAACATCACAGGGAGCAATGCACAGACTCGGCCCCGCTCGGGCCCCAGGTGGATCCCAGTTTGACCCCGCACGGGAAGAGACCGGAACTCGGGCTGGACAGGGATGAAAGGAAGGGATTACGATTAACCTGCAGGTTAGCGTGCAGCGTGGTTAGGGTATACTTGCGCGGCTGGTGCCGGGAGACTGGCACTACCCACGGACAGTGAGATCCTGAGCTATTATTCTGTTTCTATATATGTTGAAATTTTCTCCAATGAGAAGTTAAAATAGGGGAAGAAACTGCATATCCTACCTCCCCCCAAAGGCCCACTTGTTTTCTCCTTTGAAATGAGCTAGGTAAAAAAGGCCACCTAAACAGTACCTAACATTCACATCCTCAGTAGCAAAGTAAAAGGATGACGTACTTGAACAAACAACTAGAAAAATACTTCCCAAATGCTCTCAGCGTTCGAATGAGAGTCAACACACACGTACAAAAATGCTGAACCGAAGAGCACAAATGACCTGTGTCACTGACGGTAACAGAATCGGCACAATGAACGAACAGGATCCAACAGGCTCTCTGGAGGGAGGGTCGAAAGCCAGGAAATGCCAGGGAACGGCGAACGGCAGAGCCTGACTCTGCAGAGAAGGCAGAGGAATGAAACTCAGACGCCTCCACACATCAGCTGGTCTCAGGGCAGTGCCCAGAAGAGGTGGACACAGCTCAAAAGAAGCCGTGAACAACGGAGGTGCGGCCAGGACCACCGTCTCCTCCACACTACCTGCAGCGAAGCATCTTCCTGTGATGGCCCCTCAGGACTGAACTCGAGGGGCTGGGGGGCACTGAGGACACTGCAGGCACAGAAAGGGCACTGAGGGGATGCTGAGAAGGCGCGGGGTAGGGGACACTGAGGAGGCTCTGGGGACACTGAGGAGGCTGAGGGGACGCTGAAGAGGCTGTGGGGACACTGAGGAGGCTCTGGGGACACTGAAGAGGCTGAGGGGACGCTGAAGAGGCTGTGGGGACACTGAGGAGGCTCTGGGGACACTGAGGAGGCTGAGGGAGTTTTGTCCTCTTTAACGAAACCTGAATAGGAAGACACTGTAAAGAGAAGACTGTTTCTGTGACTTACTCGGAGACTAGCTGTGCGTCTGGCCTCAGCGGGTTTCCCAGGGTCCTCTGGGCGCCCGTGGGCAGGGGCTTCCTGGTGTGGTCCCTGCTGTCCTCTCACCCGTTCAAACACGGGAAACCCAGATTCAGGGCAACTCAGGTCCAAGGAGCAAACCAAGAAAAACACCAACTCCCAGATTTTTCAACCAAACAAAAGGGACAAAGCTCCTATTTATGCTCGCCTTTATTTTTATTTTTCTCCTTTCTGCTAATTCTCATTCTGGGAACTTCCACGTGAAAAAACAGTTTAAATACTAATTTCAGATCAGTCAACATGTACACACACAGCTAAGAGCTCTATTAATCTAGAAAACCCAGGCGAATGCCAGGCCTTGTTTTACGGTTGGAAATGGGCTGTTACCACATCCTTTTGAAAAGCCTGACAAAAAAGAGTACCTACAAAAATTTATAATCTCAATGCATTTGTACACATGCATCACATAAAATACCACTGATCCCCACCCCTAGAAAGACCAGAAGATACGTAGACACAATTATCTTGAATCTGAGGACACCAAGGCAGAAGGGCCTCAGGAGCGTCCAGCCAGTGTCCTCAGATGGACTCCAGGGGTTTCGCAAGCCTCCCAAGATGGCGTGCAGAATTCCATGCATACACGCATGTCTGCGCGTGTGCACTGTACACATGCAGGGTGGCAGGTTGGGGCAGTGACACCATGTGCGGCCTGGG
The DNA here is from genome assembly GCF_030028045.1 of Hippopotamus amphibius kiboko. Taxonomy (NCBI): domain Eukaryota; kingdom Metazoa; phylum Chordata; class Mammalia; order Artiodactyla; family Hippopotamidae; genus Hippopotamus; species Hippopotamus amphibius. The sequence continues at coordinate 117,453,714 of NC_080195.1, read as the reverse complement.
TGCGCGGGTCTGCACACACCTCTGCCATCCTGCATGGGTGCAAAGGGCACTGAGGGGCGTGAGCCTCCCCTCGGGTCAAGAACTGCGGCCAGGTCCCAGACTCCATGGCAGCTCCACATGTTCAAGAGGACTCCAACTGCGTTGTCAGACTCCACCGCAAGATCAACCTCACAATTCAGCATGTTGTTTACACATATGCTGACATGCGAAGTTTAAAAATCCAAAAAAGTGGGAAACCCCTGGCGGTCCAGTGGTGAGGACTCGGTGGTTTCACTGCCAAGGGCCCGGGTTCAATCCCTGGCTAGGGAACTAACATTCCGCAAGCCACCCGGAGCAGCCAAAAAGAAAACAAAAAAACCCTAGAGAAAAACCACAGCACACACCGATCCCTAACAGCATCTGCTAGGGGCGGCTGTTCTGTGCGGCCACATGTCACCCACACACCCAAGCAGCCCGCCGGCCCCATCCCCCACCTTCCAGCAGAGAGGGCGCCTCCTCCCCAGCCACCGACTCCTCCTGCCTCCTCTGCGTCCAGACGCACAGCCTCTTGGGCAGCCCCCACACCACAGCCTCTCCCTGACCCCAGCAGACCCCGTAACACCGCCCTGAAGGGCCTGGGACCACCCTCGCTACCCTCCCAGCCCGCCCCCAGGCTCCCCGCGAGCCTCGGTCGGCTCGTGCCCAGACCGGGGCAGTCGCCTCCCCCCGCTTCCATCCAGCCGCCAAACAGCCTGGCCTGTGGGACAGATCTGGGCACTCTGCTGCTGCCCCGCCCTCCGGGGACTCACGACATCCCGACCCCCCACCTGATCTCTGAGATCACAGCGACACTGCGTGCGGCAGGGCCTCGGGCACCTTGGCCACAACTGCCCTGAAGAGGTTTGCAGGACAAGCCCCTTGGCAGCAACACCCTTCTGGGCATGCTGCCCTGGAGCCCGGTGTCTGCACCTGGGCCCGGGATGCCGCTGAGCAGAGCACAGGCGTGAGGAACACAGCACGTGGCATGCCCTCCGCAGGGGACCCGCTGTGGGCTATGTGGGCTCAGGACGCGGGGCCACGGATCCTGGACAGAGGGGCCGTCCCGGAAGGAAGGGCTCACGGGAAAAGTGATCTGATGAAAGGGAGGTGAGAGCGGGAGTCTCCAGGCAGGGGACAAGAAAAAGCTCAGAGGAGGACACGGCAGGGTGTTCCAGGGACCAGCAGGCCGCGGGGGTCCGGTGCCACCAGGGCAAGGAAGACAGGACTTCGGGTCGCAGGGCACTCGGGCGGGGCCTGTGCAGGGCTGTGCCCCTGGGTTGCACCTTGGGCCCCAGGGTTTTAGGGTGCAGCATGGGGTGCAGAGGACATGGAGTGCCCGCAGGCACCTTGCACAGGCAGCCCTTGAGGGGCCCACCAGGACCCACGCAGCCAAGCGCAGGCCCCGTGCCCCCTTGGCAGGTGTGGGGCCCACCTAGCACCGACCCCACGGTGGGCCTCACAAAGGCCCTGAGGCAGTCTCGTCGGGAGGAGAAGCCTCAGGAGGCCCAGCAGCTTTGCTGACGTCACCGGCACTGCCACGGGGGCCAGAGTCTGACCCCTAGGCCACCCTGCAGGCACCGCTGCCCAGAAGGAGCCGCACTGGCTGCTCAGGGCCGCTCACCTGTGCGGCCCCCTCCTGCGGCGCCTCCTGCGTCTGCATCTCAGCCGCGTGCCCGTCCCTGAGCTCCTGCAGGGCTGCTTGGTGCTGCTGTCCCGGCGGCAGGCCCTCGGCACACGCCCTGCTGAGAGCGCACCCACAGGGCACAGCAACCCACACGTGTCCCACCACCCACCCACAAGGTGGCAAACGCACTCATGTTTCCTACAAGCGCATTTTACACTCACAAAATTAAGCCGCGGTTTAAAACACACAGTTTTTGTATGTAAAAGATACACACTTCTCCCTCTCGATGTTCTTTTAGAACTTCGTTTTCTTTAAAACCTGTAATCTGAAAAAATCTAATTTAAATCCATAGGCTGGGAACAAGCCCCCTTCCCCATAGCATCCATCTGCGTGGGAGGAAACTCGCGGACAACTGAGGGCTCGGACTGGCCTGGGGTCACCCTCCAAATGCCCACCAAAAGCAGACGCGGCTCTACCTGCTCCCAGGGAGGACAGGCCAGAGGAGCGCGAATCCAGGGGAAACGCGCTCAGTTCTCCCGGAACTCACTCGAGAGCTCGTCCACAGGGACTTCCCCGGTGGTCCGGCGGCGAAGACTCCGCACTCCCAAAGCAGGGGGCCCAGAATCTATCCTTGGTCAGGGAACTAGATCCTGCGTGCATGCCGCAGGGGGCCCACATGCGCAACTAAGACCCGGCACAGCTAAACAAATATTAAAAAAAAAAAAAAAAAAAAGATCTCACCCACAGACGACACAGAATAGGCAGAGCTGAAGCGTAAAATGAAGCACCACACCCGTCAGCACCAGCCTGCCTTTTTCCTTCCGTCCTTAAACAAGCTGAACCAGGAGCAGAAGACAAAACCCTTGTGGGAACATCTCCTCATAAAGCACGGCTCAGGCAGAAGCAAAGGTTCTGCCTGGTACCTGTGCTCTCACAAGGCTGAGGTTTCCTGCTTTGTGATCTGGAATATCTGATTCTTAAACAGGTGACAAAGTATGAAGGCACCAGGCCAGGGCCATTCCCGAGCACCCGACATTCACACCTGGCCCAGTGGGCACAGAGCAGCCCGTCCCCACGCTAACTTCACGCTACCTGACAAGGTTCCAGCCAAGTAAATGTGTTCTATTCCTGACGTACAGGTGCCACGGGCCTGCAGACGAGGAAGGGTGGGCGCGGGCCAGGCGATGGGGCACCTCCAGAAGCCCCCTTTCACACAAAAGCTGAAAGCACCCAAGGGGACAGTCGCTGCTCTCGACACGGGACAGAGAGTTTAATTTCATGATAAAGTCCCTGAGGGGCGCTCTGAACCCTTTGAAATCTCAGAGAACTCCATACGTGGGCGCAGGTGCACGTTTTTCCAGGATCAGAGGTCCAAAGCCTTCACCAAGGAGCCTATGACCAAAACACCCCTAAAACTCACTGTTCTGTACCTGCCTCACCAGGACACCCATGGCTGTCACTGGGGACAGACAGACACACACACACGTGCAGCTGACACACGCGGGCGAGAGAAGACACCGGTCCTGGGAAAGCTCGCCCGGCACCTTGCCTGGCGAGCGCCCCCCCCCCCCACCCCCCCACACCTCACCTGGCAAGCTCCGTGCAGCCGGGGGGCTCTCAGGCCCGCCACGTGCTCCGTGCCCACGTCCACTCGCAGGCTGTCCTGTGCGGGCGGAGGCTCTTCGCCACGTCCCAGCTTCAGCTTCTCCAGCACCCGAGTCAAGACCACATGGCGAGAAGCGTCCCCCTCCTGCAGCTGCTCCTCCAGGTCCAGGCACAGCAGCTCCAGGGCCCGCCTGTGCTCGGCCCTCACAGTCTGCACCTCAGACAGGTAGCAGGACTCCAAAGCGTCCAGGTGGGACGCGTGTCTGGTCTCCAAAGCACTGATTTCAGCAGCGTGTTTCGTCTGCAGCTCAGCCACGCGGACCTCTGAGAGAGCCCACTGCTCGCGCTCCAGCGAAGCCCTCAGCGCACCCACCTCAGCCTGGTGCCGGGCCTCCAGCTCCGCCGTCAAGGACAGGACGTGCTGCTGGTGTGTCTCCTGAAGGAGCTGGAGCTCGCGGGCGTGCTTCTCCCGGGCCTCCCGCAGGAAGGCATCCTGCTCCGCGGCGAATTTTTCTGTGATTTCTCTACGTTCTTCTAAAAACCTGAGATGACAAGCCAAGTGAACACAGAGAGCAAACATGCAGCCACAAAGCACCAAGTTCACGTTCCCACAGGAGACACCACTTCTGCGGGTGAGACCACCATGCCCGGGTTTTACCTGCTCTTCCTCCTCCCTGGGCTGCAAATGGTCTGAGCCCCACGGCCAGCCATGAGCGGAGAGGGAAGGGGCGCACCAAGCCGGAGGAGCTCAGGGGCCAGAGCCCAGGCGTCCCCAGCCACAGACTGAAGTGCACGCCACAGGACCCCCAGCAAGAAACGACACACCCACTTCCACAGACCCCCCGGGAAAGCAGGTGTGACCGCTCCTCGGCAAGGAGAGGACCTCGACAGGGAAGGGGCAGCAGCATTGCTTACAGGAGCCCAGAGGGCTGCAAAGAGCATCCAGAAGACCCCAGAAACCTCTTCAGGGTGAACAGGGACATGGATTAAAAGAGCTGCAGGTGGCACTGGTGGCAGAAATAGGCAGGAAGATGCCCTTCTAACGGAAGCACCCAGCACCCCAGCAGGAACAGGGAAGAATCTCCACGGGGCGCCCGTCACACGTTAGTGCCGCGTGGTGTGCTCAGGTGAAGGACGAGAGCTGGGATGAGCTTCCGGAACCAACTATGTACCAGACACCACGAAAGCCCTTCCACTCACCAGCCCACTTGGGGGGGGGGGGGGGGGGGGGGGGGGGCGCTACGCTCTCGTGGGTTTGCACACCATGCCTGCGTCCACCCAGCTCACACGGTAGGTCAGAATTTGCATCAACTCTCACACGCCAGGGCAGAAGCTGCTGCACCTGCCTCGTGACACTGGGGAGCAGCTGACCCACGAGAAGCAGCAGAACCAGCAGCAGCTCCAGCGACCCCAGGACTCACCGACACCCCTGGTCACTGCAGCCCAGGGCTGCTGAGACGCAGGGAACCACATCACATTCTAAATCTACTTAAAACTTCAGAGAACTGTGTATATAGTTCAGAAAAACTTTATTTTTCTAAAAAATCTGTTTAAGTTTAAAATACATAAAAAACTCCATGAATGAATCGCATGTCCTTATGACAAACGAGGCTGAAGTTCTGCTACTGAAAATGTGCAAAAGCTACACATGCCTATCAAAGATGCACACACGGCAGTGTGGGCCACGGGACGGGGCTCCACCAGAAGGACAGGGATGCTGTTTCTGCCAGCAGGCCCCGCAGCCCCAAGAGCCACGCATGCCCTCCTGGGGACCTGCCTCACCCAGCCGGGCGGGCGGCTCCGTGCTGAACAGGCCGCCACAGGAACATCACCCACCTGCTCTGGGCCAGCTTCAGCTGGAGGGCACAGTCCTCCTTCAGGTGGTCCTGGTCCGCAGGGGCCAGACTGCTGCCCAGCTCCCAGCCACACTGGCTACACCGCAGACACGCGTCCCCCACGAGCCCGAGCTCCAGCTGCCGCAGGCGGCCCTGCTGCTCCACCAGCGACCCCTCCAGGTCCAGGATCTGGGCCGCCTGCTGCTCCTGAAGTCGCCTCATCTCGGTTTCTCGAAGCTCGAACCTGTGCATCATGGACCGCTTCTCGGACTCGGCCTGTTCCCGCAGGTCGCGGAGCGTCCGCGCCAGCCTCTCTTCAGCCCCCCTCCTCAGGTCCTCACTGGAGACTTTCCACTCAGCCTCCCTCTCCCTGACTTCTTGTTCCATCAGCTCAATCTTCTCCTTGGTGCTCTTCAGTTCTTCCTGGTGAGCTTCAACTAAAGCACACTTCACCTGCAGATCGCACAATTTTATTTAAGAAGAAAGAAATTAACTGAAAAGATCACTGGCAGCAACAACCCAAATCCATCACTGAAGGCAAGAGAAGTTTCTCAACATTCAAGCACTAACTCCTCAACATACAAGCACTAGTTTCTCAACATACAAGCACTAGTTCCTCAGCATACAAGCACTAGTTCCTCAACATACAAGCACTAATTCCTCAACATACAAGCACTAGTTCCCCAACGTACAAGCACCACTTCCACAGCGTACAAGCACTACTTCCACAGCGTACAAGCACTAGTTCCTCAACATACTGCACTGAACAGAGCAATGGGAGTGTTTCTTATGCGGATGGGACTAAAAGAGCCTGAAATGCACATATCTGAGACCATCTGCTGAAGTACAACGTGTCCGCATCCCAGCACCTGGCCCGACTGTTACATCTGGGGCTGCCAGGTCTGGACACACACGCAAAGGGGAGCCTCCTCTGCAGGGCCCGGACCAGCACGGGCCCAGATGTGAGCGGCCTTCCACCAAGGGAAGGCTGACCCCCAGACAGCGGAGCCACCACCAGCCAGGACAAAGCCACTGGAGAGCAGTAAACAGTGCGAGGCCAAGCCTCTGACTTGCACAGCAAACATTTCAGGTTCTACTAGGGACCTGAGCAAGAGCCTGATGAGCTGAAACCAACGCCCTTTAAAGGTGTGTGTGAAAGCGAGGTGAACCAGAAGGCTGAGCACACACAAATACCCTATCAGAAAAGGAAAGAAAGCGGGTCAACAGACTACCGATCAGCATCAAAAAGAAACAAAACCGGGGCTTCCCTGGTGGCGCAGTGGTTAAGAATCTGCCTGCCAATGCAGGGGACACGGGTTCGAGCCCTGAGCCGGGAAGATCCCACATGCCACAGAGCAACGAAGCCCACGCGCCACAACGACTGAGCCTGCGCTCTAGAGCCCGTGAGCCACAACGATTGAGCCCACACGCCACAACCACTGAAGCCCACATGCCACAACCACTGAAGCCTGTGTACCTAGAGCCCATGCTCCACAGCGAGAGGCCACCACAATGAGAAGCCCACGCACCACAACAAAGAGTAGCCCCCGCTCACCGCAGCTAGAGAAAGCCCGCCCACAGCAATGAAGACCCAACACAGCCAATAAATAAGGATAAGTAACTAATTAAAAAAAAAAAAAAACCAAAAGGTCTGTGAGACAGACCTCAGCTCTTTAGCTCTTTATTCCAGGTATTAACGTTTAGGGCCTGCTCTTGGTGACAGCTCAGAAGCAGCTCTCATCAGAGACAACTGCAGAATCTGGATAAAATCCAGGAGATGGGGGTGGGGGAATACTGACATCCAGAATAAGGAAACGCCCTGGTGACCGGCCCGTCTGTCTGTGCTCGGAGAAATCTGATGTGTTTGAACCACAGGAGCTGGGAGGTGCGGGGGGAAGCCCCTAGGACAGGCAGAGCAGGAGAGCTGCAGAATCTATGACTGAATCCAGCTGTGCCTCAGGCTGGCCCCTGGTCACACACGCGCGGGCAGACTCTAGATGCTGGCCAGCCAAGGCCAGGAACCGCACGCCGAGGCCCAACCCGGAGAAGCCGGGGAGGCGACTGGCCTCCTGGGGCTGAGCCCTTCACCCGTGGGGTCGGCACTCACTCCAGGTAGATACTGTCACAGGTTATAAAGCAAGATGGACAGAAAAGGGTACCTGTCAAGGCAAACAAAGGTTGGATTCACTACACTGTAAAAGAGCAGGTAGATTTCAATACAAAGAAACTACAGGAGAGAAAGAGGACGTCTCATTAACGATAAAAGGGAACATTTCTCAGAAAGACAAAACAATCATAAACATGTAATAACGGAACTACAACGTGCTTAAAGTAAACACTGAGAGAATTAAAGGGAGGGAGAGACACTTCCACACACCTCTCTTAACAATTCACATAAGGAGGTAAAACGGTGGTCTAGGACACGTATACACAGCTGAACACCAAAAGCCTTTGAGAAGAGTCTGTGCTTAGTGAACGGCGCCCGCCAGGGTCGCGAGCCGCGGCCGAGGGCCCTCGCACACCTGCCGGAGCCGGCTCCGCCCCGCACCGCACCAGTGAGGGGCTGCCGCTGACAGCAGCCTCCCATGAAACTGTTCTGATGGAGGAGGAACCCCAGGAAGGCTTCACGGGGAAGAGCAGGGCGACAGCAACACCACCCGGACAGTCGTCCGGGCCACGCAGAGGGAGCACGGGAGACAGTCAGCCCCGCTGGGCTCCTCCAGGCCGCAGGGAGGCCCGCCAGGCAGGCAGAGGAGTGCTCTCGTCACCACGTGCGTCCGCAGCTGCGCGGCCAACGGTCAGCGGGAGGAGCCCGGGGGTTGGGGACGCCACGGAAGACACAGTGGACGAGGCCCGCAGGTGGCCTCGCCAACGACCCTGGTGCCCCTCTGAGGACCCTGGCCCGTTCCCCTAAGCCCTGGAGGCACCTGGAAGGAGCAACGAGACCCCACACCCAGGCTCCAGCTCAGGTGGCATCCTGTCCCGACCCCGAGGAAGGCACCCTGCAAACAGCACTCCGGGTGGTGTTTCACAGGGCACGGTGGACCTCCGGGGCTTGCACCGACCCCAGCCGGTTCACACGAGGCCCCAGTGGCCACGGGAAGTGCCAAGTGGCAAGGCGTTTCAACTTACTTTCTCCAAGTCCTCTTTCAGGCGGATTTCATGCTGTAATTTCTCGTGTAAATTTCTATTTTCTACTTTTAAGAGGTCGATTTCTTCCTTGAGCTCCATCGGAAGACGCAGGAGTTGAGCCTTGTGCGTGGTCGCCAGACCCCCGTCTCCGGCCACCACCTCTGTCTCCGCCTCCGAGGCCCTGCTCTGCGCGCACAGGAGGGGCGTCCGGGCGAGCTCTGCAGGGGACCCAGGGGCAGGACCGTCAGGCTGACCCGCAGCACAGACAGGACACCCGCCTCCCGAAGCCGCAGACGGCCGCACGCAGATCCTGAGCCTCCCCGCGGGCTCGCTGTCGGAAGCGGACGCGACACACCCACCTCCAGCCACGTGGTCCCTGCACAGTGGTCGCTGTGCCCCAGGCCCAGACAAGCAGGCCCGTGCTGAGCTGCCCATACCCACTCTGCTCCTCCAGTCTGGGCACCGGGGGACCCGGCCTCCTCTGAGCTGCGCTGCCCGGGGCGCATCCCCGTCCCAGGCTCGAGAAAGACCCACGCGCGGCCGAGGCCCAAGGCGACGGGAACACGCAGAGCAGCGGCCGTGGTGCCCCTCACACAGGAAGGAGAATGGGGAGAACAGGGTGCCAGCAGGCGTGACCCCACGCTCTGGGCCACATTCCTCCCCTTCACAGGCCCGCACAGCTCTCAGGGCCCCCAGCGTGGACCCTGAGCCACCGGCTCGCGTGGCGGGACCCTCTGCCTCGCCCCCCCAGCTCTGCTCGGGACCCACCCTCTCCTGGGCTCCGTGTCAGGGCCGGCCTTACGTCTGCTCTCCTGGGTCTCTGGCCACGCCCCAGGATGACCACAGCTCCTCCGTCCCCACGAGCCCGTGACACGTAGAGCCTGCTCCACGACCCCTGAGGAAGGGCCTCTGGCACCCACACTGCAAAGTAAATGGCCAACATGCGGAGGCCAGACGACACAGCAGCGCTGAAGGCACACACCTTGGCCGGACTCTTCCAAAGGCCCCACGTGCTGCTCCCCTTCCAACACCCGGGTGCCCGGGAGGCCCGCCTCCTGCTGGACTTCCTGGGAGGACGTCCCTGCCGCTAGTTGGTGCTGGTGGTTTTCTTCTACTCGTGTGTGCAAACCCAGGCTCTCCTGTGGGGAAATCACAGAGGAAACCTTCCAATGAGTCTCCCAGCCTTATTCCCTAATCCCTGCCTCCCACAGAACCTCCCACGGAAACCTCCACAAAATCCCCCACCGAACCCCCCATGGAACCTCCCACGGAAACTCGCCATGCATGTCCACACCGCCTGCTGCCCCCACGTCTCGCTTCCAGGAGGGAGGCAGGCACGCTCCACCGGAGCCAAGTGGTGGACTCGCTGCCTCCCCACACTGCTGGCGTGCCCACCAGACACCCATCCCTCACCCTCCGCGTCTGGTCAGGCCTCCAGGACCAGCCACACGGCCAGGGCCTTGGCAGACAGCGCCCTGCTCTGCCTGGGCTCCCAGGCTCTCCTCAGTCACCGGGGACAGCACTGCGGAACGCAGCGTCCCCAGCGTCCTGGTGGGGGGAAGGGAGGGAGGACAGAGGGACTCGAGGCTGCGTCAACACTTCCTGTTTCCCTCAAAAATGCAACCAGTCACCCCATCCTCCTCAGAACCACAGAGGGCCACATCAGCCTAAACATCCAGCTCTCAATAAACTCCAATTATCTTTTAAATCGAGACCAAAGTCCTCCTCCGGTCATGACGGGCACCCTCGAGTGCCCCACAAGCTCGAGCCGCAAAGGTCAGGCTTCTCAGCAAGTCAAACGAGAGCGAAAGAACAGGGCCCAGAGTCTCACCCCCTGCCCCACCCTGGGCAACAGGCAGCTCCAGACGACAGAAACAAAAGCGAACACAGGGGATCCTGCTGTGCCTGGAGGGTGGGGACGGGCTGCGAGCAAGTGGCTCCGGCCTCGGAGAAAAGGGCAGAACCATGGCAGTAACGACCAAGCCCGCAAAGACATCTGGCCTCAGTGACGAGCAAACCGCCGCGGCCAGAGAGACACTAGCCAGGGGTCAGCACTGGCCAGAAGGGAGTGGGGGCTCCCATACCCAGCTGGGGGGAGCTCCACCGGGCACCCACGGTCAACGTGACGTGTCCACCCATCAAACACACACCACACACACAGGAACCACGCCCACGCCCACACAAGGGACTTTGGGTTAAACACACGTATGTTCTATCGTTTTTATATTCCCTCAGATGATGGAAGACGTAATTTAGTTCACAAACCTACGAGAAGAAGAAACAGGGAAAGAGGTAACCAGTGAGCCAAAAGTGACCACCTGCTGGAAGACGGGAATCACGGGTGCGGAGACTCCCGGGCTCACAGGCTGAAGGCGGAGCCACGCTTGAGCCACCCGCACACCCAGGAGGTCAGGAAGCAGATGCAGGGGGCACACAGAGGTGCCTGCGTGACCCTCAGGGGCTACAGACCGGGGAGGCCAGCGCAAGGAGAGCGGGGACCTGGCCACCTGGAGTGGGGATCCCACTGTGCCCCTGTCCTCAGGGACCCTAGCAGGAGGCTGGTAGAGGTCAACGGCCCAGGGAGGGAAGGCTGTCCCCCACCCCCACGTGGAGCCCCGCCTGGTCAGACAGCCCCCCCAAGACCCCACGGTGCCTCCCGCCTTGTGACAGCACAGCCTCAGGGCCCCAACCAACGCACAGACCACCCACATCCCGCACAACACACCGACCCAGACGGACAGAGACACAGCAGGAGTTACAGGGAAGCACAAGAAGTCTCAACACTAACCGTCAACTTCAGAGAGGAGACCAAGAACATTCTATCCCTGACACTGAGCGGAGGACACAGGAAAGAAGACAGAGCAAGAACACAAAGCCCTCAGAAATTAATGACAACGGAAATAAGAAATTCAACTCCAGAATTAGAGGAGAAAGGAGAGAAAACCTCACCCCCCAAAAAAGCCTGAAGCAACGTTAAGAAGAGAAATGAGAACTGAAGGAAACCGGTGTTTCCAGCCGTGAGGTCCAGCGTGAAGCTCGCAGGAGTGTCAGAGGGAGCAAAGCACCTGGAGGAGCAGCCGTCTGAAGACACTAAACGGCAGCTCGAGACGTCCCAGAAGTGAAGGGAGAGAGTGAAGGCCCTCCCCCGTTCCTGGTGTGGAAAGTGAACACAAACTCAGGGCCCCAAGGAGCGCAGAGGGGTGTGAGAGCTGCCGCAGGCCCAACCACGCCTACAGCACAGCCCCTGCTCCAGCACTCGCCCCTCGGAGCTCTGCGTCTGAGCAGGCACAGAAGCCTTACTCCGTCACAGAGAGTCAGATGGACACTGCTGCCAACAAAGGTCTGAGACGCCAGAAACCAACGGCACAGAGGCTGTTCGAGGAAGAGCAACGTGAAGGCCAAGGAAAAGATGCCCAGCACCCACTCAGCCCCGCAACGTCACTCTCAGGTCGTCAGCACACCTGACACAGGCAGCTGGGGAGCTCGCAGAGAGTGGCAGTGGGACGCAGGCAGGATCCAACCTCCCGGCCACCCGCCTCTGAGTCATGCCTTGAACCAGCCAGCTTGTTGTTTTAAACAAGCAGACACAATGCAGCCTGTGGAGTCGCAAGCCTCCCTCTCCTTGTCAGTGTCACAGAAAGTCTTTCATGAAAAGAATGGAAATCCAGATTTGATGACACAAAGGCAGTCCATCTCCCAACTAAAGATTAATGAAACACAACCTTTCTCAATGATTTATTAAGATGCTCATACACCTCAATAGCAAAAAAAAAACAAAAAACAAAAAAAAACCTGATTAAAAAACAGAGGATCAAAATAGATATTTTCCCAAAGAAGACACACAGACAGCCAACAGGCACACAAAAAGGTGCTCAACATCACTAACTGTCAGAGAAATGCAAATCAAAACCACAACGAGATACCCCTCACACCTATCAGAAGAGCTATTATTAACTGCTTCCCTGGTGGTGCAGTGGTTAAGAATCTGCCTGCCAATGCAGGGGTGACGGGTTCAATCCCTGGTCCGGGAAGATCCCCCATGCCATGGAGCAACTAAGCCCACGTGCCACAACGACTGAGCCTGGGCTCTAAAGCCCGTGAGCCACAACTATTGAGCCCATGTGGTGCAATTACTGAACCCCACGTGCTTAGAGCCCATGCTCCGCAACAAGAGAAGCCCCTGCTCGCCACAACTAGAGAAAGCCCTTGTGCAGCAATGAAGACCCAACGCAGCCAATAAATAAATTTATTACATTTATTAAAAAATAAATGAATAAATATAAAAAGACAACAAATAACAAATGTTGGCGAGGATGTGGAAAAAAGGGAACCTTCGTGCACCGTTGGTGGGAAAGTAAATTGGTACAGCCACTATGGGAAACAGGAGGTTCCTCAAAAAATCAAAAACAGAGCTACCACATGACCCAGAAATTCCACTCCTGGGTATTTACTCAAAGAAAACAGAAACACTAACTGGAAAAGATACACGCACCCCAAAGTTCAAAGCGACACTGTTTACAATAGTCAAGACATGGAAGCAACCTAAGTGTCCACTGACAGATGAGTGGATAAAGAGGCTGTGGCACACATACACGTACACACACAACAGAATACCACTCAGCCATAAAAAAGAGGGAAACCTTGCCATGTGCCACAACATGGAGGGCCCCTGAGGGTGTTGTGCAAAGTGAAACAAGTCAGATTGAGAGAGACGAGCACTGCATGACCTCACCTTCACGTGGAACCTAAGGAGCCCGACTCAGGGAGCACACACGGGTGGCGGGGGGGCTGCGCGCACAGCCGGTGCAGGGGTCAAAAGACACAAACCTCTGTCGGGGGACTGGAAGTTCCAGGGTGTCCTGTACAGCGCGGACCTGCAGTTAACAGTGCTGTACTACATGCCTGCAGGCGGCTAAGACAGCAGATCGTCAACGTTCCCATCGCAAGAAGAAAACCCCCAGTGTGTGGTGGTGGATGTTAACTAGACTGACCGCGGAGACCCCTCCACACACGCCCAGGCATCCAATCACCACGCAACGTCCCACGTCAGCGACACCTCAACACAAAACAAAGCCGTCCCATCACCTCGTGCTGCTCCAGCCGAAGGCCCAGGGGATCAAGACAGCCTCTTCCTTCTTCAGACAGCTCTTCCAAACAGGCACTGGGTGAGCTGTGAGAGAAACTGTTTTAGGAACGTGACACGGGGCGCCTCTCCCCTGAACTCCGCCGTCCCTGGATCCCGCTTCTGTGCCGAGGACAGGACGACCTCGCGGAGAGGGGCGGCAGCGCGGCCCACGGCCACCCACCCCGGCCGCAGAGCGCCCCCCGCTGCCTGCGTGGTCAGACCAGCGCCCCGCTCTGACGTCCTCCTGCCGTGACCCAAACATAAACGCGCTCGCCGGCGCTGGGGCGGAAACCGCGTCACCTGCTCCCCACAGCCTCCGGCAGGGGCTCGTCCCTCCCGTCCCGCAGCCGCTGCTGTAACAGGCGCAGGTCCTCCTGGTAGCCCCTCTCGGCCTCCCTCAACTTCTCTTCAAAGCAGAGCCTCAGCTGCTCCGGTTCGCGCTCGTGCCGGGTTCTATCCTGCTGCCGCTGCTGCTCCAAGTCCCGCTGCAGCTGCTCTAACTCCTCCACGTGAGACGCGCGGGCCAGCAGCTGCCCGTGCAGCTCTTCACAGAACAGAAGCAGGCCGTCATCTCAGAGTGAAACACTTAGGGGAAATCAGGAGGCGTCTACGACCCCGTCGTGTGGTGTAGGGGGCAGAACTGTAAAAGGGCCCCCAACCCCAGAACCTGTGAATGGACGTGGGGCCCTCAGGGCTTACGCTACGTGGCACAGGGGGCCTCGCACAGGGAGACCACCCAGGCGGCCTCAGGGAACCCCAGCGCCCGAGGACAGAGAGCTTTCACAAGCCTGTGTAGAAGGCAAGCGGATTGGAAGTGTGAGAACCGCTCTGCATGCCGCGGGGTCTCCGAAGACATGAGGGCCGCAAAGGCTCTACGTTCTGAGAGAGCCAGGTCAAGGCCCAGCCTGACACCTTGACTTCGGCTGTGGGTGACCCTGGGTGACTGTAAGCTGCTGAGCTGGTGGTAGTTTGCTAATGGTAACGGAACAGTGATACGGCCCGTAAGAGAGCTGTCACCGTCACCGTTCGGATCTACAGGGGCTGCCAGCGGGCCCCCCGCACCTAGTCATCAGCTTTCAAATAACAGGATGGAGACAGGTCACGATCCCAACCCACATTCCCCGTGAGGGTCCAATTTTAAACGCACGGGGGCGGATGCAGCAAAGGCGCACAAGCTGAACCACGTGTGTGACCGCACGCCTGAAGCCGACCCACAGGCCAGGCCCACAGCTCTGCCCACGGCCACCCGACCCCTGCGACCCAAGCGGGTACGCGGTGCCAGGCGGGGGCGGCCTGTCTGCACTCTGTTCCTAACGACTCCCACAAGGGCAGACCCTACAGTTCAAGGCCTGTCTGCGTCCCGTGACCTCCCCTCTGTGCAGGTGCCACCCGTGAGTAGAGACCCCTCTGACTTGGCGTCTTGTGAGGGGGGACCCAGGGACCTGCCCTCAGTAAACATCCAAACCAGAACTCAGGGCCACAGGAGCCTGACGACACTGCCGCGGCTGAGCCCACGGGACCTGGAGGCGTGTGTGGCGCGGCGCAGATGCGCTGCGACCTGGATGCCCACTGAGGACTGTGTTTCCACGCGCTCAGCCAAGCCCCACCGCGAGCCCGTCTCACATGTGAACGGTGCGTGTCCACACGAGGAGGACACAGGCTTCACACTAACTCGCCTGCATGGAAGCCAAGGCTGCCACCAGCAGCTCGGCACCACGAAGCCGCAGACCTCAAAACTCACGGAAGTTTACTAAACCCCTTTTTTGGGCCTTCAAAATTGTTAAGTTCTAGTCTGGGGTTTCAGCAGTTAAAACATAGCTTTAGCGTGCGGGAACCTGAATTTTGAACACGAGGCTCCTCACCACTCAGCTCCCGCCTGCTGGACCTCGCGGAATCCAGCTGGGCCCCCAGGCGCTGGATCTCCTCCCGAGACTGAGCCTGCAGCTCTGCGTACGAAGCGCGGAGGTTCTCCAACTGGAAAAGAAGGCGACGGTGTGGGGGCCTGACCGAGACCCGGGCCCAAGGCAGGGCTTGACGGGCACCAGGGGAACAGCACAGCCTCGGCCCGAGCCCCCCACCCCTGGGCAGCCCTGAGACCAGACCAGAGGAACCCATGGCCCCCGCGGCCTCTCGTGTGGACGCCTTTCAAGCCTCGGCCTCTCCGCACAGAGACCCGCCCCCCTGCTTTGTCAGGGAGGGTGGATGGATCCCCTCGCACTGGGCCCGGCCCTCCTCCACCTACGACCACAGCCTCCCTCGCCCTCAGGGGCCTGTTTGGTCTTCTCCGTGTTCCCTGGTCAACCTTCCTGGGAAGCACCTCTTTCAGGGGTGAACAGAGCTTGTCCCCCGAGCATGTGCCACGTGCCAGCCAGCCCTGCGCCACCAGAGCTGAGAGCAGCTCCACCCGCCCTCCCGGGGACCTGGGTCAGAGTAGCTGCCCAGCACCCCAAGTCACGAGCACAGGACCGAGCCCTTCCAAGGGAGAGAGGGTGGTGCTGGCCTGCGGCTGCTCTGCTGCCTTGTGGATGGGCCTTTCCACACCCTCCAGCCGCCTCTCTCCCTGGATGAGGGACAGCCTGCAGGGGGTGCTGCGGGCCCCTCCTGGCCCGGCCCTGCCCTGCCCTGCCCTGCCCAGTCGAGCTGGCCTCCATCTGGAGGAGAGGCGGGAGGAGCGGGGGCCAGAGCCGCTGGGCCAGGTGCAGCTCCTCCTGGGCTCCCAACTCTCCTCCCTGCACACCTGCACCCCTGCACCCCTGCACACGTGCCTCGGCTAACTCCACCTTCCAGTTACTTCCTTTCTGACTTCTTGAGCCGATGCTTGGGGCACTGCTTGGTTCTTGGTCTTGGTGATAAAGGCCCTTCAGGTCCCTGAGTGAGATCTGACCACATCACCCACATTTTGGTTCGTAGAGTTCCAGTGGAAAGAGTTCTGAATATATGGGCAGCAGAAGTGTTTCTTGCTAACTTCTTGTTTTTGAGTCAAGGTCAGAGTGTGTGGCCTTGCACCCCTGACGGCTGAAGCCTACAGACGTCCCAGGGGCACTTGTCAAGGACATAAATTCTCCGGGTGTAGCACTGAACACCATCATTAAGTCAAAGTCACAGACCCTACATCCTGATCTGGCCACCTACCGGCTCCACCAAACTCCGAGAGTCTCTTTATTAAATCAGGGTTTAAGGTATGCAGGTCCCTCAAAAAACCAGAAATAGACTACCATGTGACCCAGCAATCCTACTCCTGGGCATATACCTGAAAAACGAAAACACTAATTTGAAAAGATACATGCACCCAGTGCTCATAGCAGCGTTATTTCCAATTGCCAGGATGGGAAGCAACCTAGGAAACTACTGACAGAGGAATGGATAAAGAAGATGTGGTGCAGATATACAACAGAATATCACCCAGCCATAAAGAAGAGTGGCATAATGCCATCTGCAGCTACACGGATGGACCTGGAGATCGTCATGCTAAGTGAAATAAGTCAAACAGAGAAAGACAAATACTGTATGATATCACTTATATGTGGAATCTAAAAAATAAAACAAATGAACGTATATACAAAACAGAAAAAGACTCACAGTCATAAAGAACAAACCAGTGGTTCCCAGTCGGGGGGGCGGGGGGCAAGTTAGGGGCAGGGAATATAAGAGGCACAAACCCTACAAACATGATAAGCCACAAGGGTATCGTGTATGACACAGGGAACACAGCCAATATTTTACAATAATTATCAGTGAAGTATAATCTTTAAAAATTGTGAATCACTACATCGTGTAACTAAAACTTATATAATACTATAAGTCAACTATACCTCAATTTAAAAATACATACATACATACACAAATTAGGGCTTAGGTTTCAGCCACAACAGAGTGTGAAACGACCCCAATCCGAGGTCTCCACAAACTCCCCCCACACGCCTACCTGGCGCTGGCTGTCCTCCTCCTTCTCTCTGAAGTTCAGCTCCAGCGCGTCCACGTGCTGGCAGTGCTCCAACTGCAGGTCTGCGCGTAACCTACTCAGGGCTGCCTCACGCTGCGCCTCCTGAGTCTGAAGGGAAACTGGAGAAGGAAACAGGCCTGTTAGTTTGTGACGGCGCAGAGCCCTCCTCCTCGGCAGGGACAGTGGCAGGCAGGGCGCGTCCCCAGGCTCTTCCAGACCCCGTTCCCAGGACCCTGCTCTCTTCGGGGAGGGAGGGAGGGCAAGGCCCAGCCAGCTGGCCAGCAGACGGCAGCTACTGACCAGTGGGCGTCACCATGTAACAGAAAGTGAACAATCACATATAACGTCTCTGGTAGCAATTTAGCAGTCGAACAGGCAAAAAAGGTCTCTGAAACAAAGCTTTCCGGAAGGTTTAGGGAACTTGAGAGGCCTGTGACCAACGAGAAGGGACCCCAAGGCGGCCTCCCCTGCCAGCCAGTCACACGGCACTTTTTCCTAGGATGACACAGGAAAACTCAGTCCCCTTCCAAACCTGCTCATTTTAATTACAGACTCACATTCAGCCTGATTTTTGGCTTGAAAAACCTTCTCCAACTCAGCTTTCTGTTCTGCCAATTCTCTCTTAAACTGGTTTTGTAAATTCTCCAGTTCTGATCGATGCTTTTCCAATAATTCTTGGCGTACGTTTTCTAAGCATAAGTCTCTCTCAGATTCCCAGTCTTGTTTCAGGGTCTAATTTAAATAAGGAAAAAGGAGATGACGGCCAACAGTCGATTACTCCAGTAAAAGAATTTCAACTGCACATTCAAAAACCAGTCACCCCTACCCAGACCAGACTATGATTCCAGGACACGGCTCAGACAGGAAGAGCAGCACCTGCAGGCAGACAGCCCAGAACGCGAGAACCAGGACCACCTGCCAGAAACAGAACTGGTCTCTGAGCAGAAGCATGGGAGCTCGGCCAATGCGTCAGGTATCCATTCCCCAGGCTCTACAGCGACACCACCGAGCTCTGTGAGGCCACACTCCATCCCAAGCGCCTACTCACGTCACTTAATCGCCACCTCTGTGGCATCCGCATCTCCCGTCCGTAAGGACCAAGGTCTATGGCCCAAGCATGGTCAGGGCTAGGCCACAGGGCTGCTCAGCAACCAGATGGGGAAAGAGCCTCCCATCACACAAGGCAATGTGAAAGCCCACAACCAGCTTCTCTGACAAATTCAATTGTGCAGTGTGTCACGCTTCATCTGGTGACTCCAGCTCTGACCGCGTCTTGTTAAGAGTCGAGGGGAGGGGTCCCAGGTGGGGGTGGGGGAAACACCGTGCACACAGAATGAATTTTCTCAACCCAAGTACCTCTATCATCTGGGCATTTTTCTCCACTTCTGACTGCAGCTTCTCCTTCAGCTCAGCTGCAAGAGAAACATAAAAAGCCACTCAGATCACCAAGGCTCAGACTTGCCCACAGCCTGCGCCCCCAGGAGAGGGGGAGGCTCCCGGCACCACTGGCTGCTCCACCGGACACCTGCTGACATTAACAGGACAGGACACGTCTGTGAGAAACAAGAAGGCAACGATGTCTGGGTTAATTACCAAATCACACTCGTGCCCAACGAAGGACAGGAGACATTCAGCCAGAGGGACAGTGCAGGAGGACCAGGCGAGGCCTGCTCTGGGGCTGCACAGATCACTGAGCCCGCGTCATGCTTCTGCTCAGGGGGACCTCAGCCCATCCGCTCCACACAGGGCCCCCATGCGCCCAAGGCCCCCACGTTCTGGATCCAGCCAAGCCAGCTTCTGGGCTGGGTGCCGGACCACAAGTAGACAGAGGAAGGTAAAGACGTTCTGGGTCCCAACAGCTCCCCACTGAGAAAAGAAGCGCAAGAAAGGAGGTGCCAGGCGCCGGGAGCAGAGGAGGCTGGACCAATGGGTGCAGCCGAGTGTGGAGCTAGGGAGAAACGGCACCAGGCGACAGCCAGCATCACCCGGGCACGGGGAGGGCAGCCCAAGCAAGCCTAGAACTCACGCAGAGGCCCCGACACCACCCTCTGAGGGCAGGTCCCATCGGGTCCGCAGAGGCCCTGCCTGCAGCACGGCTTCAGGGAGCAGACAGCAGGCTGGGTCTCTCTGGGGACCGTGCCCAGGCGTGCACGGCGAGGAAACAGCATCAAACAGGTCTAAGGCAGGCATGTTTCATATTTTTAAAATTTAACAAAAGCAGGGGAGGGCATGGAACTATCTCCGTGTGTTTGCCTGAATCTACACGAAGAAGCAGGAGAGGCATGGAAGGACGGACGAGGCTGCGCCTCCGGGCGAGGGCCCTGGGGAGGGAGACTCCGCCCCCCAGATCAGAGGGAAGCAGGCCCGGGTCTCTCCTCCAGGGGAGGCACGTTCTAAGCGTGAAAACACGAAAAGCCACCAAGGTGCGGCCTTTAAACACTTTAAATGCGTGAACTGTGTGGTGCAGAAATTACAGCTCAATAAAACTATTATGTATAAAACTGATTTTTACAAAAAGTACTAACAAGAGATGTACCAAGAAACATTAAAATGAAAGCACAAAAGTTCCCTTTAAGGCCAGAGAAGCCCCAGCTTGAGGTGCCTGAGCCGCCCCCAGGAGCGGGCGGCCCTGGGGGTCTGGGTGGGGGTGGGGGTCCGGGGCGGGCTCCACAAAGCGTGGCCGCAGACAGAGGCCCAAGAAGCGACCGCAGCTCTCGAGCCAGGCGCCTCCGACGACGCCCACGGGGTTGCCCAGCCCGCGGGCTCGGCCACCGCGCCTACCTGCCTCCTCCCGGACCAGCTCCAGCTCCCGGTGCGCGCGGCTCTGCAGCAGGGCCCGCTCCTGCGCGTGCCGCCCCGTGAGCTCGGCCCGCAGCTCGGCCAGCGCTGCCTCCTTCTCGCGCTGCAGGTGCGCCTGCGTCAGCTCCAGCCGCGCCGCGTGCATGTCGCTCAGGCTCAGGCGCAGCGCCTCCAGCTCCAGCTCCTTGAGGACATCAAGTGCGGGGACACAAGCCAGTCACAAAGGACAAATGCAGGGGTCCAGGTACGCGAGGCACATAGTGTCGCCAAAGCCACAGAGAGAAGGTAGGATGGCGGCTGCCAGGGCCGGGGAGTGGGGCTAGGAGATGTCGTCCAACGGACAGTTTCAGGTTGACAAGGGGAGAAGAGTTCTGCAGATGGATGGTGCTGGTGGTTGCACAAAATTATGAATGTATAAATACCATTGAACAAATGGTTACTACAATGGGGCACTTCTCTGGTGGCACAGTGGCTAAAACTCCACACTCCCAAAGCAAGTGGCTGGGTTCAATCCCTGGTCAGGGAACTAGATCCCACGTGCATGCCGCAACTAAGACATCACATGCCACAACTAAGGAACCCATGTGCTGCAACTAAGGAGTCCAAGTGCTGCAATGAAGGAGCCCTGGAGCCACAACTAATGAGCCCACCTGTCACAATACAGGGGCCCACGTGCTGCAAGTAAGGAGCCAGTGGGTCACAACTAAGGAGCCCACAAGCCACAACTAAGGAGCCCACAAGCCACAACTAAGGAGCCTGCCTGATACAACTAAGAACCAGCACACCCAAAAGAAGTAAATAAATTAACATTTAAAAAGAATTTTTTTTTTTTTTTTAAAGAATTTTTAAGGGACTTCCCTGGTGGTGCAGTGGATAAGACTCCTGCTCCCAATGCAGGGGGCCTGGGTTTGATCCCTGGTCAGGGAACTAGATCCCACATGAATGCCACAACTAAGAGTTTGCATGCCACGACTAAGAAGCCTGGGGCCGCAACTAAGGAGCCAGCGAGCTGCAACTAAGACACGTTGCAACCAAATAAACAAATAAATAAATTTTTAGAAAAAAAAAAAGAATTTTTAAACGGTTATGATGGCAATTTTTTTTTTTTTTACGATGGCAATTTTTATGAGTGTTTTACAATTAAGAAAAGCACCATGACAAAAACGGAGGTTGAGGAAAAGTATAAATGGAGTTTAAGTATTTGACTATGCAAGAGGAAAGTGAAGGTGTCAGTGAAATTTAGACTTAGATAAATTAATTATATATGTTGTATTTAATAACCTCACCATTAAAAGAATAAAAACTATGTTATTACTTCAAAATGCATAAAGGGAGAATTTTTTTTAATACACTGATAAAAAACAATCCAAAGGAAAAAAAAATAATCCAAAGAAAGCAAAAAAGGAGAAAAGAACAAAACAGGACAGATGGAAAGCCCAAATTAAACATCTGATGTAAGTACAGGCACATCAATGATTACATTAGGTGTAAGGGAATTCATGCCCAGTAAAGACACATTATCAGAATCAGTTAAAAGTCAACCCTATGCCATTCACCAGACACACATCTCAAATAGAAGGATGCAAAGTAACTGAAGGTAAAGGCAAGAAAAGACCAGAACCATGTCTGATCCATTCACACGAAGCTCTGCAGCAGAATCGGCACAGAAGCCAGGAGGGTGCTCCCTTCAGGGTGGGGGTCGGGGAGCAGGGTCCAGCACTGTCCTGCCTCTGACCTGCAGAGGGATCGCCTGGTGTTCACAGTGTACTCATCTGTTGGGCTGTATCTAAGTTTTGGGTACTTTTCCACAAAGATGCTACAAGTCAGTTTACAACAAGCATGAAGTGTCTATTAAGGCTGGGTTGATGGACCCCACCAGAGACCGTTTCTCCAGGCCCTGACAGGCCCTCCTAGGATCTGGATGTCTCCTGAAATAAGGCAGATGAAAACCAAACTTGCTCACTGCCAAAAGCACTGTGAACTGAGTGCAGCTAGACTCAAACGCCTAAAACACAGACTCTCAATTATAGCCATTAGCAACTGCGTTAACTTCTAAGGGAGTATATAGTCTATACAACTACTGAATCACTATGCTGTACACCTGAAACTAAAATGTTATAAATCAACTATACTTCAATTAAAAAAAGATAAAATACAGGACTTTCAACGAAACACTTTGAAAGTAGTCAGTATCTCATTTTTAGAGACATGGATGGACCTAGAGACTGTCATACAGAGTGAAGTGAGTCAGAAAGAGAAAAACAAATATTGTATATTAACACATATATGTGGACTACAGAGAAACGGTACAAATCAACCGGTTTGCAAGGCAGAAATAGACACAGATGTAGAGAACAAACATATGGACACCAAGTGGGGAAAGCGGGGAGGATTGGGGGAGAAATGAATTGGGAGATTGGGATACCAAACTGTACGCTCTAAATATATGCAGTTTATTGTAAAAAATAAAGAAAAAATAAAAAAATAAAAAAAAAGAAAGTAGTCAGTATCTAATAAAGTTTCTTCCAAATGCTAACAAAAACTGAATCGATTAAAGAAAAGTAATCCATTCAACACCCGTGGAAGTCGCACCAAGCACTATGGTAGGATCTGGGATGGTAAGAGTGGCGCCAGCTGGCAAGCCGGCCCCTCACTGCATCTCAGATGTGGGGCTGCCCACGTGGGCGACAAGGGCCAGGTCCAGGAGGCGTGCTGAGCAACACAGGACCCTCAGTGCAGGAAGGGTGACTCTCCCTCCCACACCCACCACACAAGATCAAAGGTCAGAGGAAGGAAGCGAGGCCTGTAGGGGAAGCTCTGCCTCCAGCTTCCTGGGCACCGGTTGCCACGCACGAGAGGAGGCCCCCGACAAGGACACACAAGAGGAGGTCCCTGACAAGGACACACCGTAGCACAGAACCCAGGAGAAGCATACCTTCGTCATGACCCCCGGCTGCTCCAGACAGTCGCCATCCAGCTTCTGCGGGGTCCCCTCTCCACCGGGCTGCTGCAGCTGGAAGGGAAGGGCCAGGGGAGCATCCACAGCGGCCCCCAGGGGCAGCCTGCCCCCACCGCCGCTCCTTGGCCACGCCCCCACCCGACCCCCAACCCCTCCACCCCTGCCCACCTCCAGGCCCGCCAGTTCCATCTGCACTCTCCTCCGAAACATTTTTTATGTCGCTTATTTCCCTAACGACGTTGCCACCCAATTTTTAATGAATTCTGCTTCATTTCACTGTGTGCTTACACTTAAATCACTACATTTTAGTTTCTCAACAAATTCTGGTCTTTCAGGTTCACGCACACTTTCTAATTTTATATACATTCAAATATTTTATCTTTGAGATTTTTCTTTTTTAGATAAATCTTTTCCTTAATAATTTGTAGAACAGTATTTTTAGCTTCTTTTTGTAAATCATCTCAAAACTGAGTTTTAACGTTTTCCAATGAATATCCCCCAATAGCTTTGACCCATAAATTTACAACAATTCAGGGCTTGTATCTGAAGGAAGACTCAGTGCAACTGACTCATCAACTCACTGGCAGATTGCACCCCCACATCCGCCTGCACCTCCAGCCCCGACCACACGTCCCTCTACCACTGTCAGGGTGAGTGTGAGGGTCTGCTGGGCAGTTACAACTACTTGAGAGGACTGGCATAATTTTATTCTTTCCTACAGGCCTTCCAAAGAGCAATGAGAAAATTTACATGTTTTCTACTAGAGTAAAACATTTTATCTTCCAAATACTACCAGATCCCTGCATTTATCCAAGACACACGATGGATCTGAGCAACGCTGCGTCCCCCACATCACAGTGCTACTTCATCATCCTACGGTTGTTTCGTCACACTCAGTTACTCCCGACCACGCCAGCAACACCTTAAACAATGAGGAAACAGAAGAACAGGGAGCCGCCTAGAAGGACAACGGACCGTGAGCTCATCCAGCCTCCGGTTTTCTAAGTGACTGGAAAGACCATCTCTAGCCTGCTTTCAACGTGACAATTCAGGGACCTCCCTGGTGGTGCAGTGGTTAGGACTCCACGCTTCCACTGCAGGGGGCGTGGGTTCCATCCCTGGACCGGGAACTAAGATCCCATTATGGCGAGCAGCACGGCCAAAAAATTTAAAAAATAAAAATTAAGGAAGAAAATGACAACTCATGAAGGATTTTTCACTTTCTTCCCAAAATGACAGACACTGACAGCGAGGACTTTTCACAGGCGTCAGGCGAATCAGGAGAAGAATACAGAGCAGCACTTGGGCCACGTGCTGGCAAAGCTGAGAGTAAAAGCCACATCACAGGCATCACATCTCCACAGAACGACGCCCCACCTCAGTCTCCTCAGGCAGGAGTCAGTAAGTGAGCAACACACCTACGGACAAACGCAAAGGGAGAGGGTCGTCAACACTGACGCCACAGGAAAAACACTCCTATGAACAACAACGCCCAAAACTGGGAGATTAAAGGACACTTTCTGAGAGAAAGCACAGCTGAACAGGCTGGTAACGATTCAGTAAGTCGACTCTGTATTGGAGGTCTTTCCACAAAGAAAGCTGCAGTCCCCGACAGCGCCACCATCTTACCCCAGCTCGGCCACAGAGCACAGGGCCCTCTCGGCACATCACGTGAGGCCAACGTAATCTCGACACAAAAACCAGACAAGAGGGGAAAATTACAGGCATTCTCTCGCAAAACACACTTTTTCTGTATCAACTGAGAGGATCACACGACTTTTCTCTTTCAGTCTGTCAAGTGAATCACACTGATTTTTTTGGAGTGTTTGACCCATGCTGACTCCACTAAAATACACTCCAATCCACACCCACCAAAACTGTTAGAACAGAAAATGTCATTACCAATTATAGATGTTATGGAACAAGGAAAATTCTCACATGCCACCACTGAAAATATAAGCTGAGCAACTGTTTTAAAACACAGCTCAACAAATAGAAGTTAAACATATACCTGTATGTCGACTCAGATATTAAACACCTAACTATGGCCCCAAAGAAACGTGCTCACAGACACCAAGAGACTTGAATGAGAATGTTCACAGCAAATGCCAATCAACAGTGGAACAGGAAAACCGAGGTATGTCCATACAGCGAAATGCTAGACACCAACGAAAATGAAGGAATGATCGCCTTCAACCCTTAAAGGATGCTGGCTAAGAAGGCCCAGACTCAGGACATGCGTACTGGATTATTCCATTTATAAAACACTCAAAACCAGCAAAATGAAACTATTCTTCTAAAAGCCAAGGTGCTCCATACTCAGAAAGTAACTTGGGATGGACCACAGACTTAAACATAGAAACCAGGCCATAAAGCCACAAGAACACACCAGAGATTATTTTCACGACCTCAGGACTAGGAGAGATCTTTTGGACAGGGCACAGAAATCACTAACCGTAGGGAAAAATGATAAATTCAACATCAAAGTTAAGAATACTTGCTTATCACAAGACACCATTAAGAAAACAACTAGGTAAGCAAGACTAGGAAAAACATTTGCAGTAGGTATATTTAACAAATAACCTGGGAACACCAAACAATAAACTCTGGGACAATAAAGACAAAAAAAACCACAGGTTTCCCCCACTACGAAAAATACAGCATTCCTGTGAAAGCTTTCGTAAACCAAAATGGCACAAGGGTAAAGAAGCAATTACCTTTCTTCATAAAAGTGAAAATCCTCTTTGGATTTCTCTCTGGTAGCAAAAACAGGTACTAACGTAGGTCTTTTGTACAAGTGAAGTGGGATAAAGCAAACTTTCGAAAAGTAGGGGATACCTGCATAAACAAATATTCTTTACTTTAGTTAGTATATTGTTTTCCACAGGCCTAAAAATTAGCAATTCTGAAATTAACCTGTGCATATTTTAAGACTGAGCAGATAAGTAAAGATACTGTAGGTAAGGAAGCCAGGTTTCTCACTATGGGAAAAAGGAGCTAAAAATAAAGAAAGGGAAAAGCTAGAATAAATCCTGCGCTGCTGGACTAGAACTGAAGATACTAGTGTGAACTCATGGTTTTTGTTATACATACACACACAGAAACAGCTACCGAGGTGCGTGTATACACGTACAGTTATATTTTCCGGCTCTGTCTGCTAAAACAGCCTAGAGGCCACCAGACCCCGCTGGCAATAAGCACATGCAGCACCCAGGTGTTGGCTCCTAAAACCATTCCCCACCGAAAGGAACCAGGGCTCTCTGAAGAAATGGCTGGTTTGGGGCTGCAGCAGGGAAAGGACAAAACAAGCCTGGAAAATCTTGGTGCCAGGAAGTGAGGTGCCAGAAGACGACGAGGGCACGATGTTGAAAGGCCACAGACGCCGATTCAGAGGCTCTCCTGGTGGCTGGCTGTATGTACTTCAGCAAAAAAATAAACACTGATGTTACAGACTAAAACTCGTAATAAAACAAGTGTCTAGGAGTCCATACTGATATAAATAATTGAACAAATAAATCACGGAGAAGCAACAGTTCCTCCTAAGAGTAAAATACCAATTAACATACGCAGCCAGAAGGGTGGAAACAAAGTCGTCATTTGGCCAACAGCACCACGGTAACTACTGCAAGCAAGGACCTTCAGTGGGAGCTAAAACTAACGGAAAGTATGATGAGAAACGGTCTCTAAGTACCTCCACATGATGCACTCACTAACTACAAACTCCTCTAACAGGAGAAATCTGGCAGGCCCCCCAGTAGTGAGAAACAGCTAACACCGCACAACCTGTGCCTCTTCTCAGGATGCACTCAGCAGGTAACATCACGGCTTCCACGGTGTTCCTGCCAAACACACAACCTGACTTCAATCAGGGTGAACAAACCCAAACGGACAGGGATCCTACAACATAACTAGCTACTACTCCCCAAGTGTTCGACTTATAAAACAGAAAGGAAGACTGAGAAACTGCTCCGGTTGGAGGAGACAAAGGTGACAAGGCACTGAAATGCAATACAGAATCCTGGACCAGAGAGATGCGAAAAATTAGAATAAGCTCTATCAATTAGCTTACAGTACTGTTTCCACATTAACGGAAACTGACTGTGACTTTCACCGCAACTACTACCGTGATCACGCGGGTGTCACTATTTCAGGGAGCTAGGCGAGGGGTTATCCAGGAATGCTGTGCTATTTTCTGCAATTTTTTTGTAGGTCTGACATTTTAAAAAGAAAAGCCAAAAAATACAAAATCCTTTAACTTAAAATAAAAAAGACCTGTTTGATTTGAAAGTAAAAAATATGAAATTAATAAATGTTAATTTACATTACAAGCCTTTCTCCTCAAAAAGTCTAGGCAGGAAACATACAGAGAAAAGTCACTCAGACTAAGCGCTCGGCCCTCTCAACATGGCGTTTGTGGACTCGGCTGTGATGAGACAAGGCTGCTGAGAGCCCGCAGCTCGACCCCAGAGAGGCAACAAGAGGACGAACATGAATCACAGCTGACACACAGCCTCAGGCCCCTGAGACCACAGGCAGTGGAGGCAGAGTGAGCTGGGCACAGGCTGGTGCAGGGCTCAGGCACCAGCACGCTGGGCAGCTGCTCCCCGGGCAAAATCCGAGCACCACAGCGAGGTCTTCCAATCTTTCAAATGAAGCAACATTCCATAGTAGATTTGTAGGTAGAATACCATAAACTTTATATGCTAGCAATCATTCCTTTTTTTTTCAATAAGGGAGTCCAAACACAGCATGATTTTGAGTCAAATTCTGCCCTCAACCACCAGGCTACCGCTTATTCTAGCAAACACCTGCCCCCGCCCTACCGCACACAAGCTAGGGGTACTCCTGGTTGAAGTACACATGCAAGAGGCGGCCCCAGGGAGAGGAGGCCCCAAGGAGACCCACATGCAGGCAATCGGGAGGCCCAGAAGCCACGCACCCTCAACACCCAGGTCCACACCTGCCCCTGCAGCTCACAGGGCCTCAAGCAGCAGACAAGGCACCATTTCTGCGGCACCTTCACCCCTTCCCTCTTCACCCCACGTTCAGAAAGAAAAGAAAGAACAAAGACCAACAGTAGGTGGGTTTGACAATAGGTGAAGTGTCCAAAGACACCTGTCAGAGGGGCTGAGGCACAGCCACACATGAGGAACCCACACCTGTCAAACTTCCCTGACCACACTGAGCACCAATACTGACACCTGCCTTCAAACAGTCCATATAAAATTTCTCAAAATCATGTGATGAAGAAACAACTTTAATTAGAAGCAAAACCACAAAAATATACTCCCCTTTCGTAAGATAAAATAAACCCCCTTCCCCACTGTGGATAGGCAAAAGCAGACCGGAGACCACTTTTAGTAAATTACGCTAGCAATAACTAAAGATAAGCAGGAGGCGAACACACAAAGCCAAGCAAATCTACCTGAGCGGCTCCTGCGCCATCAGGGGGGCTGCTGCATGACGTGTTCCTGCCAACGTCCGGGCCTCCCAGGAGTCCGCCGTCCTCGGCTGAGGCTACCGCACTCTCCTTCTGGACAGGCGCATGGACAGCCGCGCCCTTCCTCTTCGCCGGCGTTTTCTTCGAATGCGCACAGTCACCTTTTGTTTTTCTCTGTCGGAAGTGAGCAAGCTGCGCAAAAACGTAGAGAAGTAGTAGAGACAAAGGTAAGTGAGGAAAAAGTAACAGAACCACAAAGTCAACAAGCTCGTGGGGAACATGAGGCTCTGGGGCTGGCTCAGTCCACTCGGCCACACCTGGCCAGACTCACGTCAACCAGCAGGTCCCTGTCCCACAAACACTGCCTCCACTAACATCTACGACACTGGGATTTAAAATTTCAGAATTACACCCGAAGAATCTAATAATGAGGACTGTTGATGCCTACAGACAAAGAAAAGCAATGAGGCTGGCAGAATAGCTTTTCCAGCCCCTGACAGTTTACAGAAAAACTAAAAAATTGAAAAATACATCTATTTTAAAACAGCTTAATCAAGGCATGTTTAAGGCTTAAAACTATATAAAAACTAAATCTCTCCCTTTTTGCCCCATTTTCCCCCAATCAGGGAAATATATAGCCTAGCCAAAACTTCCTTGCGAAACAAGGTACAGAAATAGCAAAAAATTAATTAAGCCAGGTCAATCTAACATCCTCCTTTACGGAATCAGATGTTCTATTTTTCACGACACAGCTCACTAAAGCACCAGGGACCTCCACAGAATGTCCCCATCAGAAGGCACACCTAGCTCTGTTCAGTGCCTCAAACCTGTGGGGTTCAGACTGTTAACACCCCATCTCCCCCTAACACCTTACTCAAAGGGTATGATAGCTAACGTCAGCTTTTCCCAGGAGGACAAGGTCCTTCAAATGACAACCGGTCATAAAAGCAAATGCACTGAACAACTGTTTGTGTCAGTGATAAGAGAAGTACACAATTTCATGGATATAGAGAAATCACAATTTAAGTGAGAAAAACCATCTCTCGTGAACAGACACTGACTTTAAAAGCAGCCCCAGGTTCGTTTATTTTGTGCCCAACTCCATCAAACCTAACCGGCTGTGAGTCCCCTTCCTGCATCACAGACCTGGTCCCTGGCCTGTGGTCACCCAACGAGAGGCACGTGTTTCTTCTCCCAGGATGAAATCTCATCACCATTAGTGCTTCTTCAAGCAACATTCAGGCACATTTTGAGTATTAAACTGCGGCTCACTTGCATCTCCTTCCTCGGTGCCAGGCACACGCAAAGGGGAAAAAACACACTACAGCCTCACTCTTCAACCCCCAGCTGGACGCCTGAGGAGGCCGCTCTGTCCGCTGCCTGTCACCGCCTCACGCCGGTCACCGCATGTGCCGAATAGTCTCCAACGCAGCAGCCCTGCGTCTCCTCAAGGGAAGGAACCGGCCCTGGATTCCACAGCCCTGCTGGCCGACCCACGGGAAGTCCCCGCTGCCTGACCACGCCGGGCCCCAGACAGCGACTTCACAGGGCTCCGCGCAGCACCCGCGGGCACTGCAGGGGGGCCCGCCGCCGGGACGGGGTCCGGCACCGCGCCCGGGCTTCCTCCACCGTCCCCGGGGCCCGCGTCCGGTCGGCTCAGCCCCCGCAGCGCGGCCGAAACGGGGAGCACCGGACGGCGCCTACGGGGACGCCACACCTCCCGGGAGCCGCCGTCCGGGCGCGGGGGTCGGCCCCGGCAGAGACCCGCCGCCCTCCCCCGCCCAGCACGCCCACCTGGGCCCCCGGCAGCGAGAAGGCGGCGCCGGCGCCTCGGGAGCCCGACCCCAGGGCACGGGTCGCCGGGCGGCATTTCGCGCCGCAAGCATTTCACGCCACGATTCCGCGTGGAGGCGACACCTGCACGCAG
Organism: Hippopotamus amphibius kiboko; assembly: GCF_030028045.1. Taxonomy (NCBI): domain Eukaryota; kingdom Metazoa; phylum Chordata; class Mammalia; order Artiodactyla; family Hippopotamidae; genus Hippopotamus; species Hippopotamus amphibius. The sequence continues at coordinate 117,423,307 of NC_080195.1, read as the reverse complement.
CGTTCGCCGCGCTGAACCCGAGGAGGGCGCCCGCGTCGCCCAGCTGCGGGGAGCCCCGGGCCCGCGCCCCCGAGGACGCCGGGCAGGCATCGGGACACGCGCGGTTGCGGGCGCGTGTGCACAGCTGCACCGGTGGGTGACGGCGCCCGTCCCCGCACCTCGGGCTGCCGGAGCGGGCGGCCGTCAGGGACGCGGCGTCCTCAGGACACCACGGTTGGTCATCGAGGCCGCCTTGCCGGCTCGGAAGGCAGCTCCCTGGGGGCCGGGGTCCCGGCGGGGGCGGGGCGGGGACTCCCCGGGGGCGGGGCGGGGACTCCCCGGCCCCGCCCCTGCCCCTGCCCCGCGCAAGCGCAGCCTCGCCCGTCCCGGCGTGCCCCGCGCCCAGCCGCCCCGCGAAGCGCCGCGCGCGCGCCCCCGGGCGCTGATTGGCTGTGGCTGCGGCGGGGGCGGGCCTGGGCAGAGGGCGGTGGATTCAAGATGGCGGCGACCAGGAGGCGGCTTTCAGCCGAGTCGGCGGAAAACGCAAGGGTGCGGCGGCGGCGGCCCCCGCCTGGCCGCATCCGCTGCTGGTAGGGGGCAGTGACGGGCACCGAAGCCCGCCCTGTGGAGCCCCGCCAGGACAGCGGGGGGAGAAGGCACTGCCGCTTACCTTCGCTCTCCCGACCTCCACTTTTCTGCGCCGCTGCTCTTCCTCATCTTCTTCCATCTTCCTCCGGGGCTCTTCGCGGGTCGCCGGGAGGTGGCGGGGCCGATGCCGCGCCGCCTTCGCTCTATTTACACTCTCTCCCCTTCGCCTGGGCTCACCCTCCCCCCACGACAACTGTCACGCAGACGTGGGCCCGCCCCGCGCCCGGCCCCGCCCCGGGGCGTGAAACCCCGGCCCGCGGCCAATCAGGGGCCGCGGTCGTGCCCTCGCGCACGCGCGCTCAGGGCGGTGCGCTCAGGGCGAGGCGGCCCGGCGGAGCTCCGCCCCTGTGTCCGCCTCTCCGATTGGCTCGCGGACGCTCCCGCCTCTTCGGGCAGGCCCAATGAGGGCGGCGCGGCAGCCTCGGCGCTCTCTGCGGTTGGTCGGTTTGAAGGGCCGCGCGCACGTGGGCCGTCAGGCTCCGGCGGGGACTGGCGCCGCCGCTGGTTCGCGTTCCCGGGAGGTTGAGGCCGCCCGGGGGGAGTCTGCCCCGCTGTCCACTTGGGTCAAGCTTCACGAGCGCCCGGGGACAGCCCAGGAGGCCGGGCCCCACTGCATGGGTGCATTAGCTCAGGGCTGCCCCTAAAGTCGCGTCCAGGGTGTGGCCGGGCCCCGGGGTGGCAGGACCCAAACGCTGGTCTCCGGGGGTCCTTTCCCCGGCCGGGATGCTGGCCCCGTGCGTGTCAGGATCGCAGGCAGCTGGCAAAATCACTTTATTCCGGTCCCAGGCGTCCCTCCCTTGGGTCCCGCTGGCGCCTGGACCCACGGAACCGGAGTGCCGGGGGCAGCCAGAGTTAGTTCAGTGGGAATCGGGGCCGAGACCCCACCTCCCAGCCCCACGGAGCCCAGAGCTGCAGGGACAAGAAGCCACGGGCGGCGCTGCCACTCCTGGACCCGTGGATTCTTCCCATCTGGGACACAGGGCCATATCGCGGGCTCTGGTTTACCGCACCTGCCCCCGTGTTGCAGCTTCCGGGTGCTGCAGTTCACGGTTGGAGCAGCGGACCCCACAGTCATGGGTCCACTCCGGCACCTCTGCCGTAAGGCAGTGCCCTGTGGCGGAGAGTGTTCGGAGGGACCCCATGCAGGGAGAAACTGAGCGAGGGTCAGGCTGAGGCCCTGCGGGAAGGCAAACCCGTGCAGAGAATGCAGGTGTATTCGTGCTAGGACAGCCCCTGGAACTCCGCGCGGAAGCGGCTCCGTAGGGCCAGCTTGCCAAGGGGCCTTGCGAGGACGCACTTTTAAAGGATACAGTCATTGTACTCAGTTCTGGATCACCAGAAGGAGAGCTGTTTCAGTGAAAGGCCAAAAGCCTCTTCTCACTTGGAGAAGTTATAATGCCTTGAAATGTTTGGGTGAATCATTCCAAATATACTATAAATGGTTATTAAAAAGGAATGTGCTCTACTTCCTGTTCAATTTTCTGTGAACCTAAAACTGCTCTAAAAGATAGTCTATTAAAAAAAATTTTTTTTAAGAAAGAAAAGGAATGTGATGTGGGTTATGAATTCATGGTCTGTGTGGGAACTGGAGTCTCATGAAATCATTGTGTGTTCCTTAGCTTCCGACTCCACTTGAACCTGTTTGTCCAGATAAGGAAACAGTGTGAGGTTTTTGTTCCTAAGCCACGGTTTTGATTAACAATCAAATGCTGCTGGAGTAATCAAGCTTATTGGAAGCCCTGACTAATTGATCCAAAGCGTGTGGTCTGCACCTCTTGTTACTGTAGTGTAACTGTGCCTGGTGGCGAGTGGGGGAGGGGTGCTCTCACCAACTGGTGATGGGGGGGAGGGGGAGAGTGACCGATTCAGGAAGAGACACAGGAGACCCCTAAGCGGCTGTGCCTTGACTTCTCTGCGAGACCCCGCATCAGAGCTGGCTGGGCAGAGCTGGCAGGATGGCAGTGCTGCACGCAGCGACGAGAGAGAAGGCAGTGTATCCAGAAGGCTGGGCGGGGAGTGCAGGGGTGCCAGCAGACACACCAGGTTTCTGGGTTCCCTTCACTCCTGCACCTCCACCGGAACAAGGCCTGTGTGCAGGCCGTGTGCTCCCTGTCTGCTCTCTGAGGTTGAGTGGCAGTAACTATACTCCTCCACTAATGTGCTCTGGGGACACTTTACTGACACAAGCTCATCTTTCAACCTCAGCGTGAACGTGTGAGTCTAAGTAACCACGACTTACACAAATCTTCAGGGAGCCCTGGCAACTCAACCACCTCCCAAGTCAGACAACAGCCCATTGTGTGGTGAGTGGAGCTTCCGGTCTTGGCTCACAGATGTGAGGCAGTGGGCTTATAAGACCAGGGCCCAGCAGGCAGTCCTCACAGACCACAGGATCAGATTTCCCACGAGCAGCCAGAGACTCAGACCTATGCCTGAATCGCTCAGCCTTTACGTGTGGCAGTATGTCTAAAGCTCTGTGGGGGCCCAGGCACATTGTTTGCCAACACCGCTTTGGCCAGTGGTTTTCAAACCGTGTTCTGAGGAAGCCCAGAATCATTTCCATGGCTATTCTAGATATTCTGTAAACGTTGGATCTGAGTCTTAATTTATTTTTAACAGTTACACAGCTGTCCAAATATGGAGATACTCACCCCTGAGGAGGGCAACATCACCCCCGCTCCTTATGTATGGACTGTGCCTAGCTCCTTCCTCCCACAGAGGACAGTGTGGAAAGGGAGAGAAAAATAGTAGCTGTGCCGTGGGAAAACCCGATAGACCCCTCCTCCAGGTAGCGAAGGTCAGCGTCCACAGCGCAGGTCATGTTGACGGCACACCCCCCGGGACGGGACGTGATGTGAAGGGCCCTTCGCCTCTGTGGTCTTCCTCCCAAGAACTCAACCCCAGTCCAGTCACGAGAAATCAGGCAAATCCCAATCGCAGAGGCACAGCCTACAAGATGCCGGAAACAGTAGGTATGGCTACAATATAGTACAAAATATAATAGTACTCCTCAAAATTGTCAATGTCATAAAAGGAAGAGGAACCAAAGGGGACATGGGGCTAAATGTCACATGGTGTCCCAGATGGGATCCTGGGACAGAAAAGGGACATTAGGCAAAATAAGCAAATCAAATGAAACGTGGACTTTAGTTAAAGATAATGTGTCAGTGTGGATTCATTTACTGTAACAAACGTGTCATAAGATGTTAATGATAGAGAAGCCAAGGATGTGGAAACGCTCTTCTCCATTTTCTATAACTCTAAATCTGTTCTAAAAAGTGCATTTTTTAAACTAACAAACTGATACACACTGGGATGGGTCATGGTTACCCCCTAGCTAACTTGAGTTGCTTAGCCAAGTTAACTCATTTAAGTTAGCTGGAGTTGCTTAGCCAAGTTAACTCATTTTTGTGCACCCTCAGACCTCCTGTTTGAATCTTAGGGTGGTGACACGTATAAAACCGTAAATACTGACGTGTACGGGCAACGTAAGGAACTTTCAGCCCAGGCTTGGCCGTCTGCGCTGACGAGGGGCTGTGAGCACGCTGACCCCTGCCCCAGCCCCAGGCCGCTGGCACCGGCTCCGCCTTCACAGCTGTTATGTCGGCTGCATTTGTCAGGTTGACGGACTTGCAGACCTGAACTGGAAAGGACAAATGAGGAGCCGATCTTACCTGCTGGGTCCCTGCCCTCTCTGTGGAACGTCATTTAGAAAAGGCTCCCCTTGCTGGGCACAACCCCGCCCTCCCCCGCCCTCCCCCACGCCAGCCCCGGGCACGTGCACTCTGTCGGCAAGTGGGTCACCCACTGAGGGCTGGCCTGGCTGGGGGTTCCACAGCCGGGTGCCCCTGCCCCTCTCTGGGCATGAGTCCTGGCTGGGCAGTCCCCCCTCTGGAATCACATCCACCCTGAGGGGTGGTGCCTCGGGGTGGCCCCATGTTCTGTGAGGTGCTGGCTGGGTGCCGGTGGGGTGGGCCCACCTCAAGACCCCCCCAGAAGCCCCCAGGTGCCTCATTGGCCGGCTCCCTGGTGCCGCCCCTTTGCCACCCAGACTTTCCTGAAGTCTCCAGGGAGGTGGTGGTCGCACCGTCTGCCAGGGGTCCAGTCTTTACTCCTGTCTGGCTGGGAGGATCCCTGGGAGAGGCCAGGGGTTCTCTGGGCTCCTGGAGGCTGGCATAGACTGGGGTGGGGGTGGCGGGCCCCTGCGGTGCATGGGGCATGGACGCTGCAGCCCTCCCCCCTCACCCCTCTGGGCTCTGTCCCCACCCGGGGCCCCAGCTGCTGCCCACTTTTTCCTTCCTGAGGAGCCCCGCCGGGCCACACCTGGGCATCAGCGGTGTCTACAAGTAACCCCTGCATGGGGACAGGCGGGGCCTGGGAAGGCCTCTCCGTGGAAACCTGGCAGCCAGGGGCCTCCCTGCGTCTGCAGCGCCTAGCAACCACCACGGTGATGCCCGACACACTGCGTCCAGGGCGAGGGCCCCCTCCTCCCACACACTTTTCTCTGTCCACAGAGGCCGGTCTCCAGGAGCAAAACTGAGCCCGGCGTGGGAATCCTTCAATGGCCCCAGGGTTGGGGCTGCTTCTCTCTAGCTGAGCGGTTCTTCCTGAAGGAACTGAGCTGGGGCAGGAGGCGGCGGGGGGGCCTGCGGTGTCCCCCCCGTGGCCCCAGGATGCTGGACTCCTTAGTGGCAGATCAGTTGACCCGAGTGACCCTGAAACTCCTGGAGAAGGTAGGACAGTTGGGCACGCGTGTTTCCAACAGCTTGTTACAGAAGCACAGCTTTGAAAGATAACATTATACCTGTAACATGCCCGCTTCCAAAGCAAAACCCTTTTCAGTGGTTTTAGCCTCGTAGTGAAGAACTGTGGTTTCTTGGTTTTTCTTCTTTGTGTTTGTGCAGTAAGTTCTTCTGGCAGTTTCTGCAGCCAGGAGGCAGGCCCACACCCACAGGCTTGAGAGCTCCTGGGGCTCCCCAAAGCTCTCCCCTCCTCGTAGCGTCCCGGCCTCCGAGCTTGAGGGAAGATAGACCCTGCCAGATGCAGCCTCTCGGGCGGGCCTGGGGCAGCCGTGTGGGGGCTCCCCTCAGGCCGGTCTTCTTACCCACCTCTGAGGGTCTGCATGGCCCTCACGCCCCCACCTCACCTGCCTGCTCTGTTCTGCCCCCCTGGGCTGCCCAGAGGGGGCGGCAGGGGTCGCCCCAGGACTGGCCCAGACTGTAGCTGCTCAGCCCAGGGCTCAGGTGGCATGGTCGGGGTGGTCAGGACCCAGAGCTGGCCGGGTCAGGCTCTCAGAAAGCCGCCTGCAGGGGCTGTGGGCCTCACGGCCGAGCCTGTGGGCATCGTATGGAGAGTGTGCCCGCCTCGCATACATCCTGCTTCCAGTCGGCCCACCTGGGTGCTGGTGCCCGGCCTGGCCCCTCACGGCGAGCCTGTGCCCGGGGCCTGTGTCCTCAGCCTGCTCCCTCTTCCTCACAGAAGCTAGAGCAGGAGCGTGAGGACGTGGAAGGGGATTCTGAGGACCCCAACCTCGCGCCAGGTAAGAGCCCGGGCTGCTTGGAGCTGCCCCAGAGCCACCTCTGCTCATGGCAACACCGTCCTCTAAACTGCTTTACTTTCAGAGCAGAAAGCCCTTTGCTGTGTCTCTAACACACGTGCACACACGCACACATACACACACGCACTCCACCTCCCGTTTGCACTCCCAGGGGGGCACGTTCATCGTTCCCACTTCGCAGACAAGAAGCTGGAGGCACAGAGAGGTTAGGTAACCAGCCCAGGTTGCCCATCTCAGAAGTGGCCACACCTGCATCAGACCATGTTGCCCCGAGTTTGCTTTGGGGTGGGGGGCGTGGGGGGCCCACCCCCTCTATCCTCGGGCGCCCAGACCAGATGCCCTGTCGTCCCCAGCCTGGCTGGCGGTCAGATGCTCAGGCCACAGGAACCAGGGCAAGGACTGCTTTCACTGGTGAGGGGGTCTGGGCTCAGGACATCTGGGCGGGGTGTTGGGAGACGCTGCTTGTTCTTTACTACGTGGTATAGCCCCTTGAGCTGCAGCTCCCAAGGGCAGCAGACAGAGCCCAGGGCCCAAATCCAGACAGAAAATCCCAAACCAGGTCACATGACCAAGGGCACGCGCAGAATATGGAGCAGCTCAAGTGGGCCGGGGAGGGGAGAGTCCTGGGGCCCTCGCAGGGCAGGCAACTCAGGCATCCCCAGCTCCGGGGGAGGGCAGCAGGCCTGGGGGGTGGGGCAGGCCCGTGCGCCCAGAGGCGAGGAGCCCAGGGACCACCAGAGCCCTTCCGGAGCCCTCTCTTCTCCGAGAGGCATGGTCTCCAGGAGGCTGCAGGAACCGTACCTGAGGCTCCGTGGACCACACCAGCCTCCATGTAGCTTGGGGCCGCGGGGTGGCTCCAGGTGGCAGGAGGCTGGGCTCTCGGCCCTGCCCTGAGCCCTGTGGGGGCCTCCTTCCTCTCACCGCGTCCTGCGGAGCCCGGGGGACTTTCTGGCACAGGAGCAAGAGCGGCACAGGAGCAAGAGCGGCACGGTGCTCGGGCCCCGGCGGGAGTCCTCGCTCTGTGACTTCTGGCTCCTCTCCAGGAATGACAGACCCCCGCTCGGAGACGGAGCTCCCTGAATCCCCCCTACTATTGCCCACATAGTCCCCATGGGGCGGCCCCCAAGTCTGTCCGCAGGCACCTCCCTCCTTCTCTGGGACAGGCGTGCAGGTCCCGGGGGCGGGAGGGGCCAGGGTCTGCGGTGCTGAGCCCTGAAGCACCCGCTTCCCTCCAGGAAATGAGGACGAGGACGGGCCAGAGGCCGCCCTGCGGAGAGCACTGAGGACTAGGAAGGACCTTCTGCGGAGACTCCGGGTAGGCCACGCGGCCACGGGAAGCCGCGGCCTGAGCTCTCTGCAGCTGAAACTGCAGCCTGAGCTCAGAGCAAGCACGGGCCGGGGGGTACCCTTCTGTACCCACGCTGGTCCTGATGTTTGCGACCTGGGGGTGGACAACTGATGGACTGTGAGCAGCTGGGGGGCGTCACGCTCCGTTACGGAGTCCACGGAGAGAGCACTCACCCGCTTCCTGCAGGCTGGGCTTTCACAGGGGGCTGTTCACTAAAAAAACCTGCTCTGGCCGCACACGATCAGAGGTGGCCATGCCGTGCGAAGGGTCCGGTTCCCCCGGAAGTGGGATTCTAAGACGGCCAGGGCTCCATCCAGACCAGCCGCACCAGCAGCAGGAAATGACCGTGGGAAAGGGTGCGTTTGGGTCCAAACAATAGTTGTGATAAACTTACTGCTTTGTCATGAACTAGACCTGGAAGTGTGCTGCAGAGACAGAATATCCTCTATTGGCTGGAAAAAAGTCACTTTAGGTCAATTTCTCCTGTGTGCGCCACGCGAAGGGCCTTCGGGCTTTGCCTCAGGGCCTGATTCCAGCGGGCACCCGGCTGCACCCTGGGCCCGAGATCTGTGTGCCCGGGCGGGGGTGGGAGGGAGCCTGGGGCATGGCGGCGGCAGGTGGTCCTGGGGCGGTTCCCCACAGGGGGCCCCCACACCTGTGGGCTGGTGCTGCCCTGGCAGGGGAGTGAGGGCCTGGGACACGCCGGCCCCAACAAATGTCTGTGCCCCGGCCCCCCCCCGCCGCTGCACACAGGCGCTACTGCCTTGGTGTTGCAGGAACAGCGCCTCCTGGAAGAGGTCTCCCGGGCCCGCGCCTGGGAGGGGCCGGATGGAGGAGCCTGCGGGTCAGTGCTGCCGCCAGAGGCGCCCCCCGTGCGTGTCCACCCTGCCGTCTCCACGCTCCCACCTGTCTTGGACCCACCACACATCATCCAACACCCGGTGCGTCTTCCTTGTGGTGAACCTGGGGGGCGGGTGCCGCGCCCCCAGAGACCGTTCACCTGAGCAGGGATGGCGGCATCCCCATACCGCCGCCTCCTGTGCCCTCTGCAGCTAAGCAGCTAAGCGGGGCAGTGGCTGCAGCCCACGTCCAGCCCTGTCGGGGACTAACGTGTCTCTCATCAGACCTCACAGGCGCCCTGAGAGCTGGCTGGGGCGGGGGGCTCGTCTCCTCATTACAGGGGAGAGGGTGGGGTCCCAGCTGGGCCCCACGTCCTAACCTTTGCACTAGGAACAGAAGTATGAGGGGGTTTCCGTATCAGGAGTGCCCGAATTGGGGGAAGAAGGGTGTCAGCTCATTTCTGAAACTTCGTGATGACCAGGGAAGCGTGGCTCCTCGCCTGCAGGGCAGAACTGTGGAAGGTGAAAGCGGCTTCCACTCCTGAGAGCATCACGCGTGCATTCAGCATCGGGGGCTGCAAGCAGTGAAGAGGCAGCTCTGACTTTCTTAAGCAAAAGGGACTCTATGGGGGCAGCCGGGCGCCCAGAGGAAGGCAGGGCGGCAGCTGGAGCCTGGCGGGCTGCGGCCTCGGGAGTTGAGTGCACAAGGAGACAACTGGCAGGAGGCGGGCAGGGCCAAGCTGAGAAGGTTCTCGATGGGCTGGCCAGGGAGGTTGGTGCCGGCGGGCTGGGTCCGTGACCTGTGACCTGCAGGGCGTTTACCCTCTGGGAGGGGACCTGGCAGCCCAGGTGGAGGTAACAGACAGGGAAGGGGTGGCCTCAGAGGGGTCCACGCCCGCAGAGCCCCCAGAGCCCCCTTTGCCCCGGGGCTGTCCTTCCAGACCTCCAGCCCCTGGAACCTCTTCCAGGAACAGTGGGGGTGGAGGCGTAGGTGCAGGAGGCTCCCCCAGTCCCAGGCGTGCTCACACGTATTGCAGTTCCTCAGGCCCAGCCATGCTCCGGTGTTTCAGTCTCAGCCCCAAAGACACCACGAGGGCAAGCAGGGCCCTTGGTCGTTAGGATGAATTTCCCAGAGGCTCTGGGGTAGGAGGTTCCCTCTGCCGCGACAGCACTGCCACTCGGACTGCCTGCCGGTCAGTGCTGGGGGCAGCCGACTGTGGCTACAGGCCAAAGCTGGCTGCCACCTGTGTCTGTACAACCTGTGGAGCTGGAGCGAGAGGGCTTGTACACTTTTAAACGTTTGGGAAAGAATCAGGGCAAGAATGATAGCTTGTAACACATGAAAAGGATATGAAAAGCACATCTCAGGGTTCATGAGTGAAGTTTTGCTTACACATCTGGAGCTGCTTTCCAGCTACAACACAGAGGTGAGTGGTTACAACTTAAGCCATGTGGCCACAGAGCAGGAACAATACACTGTCCAGCCCGTTACAGGAAGTTTGCCAATCCTAGTCTATGCCATCCTTTCCATGAAACGAGAGAGAAGGGACAGGGCAGGGCCTTGTGCATCCAGAAGAGGATTAAAATAGAAATCAACACTTAGTGTGCACTCAAAACTGTTGTGCATTTATTTTAACTCAGGAGGGCAGGCAGCGAGCATTTCTGTGCCAAGTTCCTTGGATGCCTCTTTTAAGCAGAATTAATGGAAGCAGGGATGAGCTTAGGCACTAAAGCTGGGAAATGTGGCTAAAATGCCATGTTTTACTCAGCTTGGCCTCCATTACAAAATACCACAGTCTGGAGGCTGGACGTCCCAGATAAAGGTGCCGGCCAATCTGGTTCTGTGAGCACACTCTCCTGGCTGGTGGGTGGTGCCTTCTCGCTGTGTCCTCACGGGGCAGAGAGAGAGTCTGGGGTTGCCTCTTCTTACAAGGGCACAAGCCCTATCAGACTAGAGCCCCACCCTTATGACCTCAGTCCCTTTATCACCTCACAGGCCCCATCTCCAAATGTAGTCACTCTGGAAGTTAGGGCTTCAACATATGAATTTGGGGGGGAACAAACATTCAGTCCATAACAGGCCATGTCCTAAGCGATACCGAGACTCAAATATTTATCTATTCAGCCATATATTTAACCTCTAGGGTTTCTCATTTGAAGACCCCTGTGGATGGATGGGTGGATGGATGGTGGATGGATGGATGGATGGATGGATGGTGGGTGGGTGGATGGATGGTGGATGGATGGATGGTGGATGGATGGATGGATGGATGGATGGATGAATGGATGGATGGGTGGATGGGTGGATGGATGGTAGATGGATGGATGGATGGATGGTGGATGGATGGATGGATGGATGGATGGATGGGTGGATGGGTGGTGGGTGGTGCCGTAGGTCACTATTCCCGGGGGCACAGGTTGTCTGGCTCTTTCAGGTCCCCCCGCCTCCCACCACCATCATCCAGCAGCTGCCTCAGCAGCCACTCATCGCACAGATCCCCCCTCCCCAGGCCTTCCCCACTCAGCGGTCAGGAAGCATCAAGGAAGGTAAGTATCCATAACAAGTGTTGTCGTGGGTTTAAGAAACTCTCTACTGAAAGAAAAAATACTTTTGTAAGCAGGGTAGTCATTTAGGGCCAGCTTTTGGCTGCTCAACTGAAGCTATGTATTTACCAATGTGAAAATAATTTCACTTTGAAAACTCCTTACTGATGGACATCGCTGAGGGAAGAAGACTGCACTCAGATCTGAAAGAGCTGGGCCCCAATGCCTACTCATCCAGCAGTTAGCTTCACAAAAGCCTTGGCTCAACTGCCCTTTCTCTTTAACTTTTTTAAAAAAATTAATTAATTGATTTATTGGCTGCATTGGGTCTTTGTTGCTGCATATGGGCTTTCTCCAGTTGTGGAGAGCGGGGGCTACTCTTCATTGAAGTGCACAGGCTTCTCATTATGGTGGCTTCTGTTGTTGCGGAGCACAGGCTCTAGGTACTCTGGCTTCAGTAGTTGTGGCACGTGGGCTCAGTAGTTGTGGCTCTCAGGCTCTAGAGCACTGGCTCAAGTAGTTGTGGCACAATGACTTCGTTGCTCCGTGGCATATAGGATCTTCCTGGCCCAGGGATCGAACCTGTGTTCCCTGCATTGGCAGGTGGATTCTTAACCACTGCTCCACCAGGGAAGCCCTAAGTAACTTTTTTTTAAAATAAATTTATTTGTTTATTTATTGGCTTTGTTGGGTCTTCGTTGCTGTGCGCAGGCTTTCTCTAGCTGCAGTTGCAGCGAGCGGGGGCTACTCTTCGTTGTGGTGTGTGGGCTCCTCATTGCTGTGACTTCTCTTGTTGCAGAGCACAGGCTCTAGGTGTGTGGGCTTCAGTAGTTGCAGCACATGGGCTCAATAGTTGTGGCTCATGGGCTCTAAAGCACAGGCTCAATAGTTGTGGTGCATGGGCTTAGTTGCTCCACGGCATGTGGGATCTTCCTGGAGCAGGGCTCGAACCCGTGTCCCCTGTGTTGGCAGGCGGATTCTTAACCCCTGCACCACCTAGGAAGCCCTAAGTAACTTTTAAATACTTGACTTTTAGGCCAGCTCTATTGAGGTGACATAGAATACACTGCACACTGTTAAAGTTGATAGTTTAACAATTTGATAGTTTTGACACCTGTACACACCTGTGCACCCATTGCTAGATGAGCAGTGAACAGGCACGTCACCTCAGGCCCTCTCCCGCGTCCTGCCTGCTCTGTCACTCTGCATCAGTTTGCAGCTCCTAGGTTTCTATATGAGTGGAATCACACAGTATGCACTCTGTTTTGTGTGGCTTCTTTCACTTAGCGGCACTGTTTCCACACTCAGCACTCTTGTTGGGTGCAGCAAACCGTGGCTCCTTGAAATTGCCCAATGGCGTTCCCTTGTGTGGACGGACCGCTTTGTTATCTTTCACCTGTTAATGAACATTTGGGTTGTTTCTAGTTCTGGTTATCACCTCGAAAGCTCCATGGACATTCATGTCTGAGTCTGAACGCATGTTTTTATTCCTCCTGCGTGAATATCTAGGATTGGAATGGCTGAATCATGGCAGGTGTGTACTTAAAACTGCCGTGTGGGAGAGGTCCAGTTCCTCCACATCCTCGCTTGCACGTGGTGTGCTCAGCAGTGTTAGTAGGGGTGGTCCATGGTGGTCCACAGCTCCCCAGGGGGGGTGGCATTCACAAAGGTGCACCTACAGAAAGGTGGCCTGGAGGTGCAGGGAGGACAGCCCGCCGGACTTTCCTCACCATCCTCCTTGGTTTTTCCAGATAAACTTTAGTGACTGTCAGGCTCTAGAGGTGAAACCAACACACCCTGTGTGTGCGCGTGTGTGTGCGCACGCGTGCATGTGCGCGCACCTTTAAAAAGTGCATTTAAACTCACTGGTAGAAATGAAACAGTCAGTAAGTAGCTAGCTATTCAGAAAAGTAAAGTCATGTTCCCTATCCCACTCCTCGTACCGAAGCAAATTCCAACTGGATCAAATATTTGAATGTAAAAACAGGAAATCTCAAAAGCACTACAACAACCACTTTGGAGGACTGTTGGGCTGCTTTGCGTGAAGTTAGAGCCGCAGTTTCTGGAGCTCCCCCCACCCCCTGCCACTCCCTGGGAGTGCCTTCCACATCAGGTCCACCTTTTAGGAAAACGTCACAGAAAAGACACTGGCAGAACGTCACACAGAAAATACGTTTGAATTGACTCAACCTTTATTGTGTCTCCGCCTGTGCTCCTGGAGTCCCTTCCTACCATCTGGGAGCAAGTCTTTTACAAGGTCTTCCTGCGGGACGGGCTCCTGAGGCTCCCTCAGTATTCACTTCCTTTTCATTTCCCCTTGTTCTTTTTTTTGGGCGGCGGGGGCGGGGGGGGGGTCTGTGCTGGGTCTTCGTTGCTGTGAGGGCTTTCTCTAGTTGCTGCGAGTGGAGGCTGCTCTTTGTTGCAGTGCACAGATTTCTCATTGTGGTGGCTTCTCTTGTGAAGCACGGGCTCTAGGTGCACGGGCTTCAGTATTTGCAGCATGTGGCCTCAGTAGTTGTGGCGTGTGGGTCCCCTTGTTCTTAAACACTAGTTTTGCTGGATATTCAAATGTAGGTTGATAGTTATTTTCTCCCAGCACTTTCTAAGGACCCCTGTGAAGACATCAGGACCACCCAGATAGTCCAAGATAATCTCCCCATTTCAAGATCCTTTTTTAAAAAAATTAGTTAATTAAAAAATTGTGGTAAACACACTAGCATGAAGTTTACCATCGTCACCATGTCTGTCGTGCTAACTATACTCACATCGTTCTGCAACAGATCTGCAGAATTTTCCGTCGTGTAAAACTGAAACTGTCCCCGATGAACAGCTTCCCATTCCCCTCCCCCAGCCCCTCACACCCTCCAGTCTACCTTCCATCTGCATGATTTTAACGGGGCTACGTGCCTCATAGGAGTGGAATCACACAGTGTTAGTCCTTTTGTGTCTGGCTTATTTCACTGAGATAATGTCCTCCAGGTTCACCTGTGTTGTGGCAGGTGTCAGAGTGCCCTCGCTTTTCAAGGCTGAGCGATCCGCCCTGTGTGGATAGACCCCGTTTCGCTCAACCCTCCGTCCATGGCTGGAGACTCAGGTTGCTCCGTCCCATCTCAAGATTCTTTACTCAGTCACATCTGTAAGTCCTTTTTGCTGCGGGACGGAACGCATTTGCAGGGTCTGGATCAGGATATGGACAGCACTGGGGGCTGTTCTTCAGCCCCCACGCTATTCAGTCCCTCAGATCATGGGCCTGTTTTGGGGGTTGGGTGTTCCGGTTCTGTGCAGCCGGGCTGTTGCCGCGGTGCTGCTCTGTGCGCCTTCTGGTGAGTGGACGTGCTGGTGTCTGTGGGGCACATGCCCGGGAACAGGACGGCTGCTCAGGAAACATGCCAGATAGTTTTCCAAGCGCTCGTACCACGGACACCCCACGGGAGGGAGGAGAATTTCAGTTGCCCACAGCAACTTACCAGCACGATGTTTTCAGAACTTTTGATTTTCACCAGTCTGGTGGGCAGGTGGTGGTAGCTTATTCCGGTTTTAACTTGCATTTCACCTTTTCATATATTTTTAGCCATTTGAATATCCCTTTTTGTGAAGTACCCATTCAAGTGTTTTGCCCATTTTTCCTTCAGGTTTTCTGCCTCTCTCATTGATTTCTAGGAATTCTTTACATATTCTAAAAACGGATTGTTTTGATGTATGTATTGCAAACAGCAAGTCATTTTTGTGGCCTTTCCACTCTCTTCAAGGTGTCTTTGGATGAACAGAAGTTCTTAATTTTAGCGAAGCTCAGTTTTTCCGGCTTTTCTCTTGTGTCCTGTTTAAGACGTCTTTACCTGTCAAGATCACGCAGGCGTTCTTCTGTATCGTCTTCTGCAGCTCTGCTTGCCTTTCATATTTAGATTTACGATCTACCTGCAATGGATCTGTGTATGTGACGTGAGTTAGAGGTCAACATTATTTTTTTGCCATGGATACCAATTTGACCCCATGCCCTTTACTGAAAACTGTTTGCCTACTGCACTGACGTGTGCCCTGTCGTGAGACCATAGCAAATGACATGGATCCGTTTCTCTACCCCTCCATCTGTCGACCAGTCTTTTCACGCCTGATTTTACTTGGGGGACCCTGCAGGGCTGAGGGGGAGGCTTCCCTCTCAGACAGCTCACTGTGGGCGGGGCTGCCCCAGGCCCAGGCCCAGGCTCAGGCCCCTGTGGGTCTCCTTAGGCCTTTGCCACACTCAGCTAGGTCCACTCGCAGTCGTCTCCGGCCCCTCCCAAGAGCCCCTGGCCCTGTGCTGACATCTCTGTCAGTCAGGGCTCTGCTGGGAAGCAGAACCGACAGATGTGTGATACCGTGAGGAAGATGTATTGTAAGGAATTGGTCCACAGGGTTGCAGAGGCCGACAAGTCCATACCTGCAGGGAGGGCCCTGGAGAGCTGTGGTCTGAGTGGGAGGCCGTCTGCCTGCAGCCCCAGCCCCAGTGCGCCTGTGGGAGCCCCCGCCCCAGGCCTCCAGGCCCCGTCTGCTTGGCTGGGAGTGGGAGCGGTCCTTACGGGCTTGCCTTCCTTTGGTGAGGCTGACAGAGCAGGGAGGGCCACCTAATTTCCAGGGCCTATTTGCTGTGGAATGAAGCAACATTTATCTCCCACACCGACAAAAATCAGCGTTTCCTAGTGTCCAGCGTTGGTGACTATATTAGCTCCCAGGGGCGGCAAGCCGGGTGGCCTAAAACAACAGACACATGTCCGCTCACCGTCTGGAGGCAGACGTCCAAAATCAAGGTGTGGCGGGCCACGTGCCCCCCGAAGGCTCCCGGGGAGGGTCCTTCCTGCCCCTCCAGCTGCCGGGGCTCCGGGCGTGCCTCGGACCTCTGCCCGGCTCCTCTGCGTCTTGCCTCCTCCTCTGTCTCAAAGCCCTGAAGCCTCTCTCGCTCATGAAGACCAGCCTGGGGTTTAGGGCTCGCCTGGGTGATCTCATTGCTAGATCCTTATCACACCTGCAAAGATCCTTTTCCCAAATCAGACCACATTCAGAGGTCCTGGGGACTAAGACATGGATGCCGTTGGGGCCACCACGTGGCCCAGTGGACGTGAGGAATGCAGTAGCCAGGAGGCCCCCCACCCCCACCCCCGTCAACAGGCCTTGAGAGCGCACGTCCGTGAACACGCCCCGGGCCCCGCAGGCCCGGCGCCGGCTCCTGGCGCTCTGCGTCTGCTGCCCCTGAGCTCCGCTCCCGGGGCGGCCCGGGCAGCGGCGGCCGTCTGTGAGTGACCGAGCCCTCCGTGCCCCCCCACCCCCCAGACGTGGTGGAGATGATGCTGGTACAGAACGTGCAGATGCACCAGATCCTCGTGCAGAACCTGATGCTCAGAGCCCTGCCCCCGCCCCCACCTGCGGCCCCGCACCTCGCCCCACAGGTAGGCTCCACGCCCGCACCAGGACCTGAGAACCTGGTGGCTTTTCCTCCAGAAGTTCATGCATCTGTGCGGCTCTGAAAAGCACGTCTGGCTCCGGGTCTGTGATCCGGCTTGACGCTCCCCAGCGCCCCCCGGTCCCACCCCAGATGAGGAGCGGGTCGTGCGGTTCGGGGCCCAGACCGCGGCCCCCTCGAGCCGGATGAGCTCTGCCGGAGCCTGCCCCGCACCCCCTGCCCTCCTGCGCCCCTGCACCGCTGCTCGGACCCCGACCCCACCCTGAGTCAGGAACCACGTGAAGGGAGGGGGCGCCCGGGAGCAGCCGGGGTCCCTGCGGAAACGCCCTGGTGTGTGTCGTGCCGAGGACCCGCAGGGGGCTCGGCCCGCCGCCCTGCGAGCTGCGAGGCGGAAGCCGCCCTCCGTGCACCACCACCACCACTACGCGCCCCCAGCCCCGACGCAGGCCAGCCCCGGGCCGGGCTCCCCAGCCGGATACTCTGCGTGGCCCCCGGTTGTCTCGGCCACCGCCCTGCCTCCTGCCGCCGGCTTCCTGCCCACCGTGCGGCACATGGCCGGCCCCTCAGCGGCCGCCCTTAGCACGTAAGTTTGGGCCAGGCTCCAAGCCAGCCTCCCAGGCCTGCGGGGTGGGAGGACCCCACAGCCTGGGTCACCCTCTTCCTCTGCCAGGCCTGTAGCTGCAGCGGGAACTTGGGGAGGCCTTGCCAGCTCCGGAGGGCGGGGCGGGGCAGGTAACCAGGGCAGCCTCCGTCCTGGTTACCACAGCTGAGTGTGGACCCCATGCCATCCTCCCAGGGGGGCCCCCTGAGGCTTGAGTCATTTGTCCAGCCCAGCAGGGGTGGCCCTGGGAGGCTCCGGTGTAAGCCCGGCTGTGCGGGCCTCCACCAAGTCCTGGCAGTGAGACCACCCGAGCGTGGTGTCTGAGCCAGACCAGGGCAGCAGCTCCATCCAGAGCCCCTCCTTCCCCTCAGGGTGGTGCCTGACGGCGTCCTGCCCACGCAAGCCCCAGGCCTGTGACCCCACGGGGGCTCGGTAAGCGGCAGGGTCTTGTTCTGCCCCGAGGGGTGGGCGGCCACAGCTGCTGGGTGCGGGGCTGTGAGGATCACGAGCAGACAGGGATTTCATCAGGAAACACGGCTCAGGAGCCAGGAGAGAAAAGGGAGCTTGATTTAGCCACAAAAAGCTTAAACCTTCCTGGGGGAAAACACCATGAGCAAAGCCACACGCGTGGTGCCAGGGGCCTGTTTGCCCCGTGTGGCCCAGGGGAGAGGTCCGGCTCCTTGCAGGAAAGGAGCAGCTGCAGAACGTGCGCCCGGTGTGTCCATGTGAGAGGGGGGCCGCAGGCTGTTTCTCGCAGCTTCTCCTGAAGGAAAGCATGGGTGCCAGGCCCGGGGGGGCTCTCTCCCATCTGCTTCTGTCCGAATTCTCCCCACGGGACAAGCTACCTCTACTCTACTTCCTGCTCCTCTTTCATTTCTTTCTGGTGGAATTATGCTTCCTGGCTGCTTTAATAGAAATTTCATACAAATGCCATCTTCAAGTATTTTGCATGTTTTCATTGGCCTCTTTTGGAATAAATCGTCTCTTTCCCCAAGTTCCACACGAGCAGGCGCCCTGCCCCGCCCGACCCTCGCAGTTGCCAGAAGGCTTGTCAGAGGAGGCAAGATGACCTTGGGCTCCGCCTGGGCTGACCTCACCCTGTGCAGCTGCCCAGTTGACAAGAGTGCCAGAGCCTGGGTGCAGCAAATCCCAACAGCTGCATGTCTTGTTAAATGAGCAATTAAAGGTCTGACACCATTTCCTTATTTTCACAATGTTTTCTTTTCTTTCTTTTCCCCCCTCCCGACACCGCGGCTTGTGGGATCTTAGTTTCCCAGCCAGGGATCACACCTGCACTCTTGGCAGTGAAAGCAAGGAGTGCTAACCACTGGACCACCAGGGCATTTCCATTTACTTGATGTTTTATAACATGGCTTTTTGCTTTGGTTTTATTTCTCAACGTAATTATTAATTCAATAGAGGGAAGAGATTTGACAGAAGTTCAACATCTTTGGATGGCCTGGTAAATTGGAAAAACTGTTTTGTTTACCTCCTGAGTCAGGAAGACACAGCTCTTCCGTCCTGTGAGTCTTCTCTCCTATGAGTCTCCTTTACTTTCACTTCTGTCACCAAACATGTGGGCGTTTCCCCACACCAAGCAATTCTCTGTGACCCCAGCTGGGTGTCCTACAGTTCCGTCCAATTCTGACACCACCTGCCTGGAGATGGTGTCGGACCCCACAGGTTAAGGGCTCCGTCCCACAGGACTGTCCTCACTTCAGACACCAATCACGAATCCAGGCTGTCACCCGTGTCCCTGCGGAGCGGGGTGCGTCACCCTCCCGGCACGCCGACACGCTGCCGACAGACTGCCCCCTGCAGCCTCGTGCTGGGGGTGGGGATTGTGTGGACACCTGACCCACCGGTAACTCCACTTCCAGCCCCTCCCTGCTCTGAGAATGGGGGGGGGGGGGCCTGAAGGCTCCAAGGTTCTAACCCCCCACCCAGGAGCCACCCAGTCAGCTCGTCAGGACAAAGGTGCTCCTGGCGCTTGGGGAAGCTGAGGAGGTCTGAGCAGGCCCTGGGAGTGGCGGTGGGGCTGCCCTGCAGGCAGGTTCTGGGGTCCAGGTGCCGGGAGCACAGTGGTGGGGGCCTCGCAGGCGTGATCCCGTGGCATGATAAGAAATGTCTATTTGGTTTTGTGCTGGTTCCCAGCACAGAGCTCCCAAAGCCTTAGTCACCCCTGAGACTCTGCTAAGGAGACAGCTTCAGGATGGGGCTGGTCGCCTGACTGGAGGTTGGAACTCAGGCCCCACCCCCAACCTCAGGGAGGGGAGGGGCTGGAGGGTGGCCAATGATTCAATCAACCCAGGCCACCTCCTTAAAACCCCTAGAAGGTGGGGCTGATGAACACATCTGGGGCGTGGTGCCCCCCAGCTCCACGGGCACAGAAGCTCTCAGACCCCACCCTGTGGACGTCTCCATCGGGCTGTTCATCTGCGTCCTTTATAATAAACCAGCGTTTCCCTGAGTCCCGTGGGCCATTCTAGCAAATTACTGAACCAGAGGTGGTGTTGTGGGAACCCCTGATTTCCGGTGAAGGTGGACAGTGGGTACCCTGGTCTAGAGTGAGGGCAGTCTTGTGGGCCTAAGCCTTTCACCTGTGGGGTCTACAGCGGCTCCTGGCAGTTAGGGGTAGAAGGGTTGTGCCACACCCGGTGCCCTGTGGGGGTGCTGGGGGGTCTCCTCACCGAGACGTCGAGGACACAGAGAGGCACTGCGTGTGCTCTGCAGCCCTGATGGAACTCTGAGGTGTCTCCAGGGCGTTATGGCCTCGGGAGCTGAGTCCAGAACACACCCAGGACAGGAAGGGGCTGGGATGTGGTGACATCCGGAGCAGGGGCCCTGCTCCGACATTGCTGGGTGTGCAGGAGGCTCTGGGCCCAGGCAGCAGGTGCCCGGGCGGGGTGGACAGGAATGACCAGTGGACAAAACAGAACCAAGAGGCCCCGCGGCTGGCAGATGGCCTGGCTGCTGATGGACTGTGGGGCGGCCCTCTCTCAGGTGCAGGTCAGGACACGCTCATGTTCTGTACTAAAATTCAAGGCATGTTTTCAACCACATACAAAAACACCCCTGAGTTAATAAGGAAAAAGAAAAACCAGCAGAAAATGGGCATAAGACATGAGCACTCACCCTTCTGGTGGAGGGGACGGGGATGGAGAGGGTCACTGATGACAAGACAAACGCAGGATGGCTGCGGTACACACATAGACACCATCCAAGCAGAGGGTCAGGGCACACCCAGGTCGCTTGGTACCTAGTACCAGGACCCGGAGGCCGCTGCCAGGGGCTGCCACGGGCTGGGGGCTAAGCCATCCGCCCTTGGGAAGCACTCGCAGGCGTCACCCTATAAAGCTGGACCTCCCACCTCCAGCCCCCAGCAATTCTGCTCAGGCCCATTCCCAGGAGAAAGCCCGCCTGTGTCTGGACAGCACCAGAGGTTCTGGGGGGCCAGATCTAATGGCAGGCGACCTCCAAATACATGCTGACAGGATCAGCGGGTCTCAGGAAGGCCTGGAGAGCAAAGAGCTTTGCGGGGCTATCTTTGGTCTTTGCCATGTTAGACTTTAAACTGAGATGAGTTTAAACTGAGAACAGAACTGCACGCAGCCGTGCAGCCAGTGGCTCAGGAGCACAATAGGCCCCGTGTCCCCCAAAGCCAGGGAGTTCAGGCTCAGGGTGCAAACCCAGTGGGAAACACGTTTTCATATTTCTAAAGTCGATGTATGAGAGAATCCAAATTGCTAGAATCGCGGTGTTCTGGGTCTCCGAGAAGCTGGTTTTATTGCCATGACCCTTTTGGAGCTCCTTGGAGGGTCTGTGGCACCATGGTCAGTGCTTGCACCCGACATTCAGGCGACGGAGGCCCTGGGTTGGCTCGGAGCCCGTCCCCTCCACATCTGCTCGCACCCACAATGCCCCAAGCGCGTGCACAGCTCTGCATAAAGCTCTGGGGTAACTCCTGGGTTTATTTTCATATTCAGAAAGCAGGACGTACTGACAGGGAGGCTTTCCTACAGAGGGACGGGACCCGGCAGTCAGAGCCCCCCAGGCTGGGGCCATGGCAGAGGGCTCGGGCACGGTCTACAAGCAAACAGCGGCCGGGACCGACGGGCATGGGTGGGCAATGGCCGGAGAGTGCTGAGGGTCCCCTGGGGGTGGGGTCGGCCTGGCCGTGTGGCCACCTCGAGGGTCAGCCTTGTCCCTCCCCTTTCAGAAGCGCCAAGCAAAGGCTGCAGGCCCCAGTGCTCCTGAGGGCTGGACGGGACCGAATCCAGGGGGATTGCAGCGGGCAGCGGAGCAGGCCCGCCTGGGCTGCCTGACGTGTGCCCAGTGGACACAGACCAGGCAGAGGTGCTTCTTCGCTGGAGGCAGAGCCCCAGGGAGGAGGCGGCCTACGCCCCACCTCTGCTTTCTGAGAACTCAGAGCTATTTTATTTACAACCCTGAAAATAACACACCCACTGTGCCCCAAACAAAGAAACGAGTGGACATTTCTCTTGTACTTTAAAAGGAAGGGTCCATGGATGGAATCCAGCACCTGCCAGGGCTGGCCCTCCCAGAGCCCCACAGGACAGCAGTGGTCAGCAGGGACCTCAGCGTGGGGGAGCCCGTGATCCTTGCGGCCCGAGGGGGTCCACCTTCCATCGCACTGGGGCACTTCTGTCAGAAGAGGCCCCTGGTCAGCGGCTGGAGCCTGGTCCCCGTGTGCCTGTTCAGCTCCTCGAGAACCTCCTTCTCCTTCTGGTACATCTGAAAGAATGGGGCGAGACAGCTCTGGACGTGCCCAGAGGCCTGGCCTCCCCGGGCCTTGGGGTTCCCTCTCCGAGGCCCAGGGCTCCCACACAGCCTAGGCAGGTCACAGTCCCAGTGCACAGGGAGTGTCAACGTGCTGCCTGAGGGGTGAACCCTGGACCAGCAAGGGCTGGGGGCCAGGGGCCGAGGCGGTGGTCTCACGTATGAGAGGACAGCCTGCCTGGGTCGCAGGAGAAGGGGCCAGACTGGCTGGCTCGGCCCCAGGAGCACTGGAGGGGTGTATGAGGGCGGCCCTCCTGGGGGAAAGGGCAGGCTGGTGGGAGACCGCACTGGAGGCTTTCCTGAGATGCTGGAGGCAGTGGGGCTGAGGAGCGGAGCGAGGGGGCCGCAGCAGGGTTGGGGGGTGGGGGGGAGCGAGGCGGAGCCTGGGTGTGGCTGGTGTGGACCCAGCTGCCTAGCAAGGCCAGGGAGAGGCCAACAGCACCGAGATATTTCTGTTAATGGGAAAACGTTTTCTTATGCTGCTCAGAGAACCTGTTTGATTGTGAATATAATCTGAGTTAATAAAGCACAATGTGGTGCATCTACCACACAGACCTTATACACAGAGTAAACGCTGGCAGCCTTCCAAGGAGCAGCTGCCACAGAACTTCATGTTACAGGCCTGGATCAGACACCTGCACATTCCAAAGCCTGTTTCCAACTGACAAATGTCATTACGATATCTCTCCTGAAGATTTTTTTTAACTTTAAGCCATTTAAATTTTATAGAATTTATAGAATGTAGGGTCTCTCCTCAGACCTTTTTTTCAATAGAGAATAAATAATGTAGATAACAGCATTCAGGGAGTCCAAGATTTAAAGCAAACGCTGTGAGTCTTTTTTATAAAGCAGGCATCACACGTTCCTCATTTCACTGCGTGTCTCCATTTGGTTTTTGTACTTGACTGCAAGGGGCGGGTTGCACAGCCCTGGGTCCTGGGGCCTTGGGCCGCAATGCCGCGTGAGTGTGCTGGGGATGGCATGGCTCCTACCTTCTGCCACTCAGCCTCCGTGCTGTGTGTGAAGCCCAGAAGGTGACACAGCCCATGGACGGCAGTCACCTGTCGGAACAATTAAGAAGCTGCCTCAGAGAGGTGGTCAGGGAGGAGGAGGAGGAAGCCAGGGAGAGCTCAGGGGATGCCTGGTACGAGGTTAGGAAGCCTCCTCTGGGTCCAGGCAGGCCTGCGGGCAGGTGGTGAGGGCCCAGGGGTGGGGTCTGGGGGCAAGCAGCAGGCCTGGCCCCTGTGGTGGGGTGTGAAGACCAGCATCTCCTAAGGAGTGGGGTGGGGCGGGGGCAGACGGGTGGGGAGCTGTGGAGGCACGGAGCACCAGGACAGGAGAAAGGGGAAGGCACCGGGGCCGTCAGAAGGCGCCAACAGGCAGCTGGGTGCCAGCTGGGAAGAGAGCGGCCTGGCCTGGCCTTGGGCCAGGGGATGAGGTCCTCGGAGTGTGGGCTGGCCCTCTGCTGCGGGTGAGAGAATCTTCAGGAGGTGTGGGACAGTGGAAGATGTCCAGAACTGCCCCCCCCAGCCCAGAGACCCCGGGGGTGCACAGCTGCTGGCCACAGGGATCCCAGCGCTGAGACCTGCCTATGCTGGCGTTCCCGCCACTCACAGGGAGAAAGCACACCCCCCTCCTGCCAGCACCCGACGCCTGGGCACAGGGCATCTCTCTGGGAAGCTCTGCTTCAAACCTCGGAAGCACTAAGCTCCCCAAAGATGATAATGTAGGGTGTGGCTGTTTGGCCAAAAGACGCCTGATGAATCCACGGGGATGTTAAAACAGGAGTCAATCACACACCACTTTTCAGAACACTCCTGCCACCCTTCGTGGCATCAAGCTGAGGAGACAGATCTGAAGGTCCTGAGGCCAGAATCCTGTCTGCTTTGGGCAGTTTAGTAAGCAGCTCGTTCAGCGGGTCTGAGCTGCTAAACGTGGCCTGCCCATCTCCAGATGGAAAGCTAAGAGTAAGGCCACTGCCAGGTCTCCCTCCTCCCAGTTACACACACAGGTACTCCCGGTCCTCGCCCCTCACCCAATGTGCCACGGGGCATGCAGACCCACGGCCCAGGCTCTCCTCTCTCTGAGGGAGGCTGAGAGGGCGCTGCCCCTGCCCCTCCTGGAGTAACCCTCGTCCTGCACGAGGACGGTGGTGTGGATGCCCACATCGCCTCCGCAACCTCTTCTCACAGCCCGGATGGAGGACATCGGCCTCTGCTTTGGCCAATCAGGATCTGTCATTTCAGCATCCCACTTACAGTCAGGACGTCATAGAAATCTTCATTTTCTTTGCACTGCTGGAAGATATACTCCACTCCCAGGAAAATGTCTCCCAAATTACAGTCATCTCGAAAATCAGGCTGGGGAATTTCGCCAGCTTTCAGATTCTGAAAACAGGGAAACACACATTCACAGAACACAACCTCATATCGCTAAGCAACCACAGGCCTACAGATTTCACCTCGAAAGACCCCGTGTCGCTAGTCCCAAGGCTGACAAGCTGGGCACTATCCAGAGACACTACACACGACCAACTGAAGACGTTTCCACCCCGTCCAAAGAATTACTTTCCACTCCTTTCATCCTTCCTAAGGTGCAACCACCCAGCTCCACAACTTCTATGGAGCTAAATCACCCCGTCGACACAAGTTTACATTTCTTTTCTTTCCAGCTGCTGTTCTGTCCTAAAGCAATAATCTCTCACAGTTTCCCACATAAAGACCACAAAGACTAGCCCGCTCCGTTGAGGGTGTTCACAATAAGCCAGTCACCTACGGCGTTATGTTTAGAGCGCTGACAACCTTACATCCTGTTAGGGAAAGTGATAAGTGGGCACTTTAACACATTTTTCAATGACGCACTGAACGTTTTATTTTGTTTCCTCTTTCGATGTAGGTCCTGAGGTGTGACACTACTGGATTAAACGGTAACCGAGACTCACCTCAGGTAACGGGCGGACTGCCTCCCCAGAGGCCTACGTTCACACAGCACAGGCGGGGACCTGGCAGGTTCCACACCCCTGTGTGAGCCACTCAGCCCGTCGGTCCCGTCCTCCCCTGAGTTCCTAACGCGTTCGGCGCGCACACCGCCCGCTGAGCGCCACCTGCAGCCCTGCGACTCGCCGCCGCACGCGGCCGGGGGCAGTGCCCGCCCTCCCCGGCGAGCGGCTCCGACGCGAGCGGAAGGCCAGGCCGCACCCCCCCGCCGCCGGTGCCGCAGCCCTTCCAGGGACACCTGAACACCGCGCCCGCGGTGCCCTGGGGAGGCGGCCCGGCGGGAGGTGGGCGGGCCGCGGCGGGCGAGCGGCGCGCACCTCGTGAAACGGGAAGGAGAGCACGTCCGTGGGGGCGTCCTCGCGCCGGTAGACCCTGTTCAGCCGCCGCATCCGCCCGCTGTCCGCGCAGACGACGCCCAGGCCCAGGCGCTGCACGCCCAGCGCCGCCCGCGCCGCCTGCAGCCGCTCGCGCAGCCGCGCCCTCCGCAGGGGCACCGCGCGCTGCAGGTTGCGCAGCACCAGGCTCATGGCGGCGCGGCCGCGGCACCGCCTGCCGCCCGGCCCGGGCCCCGACCTCTCGGCCTGACGCGGCCGCCGCCGCGCAGCAAGCCTCCCGGCCTGACGGAGCACCAGGCCGCGGCGCGGCGGGGGGACCCACGTCGCGGAAGGCGGCGGCCCGCGGTTCGGCCGCCGCGCACCGGAAGCGCCGCCGCTCGGCCGGAGAGCGGAACCCGCGCGCGGCGGGGCCCGGGCGGGCCCGGGCGGCGCGGGACGGACCGGAAGCGGTCCCGCTAGGTTTCTGCGCCGGCCGCGCCGGGACGCGCGGGCTCTGCAGGCCGCGGGCCTTCCGTGCGGCGCCCGCGCAGCGCCGAGGGACCCCGGGACGGCGGGCGGCGGCGTCCCTCAGCCGGACGGTGAGCGCGGCGCGGGGCCCGGGCGGCCGGGGGTCCCTGCCTTTCCCGCCGCTGCGCCCGCGTCGCTAACGGAGCCGGGCCGGGACGCGGGTGCGAGGGGGCGGCGCGGCGCGGGGCCCGAGGGCTGCGTGGTGCGGCCTCTGCGGGAGCGCGCGGGCCCTTCGAGCCGGTAGCTGGGGGTAGTCGCCCCCGTGTGAGACGGCAGGTGACTTCTTTGTCTGGGGAGAGTGTTTGGTGCTCTGGTTACCGGGAGAGAAATTAGCTGGGAGGAAGCATTGACACACGGATGTTTTGACAGTGTTACATTGTAATCTTCTAGCCGTGGAGACTGAAAGACGTCATAAACTCCGGCCTTTAGATTGAGAAGCCTAAACGGCGTGTATTTTGTTATTGCTCTTTGAGGGTTTCCGTGAATTTACCAATTCAGTAAAATGTTTCCGTGTTTTTTTTTAGTCTTAAAGGATCATGCTTTAAACCTCCGTAACAAAGTAATTTATTTGTACTAGCTTCTTTCTACCCCGCACTTCAAAACAAAACAAAACTAGACAAAAAAAAAACACCAATTGGCTTTCAGAAAATAGGAATACTTGGCCCTTTGCTTTGCCTGACATGTGATTAAAATTTTTTTTCTTAGTCTTCCAGCATGACATAGGTGTGATGATCTGACTTTTTGTTTTCCAGCTTATTGTGAAGATAAGGGGGAGCTCCCTAGCTAAACAGACCGTTTGAGGAAGAGGACTACTCTTCTACACATAGAGTTTATTACCTTCCAATAATTGGATCAGAACATGAATCCAGCTAATCCTTTCGGTGGGCAGCAGCCTAGTGTTTTCCCAGCATCTTCCGGTAGTTCCATAGGAGCATTTCAAGCTAAGCCACCATTTCGGTTTGGTCAGCCCTCCCTTTTTGGACAGAACAGTACATTATCTGGGAAAAGCTCAGGATTTTCACAAGTGCCCAGCTTTCCAGCATCTTCTGGACAAAGTCATTCTTCTTCAGTGCAAACGTTAGGATTCTCCCAAACCTCAAACGTTGGACTCTTTTCTGGAGTTGAACATGCTCCGGCCTTTGTAGCTACCTCTGGGCCTTCAAATTCATGTGTGCCTGGAAACCCCGGATTTAGTTTTAAATCACCCAACCTTGGGGCATTCCCAAGTACTTCTACTTTTGGACCAGAAACTGTAGAAATAGCAAGCTCTGGTTTTGGGAAAACAGAATTTAGCTTTAAACCTCTGGAAGATTCAATGTTCAGACCCATATCGGCGGCTGAATCGGAGCCAGAGAAAACTCAGAGCCAGATTACTTCTGGATTTTTTACCTTTTCCCACCCAATCAGTAGTGGACCTGGGGGACCAGCCCCATTTTCTTTTTCTCAGGTGACAAGTAGTTCAGCCACAAATTCAAAATTTACCTTTTCAAAACCAGGTAATAATAATTCATCATCATCTGCCTTTACCCCTGCTATGTCAAATCAAAATGTAGAAGAAGAGAAGAGAGGCCCAAAATCACTATTTGGAAGTTCTAATAGTAGCTTTACTAGCTTCCCCATATCTTCTTCAGGGTCCTTGGGTGAACCCTTCCCAGTTAGCAAAACAAGTGTCAGACAAGGATGCGAAGAAACCGTTTCCCAAATGGAGCCACTTCCCAGCCTCATGAAAGGACTGAAAAGGAAGGAGGACCAGGACCGGTCCCCGAGGAGGCATGGTCACGATGCAACGGAAGATTTGGACCCTCTGTCAAGGAGCGACCATCCTCCTGATAAACGACCCGTCCGCTTGAATCGACCCCGCGGGGGCACTTTGTTTGGTCGGACAATACAGGATGTCTTCAAAAGCAATAAAGAAGTAGGTCGGCTGGGCAACAAAGAATCTAAAAAGGAAATTGGCTGTGCTGAGTCTGGGGAAAATGACCACTTGGCCATCCCAGGAGGCAGTCAGTCTGTCCTGGCACCTTCCCGGCTTCCAGGTGTGAATAAAGAGGAAGAAACTGAAAGTAGAGATAAAAAAGAAGGTGCGCTCTAAAAATGTACAAAATACAGTAAATCCTGCTGGCAAGTTCTTGGTAAATTTCCGTGGGTGTTAGTTTGAGTTTCCTAGTAACCCCCCTGTAAACATTAGGGATCCTAACATACCACAGGATCTTGGAGTAGGTCTTACATCCATGAAAATTTCCTTTGCTCTGCCTGGTTGACGCCTCCTGTTGTTTGAAAACGTTGTACCTGATGCATTTCTGTGCCCATTCTCTGATCCCCTAGATTCTCTAAGAGGAACTCCTGGCCGTCAGAGTAAGAGAAGTGAGAGCACAGACAGTCTTGGGGGCTTGTCTCCTGCTGAAGTCACAGCAATCCAGTGCAAGAACATCCCTGACTACCTCAATGACAGAAGCACTCTGGAGAAGCACTTTGGCAAGATTGCTAAAGTGCAGCGCATCTACATCAGGCGCAGCAAAAAGCTTGCAGTGGTGTCTTTTTTTGATCATGTGAGTACTCCAACAAAGTTCACATGAGTGAAAAAAATAGGTTTTAAAGTGGCAAAGTTAGAGTGAACTTTCTCACTTTAAAACCTATTTTTAAAAAATCTATCAATCTAAACTTGCTAGAGTTTAGAAAAGTTAACTGGGAGAGACTGGAATAGCACTGTTTATTTCATAAATTAGAGTCACTTGTGAAAAGCTTGCAGTCCCCACTGAGTGCAGTGTTCTGGAAATGCTGGGAGAATGATTCCCATGAAGTCAGATTTCTCTAAAGCACATGGGAGTGTCCCTGTGACCACATAGCACTTTCTCAAACTTGAGTTCTCTTGTTTTGTTTTATGTGGTCATAGTACATGATCACTGTAAACATTCAAAGCAATACAGAAAGGGTAAAATCTCCTTGCAGTCCCAGCCTTCAGAGAGAACTGATGTGAATCATATATATACCTTGACTTTAAATTTGTGTATATGCGCATATACGCATGACACATTGGCTGCAGTGTATACACTTACATGAGCTGCTCACATTATGTAGGTTTGTATCTTTTGTTATTTTTTCTGAATATTCTTGTAGGGAAAAGATTACATTCTATAAAAATTTAGAAAGCATGTTTTCATGCTTTTTTGAATGATAGAAATACTACCCATCAACATAAGGGAAAAACCCAGAAAGTCCTATGGCAGGGGTCACAAAATCACCCATATATCTGTCCTCTAAGGTATCAACTATGAATATTTTGGTTGGTGTCTTTAAAAAAAAACAACTGCTGTGTGACCGAGCAGTTATATAGTCACATTGTTTTTACACAAAGGGGATCACACCACACATACCGTGTGGTAACCTCCTCATGTTCATGTGGTAATCTTTATTAGCTTCTGAAATCAACGTGCAGTCTAGATTAGCATGGGGTTATCAAGTGCTACATGGCATTCTGTCCTGTTTACATGCTTGGCCAACTTTTTGTTTGTGGACATTTTTGTGCGTGTATTTCTGATTATGTCCTGAGAGTGCGAGTTCTGTGCAGTTTTAGGGTTTCTGCTGTTTATTCCTTTCTGTTGATTTTTTTCTTGTTTTCAGTTCAGCAGCATTGATTACATTCACAGTGTTGTACAGCCATCACCTTATCTAGTTCCAGATGTTTTCATTCTCCCAAACAGGAACTCCGTAACCGTTAAGCAGTGACTCCCCACTCCTTCCTCCCCCAGCCCCTGGTGACCTCTCATCTACTTTCTAGCTGTATGAATTTGTCTATTCTAGGTGTTGCATACGAGTGGAATCTTGCAGTATTTGTTCTTTGGTGTCTGGCTTATTTCAGTTAGCATAGTGTCTTCAAGGTTCATTCATGTGGTTGTGTTTCATCCCTTCATTCCATGTGTGGGGGAATCACGTTTTGTTTATCTGTTCATCAGCCCGTGGATGTGGGTGGTTTCCAGCTTTTGGGTGTTGTGAATGGTATGCCATGAATGTGGTGTCAGATGTCTCTTCAGGACCCTGCTTTCAGTGCTGTTCGGTGTATACTTAGGAGTGGAGCTGCTGGGTCATACAGCAGTTTTTTTTAAAGCTACTTTCTGGCCATTGCAATGTGCTTTTTCTTCCAACTGAACCCTAAAAAGTACATATAAAAATAAAATATATAAATACATTGTCATTGTAAACAGTTCATTGATACATAAAAAGTTGAGGTCCCCTCATTACCTCCATCTCTCCTGTTAGAGCAAGCACAATTACCTAGCATGGTTCGTGTTTTTCTAGACATTTTCATAGGTATATCTATAGGTATACTAACATATAGTTGGTTTTGTGTATGTATATTTTATGATAATTTGTACCCCGTGTGTATCATTCTGCAGCTTCCTTTTGTGTTTAAGTGTGACTCGGCAGTCTTTCCACTGCTGTACTGGAAATCAGATGGTGAGAATCATCTCTCCAAATGCCAATAAGGCTAAGTTTATGGGTTCTGTCACCGTAAAGTCATTATTTTTGAAAAGGAGAAGAGCAAATACATGCTTGTGAGACAGGTAAGGGAGGTGAGGACTGTGGCTGCCGTGGCTGGAGGCAGGTGGTGTGGTCAGAACATGTGGCTGATAGAGGTGTAGCTCTGTTGTACAGAATTCTGCTAATTGCATTTAAGAGCTTAATCTCATCCTGATGTCCTTGTACTTTGTGTTGTGAACTGTTTTCCAGGCATCTGCAGCCCTGGCTAGGAAGAAGGGGAAAGGTTTGCATAAAGATATGGCCATCTTCTGGCACAAGAAAAAAATAAGTGAGTTTTCAGTTGTTCTTTGCACAGTTTCTACTGCTTTGTGTGCAAGGCCTTTGAGCTTTGAGTGTGAGCTCTTTCCCCAGTGCTGAGCTGGGGGTGGGGGTGAAGCTACCTCATAGTATTTCCTTGGGCTCCTTTGTAACATCCTGTCACAATTATAATATTGCTTTGCCAAGAAAAAGTAAAGTCTAGTGTCAAGTGACTTGTGATATCATAAGCTCTGTTCTGACTCTTGTGTCCTCAGGTCCCAACAAGAAACCCTTTTCCCTCAAGGAGAAGCAGCCCAGTGAAGGTGAAGCTGGCCCAGGCTCTGAGGACACACCCTTTCAGCACTCCCCTCTTGGCAAGCCTGTGACCAGGGCTGCGACTGGCAGCCTCCTGAGTAAAAGGTGTGGTTGGTCCTTCCAAATGCCTGTGTTTTACAGGGCAAGTGGGTTCTGTGACTTCTGCTGTCACTAAACAGGAGGGATTTCATAACCATCATGACAGATCGTGAAAGGAAAGTGGGCGATAAGCTGACCCCTGAGCATGAACGGGCTGAGGGATGTGGAGAGGCCTGGGGGAGGGGAAGAGGGAGGCAGCAGTGTGGAGGCCTCTGCGGTCCATCTGATATATATGTGTATAGGCCATCCCTTTCCCCCTTAAAATGTCTAATTGGCTGTAAAACGTGTGTTCCTAATCATCGCGTCTAGCAATTGCTGCAACTGTGCAGCCATGTGCACAGCCCTCAGGCCAGGTCTGGCACGCGGTGTGCACTTCAGAGACCTCCCTGTCTGCGTGAGATCTCAGTTCCCAAAGGCTGCTCCCCCCCCCCCCGCCCCCGGCTTGTGGCCTCAGATGGCTGTGTGACCCCCCACCTTCCCACCTTCCTTTTCACAGCAGGCCAGCTTCTGTTTAATCTTTCTTCATGTATTTTGGCCAATATATAGTTTTCCTCACATTTTGCAGTTAAATTTAGTTGCTGACTTGCTTTTGCTTTTTCCTTTCTTTACATCTTCTTTGACTCAAGTTCACAGAATGTCGAAAGCCAGCTAGAAAATGGGGAAGCTGACAGAATGCCCAGTTCTTTTTAGTACATGCTTCTACTGAAGGGAAGCTGTGTATGAAAACATGTAGGCATGATCTTTCCTCATGGTGTTAAAATGTTTTTTTTTTATTCCACTCTTAGTTTCATTTCTTTGAGATAGAAATCTACAGAGAATTCATTTCAGCTGTTTAAATGGGCGCATCTCACTTTTAAAGAGTGTGAACTACGAGTCGCGTGCATAACGCCTCCATGCTCGTCACCAGTGTCGCGGAGGCTGCTGCTCTCCTGCGCTTGTTGCTCCCCAGCCCTAGAGGAGTGGGCAGTCTTGGGGGATAAGGGAGTGTTCGGTGTGGAAGTGACCCAGATGCCCGATGGATACACAGCTCTTAGTGGGTCGTCTTCCCTGCAGCTCTCCAGTGAAGAAGCCGAGTCTCCTGAAGCCCCCTCAGTTTGAGGGAGACCCTTTTGATGAGAGTTCCGAGGTCTCCGAGGGGCTCGGGCCTTGTGTGTCGTCCCTCAGTGCCCTGGTAGGTACCGTGGCTGAGACGTCTGAGGAGAAGTACCGCCTGCTTGACCAGAGGGACAGAGTCATGCGGCAAGGTATGGGGCCGGTCTTCTCGGGAGCCCTGAGGGAAGGGGTGACCGCCGTCCGTGGGGCTCCACTGCGTTGAGTCTGCATGTACAATCTCTGTTGCTCTCTGGTCTCCTGAGGCAGTGAATGTAGACAAGGACATAGTGCAGATGTGTTTGTAATGTAATTTTATTTTTGGAAGAAAGCCCACACAGCGTTGATCTATGCTAGATTAAGTAATTTAAAATGGCAGTTTTTTAGACATTGAGAAAGCACACATTAAAAAAAATAATAAAAGTTTTCTATTTAACAGAAATCACCACAGATAAAACTACAAAGGGTGTCAATCCAGGGGAAAAATCTGTAACTCATCATAGACAAAGGGCTGATTTCCCAGATACAGAAAGTCCTGTAGAGTCAGTATGAAAAATACCAAATCCAGTAGAAAAATGAGTAAGGTCTGAGAGGTTCAGAAAAGAAAGTGTCAAGAGTTGGCTCTTGGGACTTCCCTGGCGGTCCAGTGATTAGGACTCGGCGCTTTCACTGCCGAGGGCCCGGGTTCAATCCCTGGTCAGGGAGCTAAGACCTTAAACATATGGAAAATGGAAATAGAAAGACATGGATGCTCTTGGCCCGTCACACAGCATCGAGAGATCTGGAGAGAGATGCAAAGCACTCCCCCGGGAATGGCATTTCCCCAGTGGGCTGCAGCGCCGCATCCTTGGGCAGGCTGCTGCGGGGGAGGAAAGTTGGCAGTATCTTCAGGCTTAGGGACACGCGTGCCTGTGACTCATTCCATGTCCAGGAGTAAGTCCCACAAACTACTCCACATGTGTGTGGTTTGTTTACAAGGTTGTTTATGATGACAGAGATTGGGAACTGACTGTCCACAGAGTGGGATTCTAATCAGACTGAAAGAAGGCTGGGGTTTCTTTATAGAAAAATGATCAGTATTTATTGTGAAGTGGAAAAAGCAAGGTGTGAGAAGTGTCTACCATTTGTGTACAGGAAAGGCGGAAGTGTGTGTGTCCATATGTACGTAAGTGTAGTTGCTTCTGTGTGTGTAAAAGTCTTGGAGGTGAGAAAGGACTGCTCCTGTTGACGGTCAGGACAAGGGAGCAAGGTGGGGGGGTGGCCCATCTTGGACATTGTTATACCTTTGGAATGTCGAACCATGTGAATGTATTTAAAACCCATTCAAAAAGCAAGTATCATGTTAACACTAAAAAATAAGTGCAGCGACCAAAAGTAAAACAGCACATCAGCTCTTCTTTGCAAAGAGTTTTCAAATTAAGTTTTACCTGTAGGATTTTCTTCTGTGTAGAAGCTGTAAATGGAATAATCACAGTGTCTCCTTAACACAGTAATAACAGCTGCCCTCATACGTTATGATGTGCTTTTTGTATTAAAAAATTTATTAATAGATATTGGAATTTTTAAAAATAATAAGATGTGAATGTTTTGAATTGTGAGGTTGTTGCATTCCATTTAATTTAAAAGATACTTTTGTAACTATTTAATTCTGTGGTTATTCATGACAAGACCCAGGTAACTTCCATTATGTGATTCCTGTTATATTAAAAACATGATGAAATACTGAGAGTTGTGGAACACTGGCATATTTTGAATATTTTCATTTAACAAATTGATGCTTTTAACAAAAATACTGCAGCACGATTGTGTATCATCAAGGTCATTATAAGTGTGCGCCCCGCCCCAAGAGTGTCCCGCAGACCTGTGACTGGTGGAGGCCCATCTGGAGAGGGGAGAGGGCCTGGCGGGCCTGTCACCTGGTGTGACAGGCCGTGCTTTCCTTTCTCTAAGGCCCAGTGTTTTAAAATTTTCTTTCCTTTGTAGTTTGATGTTTAACTTTTTTCTCCTTTTATCATTATGAAAATGCACTTCTCTGGCTTCCTAGTAACCGTGTGGCACACTCTCACTTCTTACTTGATGTGGTTTAGCGCGTGTGAAGAGGACCGACCTGGACAAAGCGCGGACTTTTGTTGGGACGTGCCCAGATATGTGTCCTGAGAAGGAGCGTTACATGCGGGAGACCCGGAGCCAGCTGAGTGTGTTCGAGGTGGTCCCAGGCACCGACCAGGTAGAGCCCCAGCCCCTGGGGTCGCCATCCAGCCTGCTGTCCTATCGATCACTTGTTTGGAGGGCATCGTGCAGGGGAGGGAAGGCTGCATCGGTAATTTCTGTACGTGTTTGATTGGGGTGTTCACTTTTCTAGAGGGTGGTAGCGATGTGCTGGTAACAACCGTGTTCCGTTGTTTGTGTTGTGAGGTGTGTGTGAAGCAGTCTTAGGTAAGGTGACTGGATCACGTGGTTCCCTAAGGTATAGAAATAGATACAGATTTGTTTCATAAATTAAAAAAATTTTTTTCCACTTTTTCTTTTCACAATTTTATTCCTATCCTTTTTATATTTCTGTTTTCTGCATTTGAGATTATGCTCTAGGTAAGATTTTTTTTAAATTAATTTATTGGCTGCTTTGGGTCTTCGTTGCTGCATTGGGTCTTCTCTAGTTGTGGCGAGCAGGAGCTACTCTACCTTGGGGTGCACGGGCTTCTCATCGCAGTGGCTTCTCTTATTGTGGCACACAGGCTTAGTTGCTCCACGGCATGTGGGATCTTCCTGGACCAGGGCTTGAACCCATGTCCCCTGCATTGGCAGGTGGATTCTTAACCACTGTGCCACCAGGGAAGTCCTCTAGGTATGATTTTGTATGAATCTTTTTCACTTAAAGTTTTATCATGAGCATTTTCTTTCTTTATAATAAATGCTTTCTTTATAAGCATTCCAAATTTAAATGTAGGCACTTATTTGATTATGCAGCTCTGTCCAGACTCCCCATTTTGCAGTCATTGGGCCGTTGCTGGTTTTTCAGCACTGTTAATAATTCTGGTGGGTGAGCTGTGTGTAATGCCTCTGAGGTGCTCAGCTGCCTTCCTTCTGATGGGCCCTATGAATGAGGTGCTGTGTCAGAGGTGTGACCTTTCATAAGGTTCCTGAACATGTGTCAGTGCACGTTCCCAGTTGTTCCCCTGCAGCATTTGAGGCTCTTGCTCTCTGTTACTCTTGCTTGTGGGCTCCTCCGCTCTCCTGCTGGAGGTGTACAGCTGCGTTCGCCTGGCTCAGGGTCCGCAGTCAGGTGGCTGCTGTCAAGGCAAAGGCCCAGGGTTCCTGCTCCAGGAAATGGAGAGGACAGCTGGCAGTGGGTCCCCAGGGTGAGGACTTGTGGGCGTCTCCGCCGCCACCCTCAGCCACTTGTCTTCAGCCTCTTACCGGTGGAAGATGCAGCTCCAGCTCCCGGAGGACCTTCCCCAGGCCCTGTGCTGCTGCTCTGCCCCGCCTCCCCCAGCCTCCTCCCTGCCGGCTTCACTTCTGGTCTGTGGAGACTTAATCTGGTGTTTGAGTGTGGCTCAGACCCTTTAAAATCTTTAGCATCCTTTACCTGTCACACCGCTGTGCTTGGAGCCAAGCAGGTGTGTTTTTATTGAAATTCCTCTGCATCTTGATGTGATAGCCTCTTATCTTCACTTCCTGTCATGTTTGCCAAAAACAAGTTTCCCTATTTTGTCTTTGAATTTTAATTGTTACCTTCAAAGAGAAATTTTATGTTTTAAAATTGTATTGTAGTATTGACCTTATTTAAGTGTGGGGGTGTGATTTCCCCATTTATGGGTACAGCAGCTCGAGGCTGGCCTTGCACCTGCCACCCAGCCGCTCGCCCCTACTCGCTGCCCTCACCCTACTCCCTGCCCTCAGGTGGACCACGCGGCAGCCGTGAAGGAGTACAGCCGGTCCTCAGCTGACCAGGAGGAGCCCCTGCCTCATGAGCTGCGTCCCTCGGCGGTGCTCAGCAGGACCATGGACTACCTAGTGACCCAGATCATGGACCAGAAGGAGGGCAGTCTGCGGGACTGGTATGACTTCGTGTGGAACCGCACGCGGGGCATACGGAAGGTATCAGCCACTTGTGAAGTCCCGGGTGGAAGGGAGAGTTTTTGTCATTTTGCTCAGTTACATTTCATCTGTAATAAAAAATACACTGTTACTTAAAATCATTACAAAGTCCTGTTAAAATGTGCTTCATGGGCTTTGTTTCAAATTGAAATCTGAGAAATTCAGGTGATAAGCATGATTTTTCTAATAGTTCATTCTTATGTATGGGAGTATGTTGATGAGATCTGTGTGTATATGAGAAACAGGTATGTAAGGTGTGTGTGCATGTGTGTGACGTGTTTGTGTATAGCGCGTGTATATGTGTAACATTCCACCTCACTCATGTCCAGGACATCACGCAGCAGCATCTGTGTGACCCAGTGACGGTGTCTCTGATTGAGAAGTGCACCCGCTTTCACATCCACTGTGCTCACTTCATGTGTGAAGAGCCCATGTCCTCCTTTGATGCCAAGATCAACAATGAGAACATGACCAAGTGCCTTCAGAGTCTGAAGGAAATGTACCAGGACCTGAGAAACAAGGGTGTGTTCTGTGCCAGCGAAGCGGAGTTCCAGGGCTACAATGTCCTGCTCAATCTCAACAAGGGGGACATCCTGAGGTGAGCTTTCCCGTTCAAAGCCAGCCTCAGCCGTAGGGAAAGGCTGGGTTTAACCAGGAAGAGCTTTAAGGATTAGCGGTGCTGGGAGTGC
Organism: Hippopotamus amphibius kiboko; assembly: GCF_030028045.1. NCBI lineage: Eukaryota > Metazoa > Chordata > Mammalia > Artiodactyla > Hippopotamidae > Hippopotamus > Hippopotamus amphibius. Next base: position 117,386,653 of record NC_080195.1, on the reverse strand, counting down.
TGAGTTCTCTCTCGTGTCGAACGCTGGGATGTTGGTGAGAAAGCTGGGCTCGGCTGTACAGCCCCTGAAGCTGAGCCGCTGGGAGCAGACGCTGGGCGTGCCTGCTGGGCCCTAGGGCCTTCCTGAGGACCGGTTATCCTCGTCAGCGGGAGAGAACGAGGAAGGAATCTGCTCTGTGAGCAGAACAGGAAAGGGAACTGGGACAGGAAAGCTCAGGGTCCCCTGTCAGAACATTAGTGTGGTTCCTTGTGTGAGAGTGCACACAGACCTTGTCAGAGATCTACATCATGGGAGAGGGCAAAATCATGTGAAACGAAATGCTGAGAGTGAATTTTGTGTACCCTTGCTCTGCTACATCTGTAGACTTTTATGTGAGGAGTACATCACAGTCCCGCAGGCCTCCACTCCTGTCATTGGTGAACTGGATCCCAAGACTCCCTTATTTACGCCCAAACTTTTTTACAGCTTACAGAATATCTAGGTGTGTGATTGATTTTAAATTAAGCCTTGGGGATAAACTAGTTAGGGAAACATGGCTGTGTAGTCTTTTCATGTATGATAGGCATTTGTCCCCTATCTTGAATCATTCTTAAATAATATATATTTTTTTTGGCTGTGCTGCATGGCTTGTGGGATCTTAGTACCTTGACCAGGGACCAGACTCTGGTCCTCAGCAGTGAAAGCACGGAGTGCTGACCACCGGGCTGCCAGGGAATTCCCCAAATCAGTTTATTTCTAAACAAAACAAAGTCACACTTTGTTTCTTAGATGCCACTGTCAGACCCAGCTGGCGGGCAGCCGCTGTTACAGTGGCTCTCCAAGAGCCAGCGCTTGCCTTGCTGCCTGAGAGTTGTTTTATTCATCCTCTTTCTAAGGGAAATCTTCGCTGCCGCCCAGCCCAAGAGTGATGGCTGTCACGTCGGGAGCCATGAAGACCCTCTTCTTCAGTGTAGTTAAAGCCTGTTTATTGTCAGATCTATTTTCATGAAAGTTTTGTCTAATTAAAGATCAAATTCTAACCCCTTTCATCTCCTTTACTTAACAGAGAAGTGCAGCAGTTCCATCCTGCTGTTAGAAACTCCTCTGAGGTGAAATTTGCTGTTCAGGCTTTTGCCGCGTTGAACAGTAATAATTTTGTGCGATTTTTCAAACTGGTCCAATCAGCTTCTTACCTGAATGCTTGCCTTCTACATTGTTACTTTAATCAGGTGAGTATGGTCACTGTACTTGCAGAATGGAAGAAAGCTGGTTGCTCCTTGTGAACATTTGAGAACTTCTCTCTGACAGGAGCATCTCAGCAGGTCCTGGGCTAAGTCTTGTGCAGCAGCCCCTGAGGGGATCCTGCTGTTACCTGTTTATCGGGTTGGCACCATTGATCACCGATGGAAAGGCGTGCAGTGGGAAATACTCTTCTTCTGGTTCAGATGAGAGAAATCTCTTCAGAATGATCTAACTTGCGTTCAGAACCATCATCTTCCAAGGAAATAAAGAAGCCAAAAAACAAACTGCAGGCACAAACCCCTAACCTAGAACTTAGTAGTGTTATCAGTCTTAATTTTTGGAGTGAGCCTCACGTGGTAAATATCTGAAGTGCCTGCTCTGTTGTACGGGGGTTACAGGGATGGGGAGACCAGTGTCTTACCTGGCTTTGCATAGAGTGTGAATGCCTGGTCTCAGATTTTCAGAGTCAGGTCTTCGGCCCCTGAAGCACTTGGGGAAGGTAACAGAGCGGCCTCCATACCCACCTCACACAGCGTGCCCCTGTGCTGACCCCTGGATCCTTGCTGGAGCCCCTGGGGTCCGCCAGGTGGGGAGGAGGCCACCTGGGAGATCGCGGGAACCTGTCTGGCTGGTTTTGTGACTCCAGGTCATTTTTCTTCTTTGGTCACAAGTCCTCCTGTAAACAGTGACTAAATCCACCATCACCTCCCAGGCAAAGACTCTTCTGCAGGTTTGCTTGTTGTCAGATCTGACAGTTTTCAGAGAACTGAAACTCTAGAACAAATGAAAAGATTTCTAACAACATGCCACTTGGAGAACTCTGTGCAGTTGGTAAATACAACTGATGCTTGACCATTTGTACCCATTTTAATAATTTTAAACTAAAAAGAAATCTAAGTGTTTTTTCTTTAGAAAAACAAAGTGTTTCATCAGTAGTGGCCTCAGGTCCCCTTGTCTCCTGGGCCTTGTCTCCTCCCCTCCTTCCTGGGTTCCACCTGCAGTGATGCCCCCCCCCCCCCCCAGCATGCTCCTGCCTCAGGGCCTTTGCACTTGCTATTGTGGCTGCTCTTTTTTCTGAGCTCCCCTCCCCCAGGGCCTGGACTGGCTGCCCCCTTCTCGGCAGAGTGTCCCCTGTGGTCCTCAGCTGTTCTTCCTGTCGCGCTGTCACCGTTAAGCACACTGTATTTTATACATTCATTTTGTTTAGCGTTAGTGTCTCCTGCCACGTCAGCTGTGTGAGCACAGGGATCTTGGCTGTTCACTGCTGGACACTCAGCACGGACAACGCCAGCCTTGAAGTAACTGTAGATCCGAGTTGGATTGGTTAGAAGACACTGAAGAGGAGGAGCAGGGTCACCAGAGTCCTGGGACCAACTAACTTGTCAGCACCTTCATGCTTCCCTCTGCCTGCGCCTCTAAAGTGCTCAGTGTGATTCTGTGAAACAGCTTTCTCTCTGACTCTCACTCAGTTTCATGTCACACCCTCCACGGCCGTCCTTTGTCTCCGCAGTAGTTTTGAGCAGCTATACAGCTTTCTGTTGAGTGGAGGACGCACAGTGTACTCTCCCTGCCCTGTTGGTGGGTGGTTCTCTAGTTTTTCTTATAAATAAAGCCTTCATGGCCTAGCCTTTTCTGTGTGTGAAACTGTTTGCTTTGCATCATTTCTGGGCATCTTCCGATGAGCAGTAAGCTTGGGACCTGGGTGCCTTCCAGAGGGACGGAGCCGTCCGTGGCCAGGGGGTGCCTAGCCACTGCAACTTGGTGACTTGGCCTCTCCTTTCAGATCCGCAAGGACGCGCTCCGAGCCCTCAATGTGGCGTACACCGCGAGCACACAGCGCTCCACTGTCTTTCCCCTGGATGGCGTGGTGCGCATGCTGCTGTTCAGAGACGGCGAGGAGGCCACAGACTTCCTCAACTGCCATGGCCTCACTGTCTCCGACGGGTAAGCGCCAAGGCCGGAGCCTCCGGGCCTCTCTCCTTTTTTTCCTCTTAATTCTGGAAAGGCCGGGAAGTGTCAGCCGCGTGTCAGGCGCTGGAGAAGGCACATCCCACTTCCTGGGCTGCAGGGGCACCAGCGAGGCTTGGAGCCACGGAGGATCCCCCCCACCCCCGCCCCAGTCACACGCTGTCCGTTGGCAGGTTAGGGTTCAGACCCACCTCCTCCTGACCTTTCACCAGTTACTCAGGAACCGATGGTCGAGGGGGCCTCCCTTGTTCTGTCCCTGAAGGTGGCCTCTCTGGCCAGGCCAGGACCCCCCTCCCCCACCCCCCGCCACAGTCAGAGTTCTGAGAACTGTGAACATCCCCCAGAAAGTGGCTCCATAACATGCCGCCTGACGTGTCTGGATCTCTGGTTTCCCTGAACCTGTCCTCTAACTCCTCACCCCTGGCCCTGTCTGCTGCCTGCAGATGTGCCCTCACAGGATGAGCCGGGGGGTGTATGCGGGCGTTGCTCCACCCGGGGCTGCTGATGGCGAGGCCAGGCGGCTCCCATGTCGGAGGAGACGCTGGCGGTGGTGGGTGCCGAGGGCTGGGCTGTGGGCTCAGCCATTGCTGCCTCCCCATGTTTCCATGTGGCTGCCTGGCAGCACAGTGCCTGTGGGGCACCGCGCAGGTGGAGGGTGGCCTCTCGCCCGTGTAACGCCTCCCTCTCCGTGGGCTCTTTATGGTCTGCGTAGCTGTGTCGAGCTGAACCGGTCCTCGTTCCTGGAACCAGAGGGCTTATCCAAGGCCAGGAAGTCGGTGTTTATTACCAGGAAGCTGACGGTGTCGGTTGGAGAGATTGTGAATGGAGGGCCGTTGCCACCCGTCCCCCGTCACATCCCCGTGTGCAGCTTCAACTCTCAGAACAAGTACGTCGGGGACAGCCTGGCTGCGGAGCTGCCCACGGGCACTCAGAGACCCGACTTGGACGTGGCGGGTGAGTGAGGCTGTGGTCTCGGGAGGGAACCCGCTGTGCTCCCATCCAGGAGGCCTCACCCTGGGGCTGGGTGGACATCAGCTCGGTACCGCCTGAACAGGTCCCTGGTGCCACAGTGCCTGGCTTCCATGGGTGGAGCGCACACGGTCCCCTGGATGACAGCTGGGGAGGCACCCTGTGGTGGTCTGCTTAGGGAGGGTGGCCAGTACGTTGGGTCACTGCAGGTGACCTGGGCTTGTGGCCACGTGTGCCTGTTCCTTCCAGGTGTGAGGAGAGAGGAAGAGTGCAGTGCGGGGGCGGACGAGCCCCCATCGGCTCTCCTCTTGCAGCCCCTGCCCACCCCCGTGCCAGCTTCTTCTCCGCACCTCCCGGCACTGCCCCTGAGCGTGGCGCCCAGCCTTTTCCAGCCCCCCGTGCAGCCCCCCGTGCAGCCGGAGCTCCTTGCCCCAAAGCCCGTGCCTGTGTACTCGGACGAGGTAGGGAGCCTTCCCATCAGGGCTCTGAAAGCCTGTCGTGGGCAAACATCCAGCTATGTCTGATGTCCAGTCTGACCATTCTCTGTGTCCCTGGGGTGTCTGTGGGGTCAGTGCACCCACTGATGGGCGTGTCCCTGGGGTCAGTGTGCCCCTGACAGGTGGCCCCGGGGCCTTGCAGGGCCCACCCACCACACAGGTTGTGTGACTTGATCTCGCCATCCTGTTGTTTGGACAGGCACCGGGCACCACTCCCACTGGGGATCAAGGAGGCCTGAGGTGGGGAGTGAGGAAGGACCACAGAAGCTGGTGATGTGCTGTGGGGGCGGCACTGGGGCTGTCTGAATGGCCATCGTTGAGCAGGCAGCAGGCTTGTCCGTACGTGTCCAGAAGCTCCTGTTTATTAGCAGGAAACCCTTCCAGGAGCACAGAGTCGACCCCCATGTAAGGGTCTTTAGATGCCTTCAAACAGCTTCCAGTGGTGAGGGATTTCCGAGCTGGGCGGGACAGTCCATGACGTCTCCGTGGTTCGGTGAAGATCTTCGGTCCCTTAGGCTGTAGAGGCAGCTTGCTTGGTGACAAGCTGGGTCCGGACGGAGGTTGTGTCTCCCCGGCCAGCGCTCCTGACGCCCTGAGCCCTGTCTGCCCTCCCTTAGGACCTGGCGCAGGTGGTGGATGAGCTCATCCAGGAGGTTCTTCAGAGGGACTGTGAGGAAGTCGGCGCTGCCGGGGCAGCCTTCGCAGCCACCGCCCTGGGGTAAGTGTGGCTCCTCTCCCTCTGGACATGTCCCCTCATGAAGCTGTGCTCAGCCTTCAGCAGGAGATCACAGCTACCCCTTTGTGCAGGCTTAAACGTGGGTCCTGCTTGCTAGGTGGGTGCAGTCCCTCACGTTCCTAACCTGTGTTTGTCGTTTGCAGGTAGTTTCTATGTGTGTATGATTTTTGAGCAGTGTTAGGTTTATTAAAGTTGTAAGTTAGAAATTTATTTTTCTTTAAACTTTAAACGTGATTAAAAATCTAGTAATGGAAGAAAAGACTAGTAATAATTAATTCATTCTCCATTAAAAAACACTCACTTTAATAAGCATGCAGATGCAGAGAATGGACTGGAGGACACAAGGTTGGGGGGGCGAAGGGTGAAGGGGAAGCTGAGACAAAGTGAGAGAGTAGCATAGACATATATATACTACCAACTGTAAAATAGATAGTCAGTGGGAAGTTGCTGTATAACAAAGGGAGATCAATCAACTCGATGATGGATGATGCCTTAGAGGGCCAGGACGGGGAGGGTGGGGGGAGTAGCGGGAGGGAGGGAATATGGGGACATGTGTATAAATACAGCTGATTGACTCTGGTGTACCTCAAAAACTGGTACAAGAGTGTAAAGCAATCATATTCCAATAAAGAGCTTAAAAAAACAAACAAAAAACTCACTTGATCTTGGATTAAGTCTCAGTTTATAAATTTGATAAAGTTCCCTTAAATACTTTATACCGTGTGCATTTAACACCATGATGAAATTTCATTAGACATTTCAAACTACGTTTATAAATTTTATAAATCTGATTTTATGTGATACTTTAAGCATCATCTTGAAAAATTTAATAATCAAAATCTTTCTAAACTCTCAAGCAACTTTTGTACTTAATAGTTAATTAAAATCTGATAAATTTAGTAAGTCAGACTTTCTGAAGGATTTTAAACTTCTTTTAAAAATTCTAGTACATATAAAGTGACACAGTGATATAAGAGGGTATTATTTCACCTGTATAAATGTAGTTTACACAAAAGGGTCAGTTTTGTCATAGGTTTGTTCATTTTTTATTTATTTATTTTTGTTTGTTTGTTTTTTTGGCACACGGGCTTAGTTGCTCCGTGGCATGTGGGATCTTCCTGGAGCAGGGATCGAACCTGTGTCCCCTGCATTGGCAGGCGGATTCTTAACCACTGCGCCACCTAGGAAGCCCTGTTCATTTTTTTTATATACTATAGTTAGATACATACTATTTGATGGAGCTAAAAGTAAGTATGATTTCCATGGGCTTTTTTTTACTGTGGTAAAATGTACATCACAGTTTACCATTTAAGCTATTTCTAAGTGCACAATTCAGTGGCATTAAGTATATTAACAATGTTGTGTGTTCATCACCACTATCTATTTCTGAAAAATACTCCATTAAATATATGCACACACATACACATGTATGTATGCCACACTTTATTTATTCATCTGTGCTTAATAAGGTGTTGTTCCCACCTTTTGGCTGTTGTGAATAACGCTGCTGTGAACATTGGGGCACAAATAACTGTTTGAGTCCCTGCTTTCAGTTCTTATGGGTATATGCTTAGGAGTGGAATTACTGGATCATATGATCTATTTTTAATTTTTCGAGAAATCATCAAACTATTTTCCACAGTGGCAGCACCATTTTCTCATTCCCACCAGTAGTGCACAAGGGTTCCAGTTTCTCTATATTCTTGCCAACATGTGATCCTTTTTCTTTTTTTTAAAATAATAACCATTATAATGTGTGAAGTGGTAACTTGTGGTTTTGATATGCATTTCTCTAATGACTAATGATATTGAGCATCTTTTCATGTAATTATTGGCCATTTGTGTATCTTCTTTACAGAAATGTCTACTTGTCTTCTGCCCATTTTTGAATTTTGTTGTTGTTGAGTTGTAGGAGTTCTTTCATATTCTGGACACATTCTTTTTCAATATTTGATTTGCAAATTTTTTTTCCTAATCTGTGGATTGTCTGCTCTTTTGATGGTGTCCTTTGATGCACAAAAATTTTAAATTTTTATGTAGTCCAATTTATCTATTTTTTTCTTTTGTTGCCTGTGCTTTTGATATCATATTCAAGAAATCATTGTCAATTCCAGTGTTATGAAGATTTTCCCCTGTGTTTTCTTCTAAAAGTTTTATAGTTTTAGCTCTTAAATTTAGGTTTTTGATCCATTTTGATTTTATTTTTATGTGAGGGTGAGTCAAAAATTATCTGCACTCTGGTTGTATTAAAACTTACATAAATTCTATAGCCAGAGTGTGGATAATTTTTGATTTACCCTTGTATATTGTGTAAAATAAGGATTCAACATTGTTCTTTATCCAGTTTTCCCAACACCAATGTTGAAAAGACTGTCCTTTCCTTTTTGAATGGTCTTGCCACCCTATTCAAAATCAGTTGACCATATATGTGAGGGTTTCTTTCTGGGCACTGTATTCCACAGGCTCTAGAGCACACAGGCTCAATAGTTGTGGTGTGTAGGTTCAGTAGTTGCCGCGTGTGGGCTTAGTTGCCCCGCGGCATGCGGGATCTTAGTTCCTCAACCAGGGATTGAACCCACATACCCTGCATTGGAAGGCGGATTTTCAACCACTGGACCACCAAGGACGCCCATATATTGTTTTAATTTGATTACTATAATTTTACAGTAAGTTGTTAAGTTTTGAAATCACAAGTGTGAGTCCTTCAACTTTGTTTCTCTTTTTCAAGACTGTTTCCCTATTTGAGACCCTTTAAATTTCATAAGAATTTTAGGATGAGTTTTCCTGTTTCTGCAGAAAGTTATGTTGGGATTTTGTTGGTGATTGCAATGAATCTAGATTGCTTTGGGTAGTATTAACATCTTAACAATATTAAGTCTTCCAGTCCATGGATGGATGTCTTTCCATTTGTTTATGTTTTCCTTAATTTCTTTCAGCAATGTTTTATAATTTTTATTGTATAAGTCTTTTGTTTCCTTGGTGAAATTTATTCCTAATTATATTATTCTTTTTGTTGCAATTGTAAGTGGAATCATTTTCTCATTTTCACTTTCAGAACGTTCATTGCTAGCGTATAGAAATGCCATTGATTTTTGGGTGTCAATCCTTCTGTTCCAATCCTGCTGAACTTTTTTTATTGTAATAGCTTTTGAGTGGATCCCTTAGGATTTTCTACATATAATCCTGTCATCTGTGAATACACAGTTTTCTTCTTCCTTTCCAGTTTGGATGTTTTTATTTTTCTTGTCTAATTGCTATGGCTATAGCTTTCAATATGGTGTTGAATAGAAATGGCAAATAGGGCACTCTTATCTTGTTACTGATCACAGAGGAAAAGCTCTCTGTCTTTCACCACTGAATATGTTGTTAGCTGTAGGTGTTTCATATGTGATCTTTATCATTTTGAGAAATTTTCCTTTTCTTCCTAATTTATTGAGTGTTTTTATCATGAAATTGTATTGAATTTGTCAGATGCTCTCTCTGTGTTAATTGAGATGATCATGTGGGTTTTTCCCCCTCATTTTATTAATGTGGTTGAATTACATTGATTTTCATTTGTTGAGCCATCCTTGCATTCCAGGAATAAATCTCACTTGGTAGTGTTGTCTAATCCTTTCAGTAAATAGCTTAGTTTTGGTTTCCTGGTATTTTGTTAAGGATTTTTGCTTCAGTATCCACAAGGAATATTGGTCTCTAGTTTTCCTGTGGTGTTTTTGTCTGACTTTGGTATCAAGTCAGAGGAATGCTGTCCTCATAGAGGTGTTAGGAAGTGTTCCTTGCTTCTCAGTTTTTTAGAAGAGGTTGAGAAGGATTGGTGTTAGTTCTTCTTTAAGTGTTTGGTTGAATTTGCCAGTCAAGCCATCTCATCCTGGATTTTTCTTTGCTGGGAGATGTTTTTAAATACTGAGTCAATCTCTTTACTAGTTATACATCTATTCAGATTTTCTTTTTTCTTCCTGAGTCAGTTTTGATAGAGTGTGTGTTCCTAGCCATTGGCTTGAATTTTATGCTAAGAAGTCAAATAGGTTATTTATTCCTTGCTAGTGTTAGAAGTCTAGTAGTATGGTTTGTGTGGATTTTATTAATTTATTTATTTAGAACAGTATCCACTTTGCTCTGTCCAGTGTTTCCAATATTGCCATGGAGGAGCTGTTAACAGCTGCAACGATGGGCATTTTGAGGCACATTGCAACTGAAGAAGTGACTAAGGAAAGGGAGCGAAAGGAGGAAGAGAGGCGGCGGGCTGAAGAGGAGAGGTGAGTGTGTCTCATTCCTGCAGCACACGTGGGGCGGGGTGTGTGGACACAGGAGAGAACCTGCCCTGGCCTAGGATGCTCTTGCTTTTGCCCACTGCACTAGTATCAGACACACAGCTCACCCCACGCCTTTGTACACTGTGACCCAGGGGGTAGGCATGTCCCACCTTGTAAGCAGCAGCCCTTCCCCACCCAGAGTGTGTGTGGGTGGTGGAACTGGGGAGGGGGTGGCTGTGTGGTCCATCTGGTGGAACCAGAGGGGACAGGCCTGCTGACTCAGGCAGCACAACTCAAATCCCACTCGCAAGGTCAGAGTGTGACAACTCTTATTTCCTGAGCTCTTCTTTTTCCCGTAGGTTAAAACAAGAGAGAGAACTGGTGTTAACTCAGCTGGGCCAGGAGCTGGCCTCAGAGCTGACAGAACTCGTGCTGACAGAATGTGTGAGGGAAACCTGCTCCCAGGAGTTGAAGTAAGTGAAGTGCTGGTGTCCTGCAGTGTGAGGGGCAGGTCGGGCAGGAGGAGGGTTAGAGGCACTGTGGCCAGGCTGGTCCGGCTCAGGCCAGCCGGTTTTCATGTTGACAAGGAGCATACCTTCTGGTTAGCCAGACACCAACAGGCCATCCCTGTACTTGTGCATGTTGCTTCCAGAGAGGCCCTCACTTTCACTGTCCTTGTAGAGCCTGCCCTGGGTGTGGGGATGTGTCTGTTAGCAAAAGAATTCACTGGTGATCTTCTCCACACCAGGTTACTTGTTGTAACCTTAGTGTTTCTCAAGTAGAAGATCCTTCCCCTTGTTTTGTATGTTTAGAGATTCCTTTGAGCTATCTCACATAAGAACTTCATTAATTTCAGTGCCAAGCTTCAGGGAAGAAGGAGGTTCAGTTGTGCTGGGAAATCTGTCCTTGTTCAAGTTCCCCTGAGATAGGCCTACAGCCGCTGGTGCAGATGGGGAACACAGCCAGGAGGCAGAGTGTGTGGTTTAACAAATGTTTTGTTCCATTTCTAGTAATCGGGAGTCTATTTCAACTGTTCAGTATAAGCAAGAGACCTCACAAATGATGGGTATTTGTCTGTTCTTAATCCCAGCAAGGGGTGTTAGGAGATAAGTAAAGCCTAGGGCTCATTGACAAGCTGCTGTTCTCTGCAGTTCCAGGAGACCTGGACTATAGCTCAGCCCAGGGCTGTCTCCACCTGCCCAGGAGGATAGCTGTTGGAAATGGGCCTTGCCTGTTTGAGCTGCTTCAACTTTATGGCTAAATATATTTGATAAAGGCCTCTGTGCTCCCTTGGTTGATAGGATTTTGTTGTAAAAAATCTCTTTCAGATTCTGGTTTATCTGAGGGCCATTGTCACATGACCTTAGGCTGTCAGCCTCTGTAGCTGCCAGCTATCATGTACTTGAGACTCTTCTAATTGCAAACACTCTTCTCATTGCTGATGAGAAGATATTTCAGTTGTCTCAATGGTCATTTAAAAATTAAAATTCTAACTATAAGATACAGGCGTATTTCTTGACTACTTATAAGGGCCCCAGACAAAGGAGGCAAGAATGTGCAGTGGAGAAAAGACAGCCTCTTCAATAAGTAGTGCTGGGAAAATTGGACAGCTACATGTAAAAGAATGACATTAGAACACTTCCTAACAGCATACACAAAAATAAACTCAAAATGGATATAAGGGCCCTGTTGGACCTATAATCTTGTACCCTGTACCACTTTAGTTCTTTTTTCTCTAAATTTCCAGATGTCTGTGCATTATATAAAATAAAATCCTGAAGCTCTTCTCGCAGCGAAGACATCATTACATTCAGTATTAAGGACGTAAACTCTTATGCTCTTAAGGCAAGCCCTCAGGGTGGCCTTGGGGGCAGCATCTCTTACGCTGATCGCCCTTTTCCTAGGAGTGCAGAGGAGACAGAGCAGAGGGCCCGCATGGCCCGTTGCTGTGAGGACGTCTGTGCCCACCTGACGGACTTGTTTCTCGGGGAGGAAATTTTCCAGACTGCAAAAGAGACCCTCCAGGAACTTCAGTGCTTCTGCAAATATCTCCAGCGGTGAGTCCATGTCCTTACAGATAAAATCAGTGCACACAGACAGAGTCTTCTACAAAGATCATACTTTCAAACAGTTGATAATACACACATGTAACATATTCCTTCCCAAAGGGTAGAAACTTAAAGAATTAGATTGGGGTGGAGGGTACTGTCCTGTATTTCGACAGATATTTATAGGTAGCCTTCTGCTGTTCACCCGATGTGCTAGGCACAGGGAGCTGGCCACGAACAAGCCAAATGATAGCTGGACACTCCCACATGGATGAATTTCTAAAACATAATTTAAAGTGAAAAAAAGCAATTCTTAGGGAAATGTGTGCAACATACAAACTGTATATTCAAACTAAAGACATTGTTTTTTATTTATGTATAGTAGTACAGCCCTAAAGAAAGGAAGGAAAATAACAAACATAAACCCAAGACAGTGGTTACCTTTGAGAACAAGAGGGTGTGTGACTGAGCAGGGCCCGTGGGCATAGGGTGCTGGTCGTGGCTACTGCTTCTCAACTGCGTGGAGGGATGTGGGTGTTCAATCTGTCATTACTCTAAAATGGGTGTACATGTGTTACATATGTTATACAGTGATGCATTTCATAATAACATTTTTAAAAAGGTAATAGTGTACATGACATGCAACTGTATGAAAGGGGATTCAGTGAGAAATGAGTTTCCATTCCATGAGGACCTTTGACCTCCGTGTGGTGGTTGGCAAAAGTGGGAGCATGTTCCCTACTTTGTGCTAAACTTTTCTTGACTCCCTTCGACATAAGGTGGAGGCCTGACCGCAGCAGCACAGTGGCCTCTCCCCGTTGCAGTCAGTGCACTGAGGTGGTGTTGCCAGAGTGCATGGTAAATGACCTGCCCTGCCCTGCTGGTGGACTTTCACATGGCCTTCTCTCCCTAACTGACCCAGAGTGCTACAGTAGCCATCCTTGTACAGACATTATTCACACAGGTGCACACGTGTCAGTGGTGTTTGCTGGGTCGAAGGGTATATGTATCTGTGTTTGTATCCAGATTGGCAAATTGGCCTCTAAAGATGGTTGAGCATCCGCTCTCACGTTTGGTAGCTTTGTTGCCCACCACCACTCACTTGCTACCGTGCATCCCTTATACCTGAGTTTCAGTTCTGATTCATTTCTCAGTTTGGGATTTTGCTGAAAAAGACCTAAACATACCAGCAGAAAATATCTCCCACATTAATGCTGGAGGTGTTTTTGCATTTGTCCCCATGGCGAACCTTTAAAACACCCAGTGATGATACTTCAGCCTGTCCTCTAGGTGGAGGGAAGCTGTCGCAGCCCGGAAGAAACTGAGGCGCCAGATGCGGGCCTTCCCTGCGGCGCCCTGCTGTGTGGACGTGAACGACCGGCTGAGGGCGCTGGCACCCAGCGCAGAGTGCCCCATTACAGAGGAGAACCTGGCCAAGGGCCTCCTGGATCTGGGCCATGCGGGGAGAGTGGGCATCTCCTGCACCAGGTCAGCACCCCAGGGCCTCCTAAGTGCCTCCTGCCCCAGCTGGCCTTCTTGAGAGTGTGGATTAATACATGTGTTTGCAGGGAAGACAGGTGGAGTCGGAGGAGGTGAAGACAGATGCAGGACTGCGTTTCTGGAGTGTGACTTGCTCTACCTGCTGTAATTTCACTCGCCTTAGAACACTCCTGGTCTTGCCAGTCAAATTTTCCCTGGAATTACTTGTTTTCTCCTCGCCTCCCTGCCTTAAGGACACATCACATCCATTCTCACTGGTAGAGCCAGAGGTCCACGTTGGCCTCACCCTCACCTCCACCCTGTCCGCTCTGCTACCCTGGGTCTGCGGTGGCAGCATTTTAGTGACTCCGTGCTCAGGTCTCTCCTCTCACAGGCTCCCTCCCTGTGTCCCCTCGCACGGCCCTCGCTGCTGCTCCTCCTGGCCACCCAGCGCGTGCCCGGCTCCCTGTCCAGGTCCTGGCTTCAGCTGCCCAGTCCTGGCCACACAGGGCTTGGCCTCTCTCTTCAGACCAGGCCACCATCATCTCTGGAGAGGAGCCTCCCAGTGGGGGGCCTAGGAAGGCGACACGGAGGGGCAGCAGCAGCCCACTGTGTTGGGGTCTCGAGGCACGCCTTGTCCTCCCCTGGGCTGTCACCAGCTCCACGCCTCTAACAAACTTTGTGTAGCTGCCCAGTCCCCGGGTCCTGTGCCTGCGTCTGGAGGCAGGGTGGTGACAGTGCTGGCCTGTCTCTCGTGCTGTGCCTGGTCAGGGCCTTCAGGGTTCTCTCCAACACATGGCAGCTCTGGCCTGGCTGCCCTCCTGGAGTTGCAGCTGCTTCACCTGCATCAGGACAGCCCTCTCTCTGTGCCCCCCGCCCCCTGCCCTCCAGCACTGCCCTCGCCCCCTCTTCTTCCCCTCTGTCTCCTCCCTTGGTAATCTTTTTCCATCCTGCATGCTGACAACTCCCTTCACGCATCCGCAGCTGAGGCCTCTTCCCCATGTCCCTGGCTCAGCACGGGAACCTAATGTTCGCCTGACCTGCTGCACTCAGTGCCTCCTCTGGCTCGCAGGACGCCAGCCTGTCCTCCCTGGGCTGAGTCACACCTACACTCAGACCCACCATCCTGAGGCTCTACCCTCACCACCTCCACCGCCAGCCCCTCTCACGTAGCCATCTGCCGGCTTCTGCCGTTGACCCCTGCACCCTGGTGTCCTAACACCACAGCAGAGTCAGGTCGCTTCCCGTCCCTGTTGACATCCCTGGGCTGTTCTCTGAGTCTGTCCATAGTGGCCCACACCCGCCCTCTGGCTGTCCCTGCTACTCCCCTGCCGTGCTTGTTCTGTGTACGTGCCAGGCCCACTCCTGACTTGGCATGTCCTGTCCCCCAGAGCTCATCACACTGGCTCCCCTTATTTCCTTCAGGTCTTTGCTCCCATATCACCTCTGACCACCATGGTGCCTGCCACACCACCCACTTACAGGGGCCCTTCTCTCCCTATGAGAGCATGTTTTCTAACAGGGCAGGACTTTTGTCTGTTTGCTGCTAATCTGCTGTGACTGGCACACAGGAGATAATTGCTTGATGTTTGGGCAGTGAACAAGTCCTCTGACTAAGCTGTTCCTTTATCAGAAAAAGTATCTTGGTTTCCTAAGTATTTCCCACTGGGAGACACTCACTGACCAGTTACTTTGCACTCAGAACATCACTAAGTGCTTATCAAGTTCCTCCGTGGGTGCTGAGTGGGCCTCACGTAGGCTCTGTGTGCTTCTTTCTCTGCAGGTTAAGGTGGCTCAGAAACAAGGCGGTGCACCAGATGAAGGTTCAGCACTTCCACCAGCAGCTGCTGAGGTGGGTTGCCCCCGCTTGCTGTGCGTGCTGCCCCTGGCGGGGGAGCGCGTGGCGGCTCACCCGTGGTGCTCTGTCCCTTCCAGTGATGCGGCATGGGCGCCCCTGGACCTGCCGTCCCTCGTGGCTGAGCACCTCCCGGGGCGGCGAGAGCACGTGTTTTGGAAGCTGGTGCTGGTTTTGCCCGATGGAGAGGAGCAGTCCTCAGGGAGTCCTGGCAGGTGAGGGAGGCTTCCCTCCGTGGGGCTGGATGCTGAGCAAGTGGCTGGGAAGTGGAATGACTTCTCCAGAGCGCCGGGCAGCTGGGTGGTGCACACGAGGGTGGCCGGGTGTCAGCCCAGTGTGCTCCTCTCCTGCTGGGGACCCTGACACCTGCTTTCATTTTGATGCTTAGCTTTGCAGGCTGTTTTGTTTGTGATTTGAAGTGGATGCTTTGGATTATTCACATTTTTATTTTGTACAGTTGGCGGCAGTCTTCATCCAAAAACATTTAAGACTTGATTGTGACTTAAAGCTATGCTGAGGTATATTGATTAGAGCCTGCTTCATTTTAGACTCTTGGGGAAGATAGTTTAGTTTGTTTGCTATAGTTCCATTTTTTTCCTTAGGAAAAAAAACTTTTGGCATTTTTAAAAAGAAATCCAAAAAGTTGACATGACATTATTTCCTGTAACCAAGTTGCTTCCAGAAACCATACTTTTAAAGCAACTGCAGAACACGTTATTTTTCAACAGCTTTTTTAGATGTAATTCACATATCATAAATTTCTCCCATTTAAAGTGTACATTTCACCGGTTTTAGTATATTCACAGAGTTTATAACCATTACAACTATCTAATTGCAGAACATTTTTTCACCTGAAAAGAAACCCATATCCATTAGCAGTCCATTCCTCCTTACCTGCAGCCCCTGGCAATCATTAATCTGTTTTCTGTCTCTATTCATTTGCCTTTTCTGGACATTTACAAATAGAACCTGAAAATATGTAGTCTTCTGTGACTGGCATCTTTCACTTGGCATGTTTTCTAGGTTCATTCATGTTGTAGCATATATTAGTCCGCCCTTTTGTGGCTGAATAATACTCGGTTGCATGAATGTACCACGTTTTATTTCTCTTCATCAATTGATGGGCATTTGTGTTGTTTCCACTTCTTGATTATCATGAATAACGCTCTGTGAACACTGATGTATAAGTGTTTGTGTGGACATGTTTGCAGTTCTTTTGGGTATAAACCTAGGAGTGGAACTGCTGGGTTGTAAACTGTAAGGACCTTTTTTATTGCTCAGAATCTTTTCATAGTGCTTCAGAGTCATCAGTCACATTAGAATGAGTGTTTTTTCTTCTTTACCAAATATATAACCCAGTAGAGTTCCTAACTCCACTTAAAAATCACAGCCTACTTTGTTCAGATCAACTTTGCAGTAAGATTTGGTGTTTGTGGATTTACATCTGTGTGATATTTCTCTTTGTAGTTCAAATTTAGGATTAG
This sequence comes from Hippopotamus amphibius kiboko, assembly GCF_030028045.1. Taxonomy (NCBI): domain Eukaryota; kingdom Metazoa; phylum Chordata; class Mammalia; order Artiodactyla; family Hippopotamidae; genus Hippopotamus; species Hippopotamus amphibius. The sequence continues at coordinate 117,370,143 of NC_080195.1, read as the reverse complement.
ACTCTCCTTCAAGTGTTATTTTCTTTTATACACAGAATTCTAGCAAATTGGTTAAAAGTCAAGTTCATGGGAGATGATGGCTCAGTGGATGACACATACCGTGATGGTGGAATTCAGACCCTCACTCTCTTTCACACTCTCAGCAGCAAAGGGGATCAGACAATTTCTGTCAATGTGTGCATCAAGGTGAGTGACCATCACTTTGTGTATTTACTTCTGTGATTTTCTCATTTGCGCTCACTCTCAGACATCATTGGAATCATATAATGTCCCTGAAGTGGCTCAGAAACAATGTGGGAGGCTCAGAAGCAAGTGTCGTATCTGCCTCCTTGCATTCTGATGACATCCCATACATACCCCCTTGGTGTGAGAGGCCAGGCAAGATTCTCGGAAGTGCAGTGAGTCTTAACTGTCTTGGGTCACAGACCTCTCTTTGAAAACTTGGTGAATGGGGCTTCCTAGGTGGCGCAGTGGTTGAGAATCCGATTGCCTGCCAATGCAGGGGACACGGGTTCGATCTCTGCTCCAGGAAGATCCCACATGCCTTGGAGCAACTAAGCCCGTGCGCCACAACTATTGAGCCTGCGCTTTAGAGCCCGTGAACCACAACTATTGAGCCCATGTGCTGCAACTACTGAAGCCCATGCGCCTAGAGCCTGTGCTCTGCAATAAGAGAAGCCACGGCGATGAGGAGCCTGCGCACCACAATGAAGAGTAGCCCCCACTCACTGCAACTAAAGAAAGCCCGCGCACAGCAAAAAAGACCCAATACAGCCAATAAAATAAATAAATAAATAAATTTGTAAAAAAAATAGAAAACTTGGTGAAAACCCAGAACCATCCTAAAAAGTACATATATATATTCCCTTGTGCATGCTGCATATTCAGAAGCCCCGCACTCCGTGGACCTCTGGTGATTAAACCCAAGAGGGATAAGAGACAGAGCATTACCAAAAAACACAGTGGCTGTTGCAGCTCATATGGTCTGTCAGCTGCTGACATTTTTGTTAAAATAGCTTCCTGATACATCAGGTCTTACCAAAAGACTAATGATTTTTAATCCTGTGTGGTTTTCACGTAGGTTCAGTACTGGGCATTTCAGATTAGTTGTTTTTGTTTTACATTCAAGTTGTCCTCAGTTTTTGATTATAAGTTCCAATTTTTGTTCTCTATAGGTGTTTGTACAATATTGAGCTTAATTGGTTCCCTGAGAGATTCTTGTTTAATGAGAATGTTTCTTCATTAGATTCAAACCTGCATAAATGAATTTTAGGTTTTACTGTGTGTATTCAGAAATAAAACCAGGTGTATATTTTATTTACTTAGAAAATAGCAGTGCAGGGCAGGAAGTATGGGCTTCAGTGTTGCGCAGACCTGGTATTGGTAGCTGCTGCTCTGGCCAGCTCTCCTATCTGGGCCTGGTGCCTTCCACAGTGTGGCGATCAGGACTGGCTGCATGCTCAAAGCAGGGCCCAGGGAAGGTTTCTTTCCCCACGTCCTGACTGAAGGCCTCGACTTCAGGCCTTCTCGTTCTGACAGTCACCTTCATGGCACCCTGACAGCTGCACGTGATGCTCCAGTACAAGTTCCTTGGTCGTTGGAACTGCTGCAAACTGTAGTTTGACTATAGGGTTTTTGTTAGTTTCTTTCCATTTTAATACTACTTATGGTATTTGTTAAACGTGAAAGTAATACATATATAAAACTGTAAAAATATAAGGAAACATGGAGGAGGTGTAAAGATGATGAGAGCCATCTGTGCTCTCACCTCTCAGAGGTAACAGAAACGTCTTGGGGCATGTTCTTTCCTTTCTCCTATACTGGACAATTAGTTTATTCTTCTTGCCTTTATTCTTAAAATTTTAAGTAAAAATAAATACTTGCGTGTAGTTAAGAGTCAGACAGCAGTGCATGGTTTATGATTAGAAATCGCAGCTTCTGGCCCGTCCTGCGCCTTTTCCCAAGCTTGATTTCTGTCACGTTTCCATGTCGCAAGCTCACACTGCCAGTTCTCATTTATCCACTTTAGATGTGCTCTGCTGACTTCCCATTAAAATGTGTGTATTAGTTACCTATTGCTACATAACAGGTTACCTCCAAATGCAGCAGCTTTGGGAACTCCCTGGCGGTCCAGTGGTTAGCATTCTGCGTTTCCACTGCATAGGGCTCGGGTTCGATCCCTGGTTGGGGAACTAAGACCCCACATGCCACGCAGCGTGGCCAAAAAAACCCAAAAAACACCCAAATATGGCAGCTTTAAATAACAAATGTTCGTTACTCATGGTTTCTGTGCCACAGAAGTCCAGGTGTGGCTTAGGTGGGTCCTCTGGCTCAGGATTTCTCCCGAGGTGGAAGTCAAGATGCAGGCCAGGGCTCTGGTCTCCTCTGAATGCTCACTTTTGTGGTTGTTGGCAGGATTCACTTCCCCGCAGGCCATGCCGCATGAGCCTCCACGAGGCAGCGCACAGCAGGGCATTAGCTGGCTCCCCTCAGTTGAGCAAGTTGGCATAATCTCTTTGTAACCTAACCTTAGAGGTGGCATCCCGTCACGTTTGTCTGACTCTGTTAGAAGCATGTCACTAGGCCCAGCCCACTCTCAGGGCAGGTGACGATGCAAGGACGTTAGCACGAGGAGGTGGGATCATGGGGGCCATCCTGGGGCTGCGCACCCACTGGGGGCGGTGTGAACCCTCGTACCCCGGGCCCTCAGCCTCCCCGTCTTCCAACTGGCTACATCACCGCTTTATATTATCTCAGCAGTAATATCACGGGGGTGTGTGTGTGTGTACGTGCTGTTTGCCCCAGAACCAGCAAGTGCTCTGTGACTATGTTTATTTTTTTCTGCAAGTAGCAGTTGCTTCATTACCTTACTTAAGCAGTTTTATCTTTATCTTTCATTAATATTTACCCAAATGTGCTGGCACATGGGCTGTACACATCTTAGTGGAGTTTTCCAAATGTTCTGTCGTTTCACTTTATCCCTCCCTCTGAGAAGGTGCCATCCTCCTGCTCCCCTTGGGGCTGATAATGTGTCCCAGGGTGTGGCTACCACTGGGGCCTCCAGACCAAGAGCGCAGTCCTGCTTCTCCACCTCTAACTCTGACCTTGGGCAAGATTCTCGTGTCTGGGTGCCACCTGTGGGTCGGTACTCTTACTCATGATCACTGTTTTACCAGTGAGGAAACTGAGGCTCAGAGGAGTTAAAGCAGATATCCTCAGGCCATACAGCTACTGCATGGTGTCATTGTGCATAGGGGCCCTTGAGGACAGAGTGAGTTACACACACAGAGTTCTTAGTAGGCTCTTACTTGGTGCTGCCATTGGCGGCAGCAGCAGCAGCAGCAGCAGCAGCAAGATGTTTTCTTGGTTTAGTCTGTTGTCTGATCCGTACGTTTTACACTTTCTCCCAAAGGATGAATGTGTGGGAGGAGGGTTTTCCGTTCTTGCCTGTCTGAAAATGTATTTACCTTCGCATTTGCTTCATAGTTTATCTAGGTTTGTGGAATTATGGGTTGAAAGTTATTTTCCTTCTAGTTTGCTCCACTGTCACCTACCATCCAGCATCGCTGCTGAGATGTCTGAGACCATCCCTGTTCCTTTCTCTGCGCTGCAACTTTGTTTCTCTGTGGAAGCTTGCTCTCTCTGCCCCTGGGGCTCTGGTGCTGACTTCCTTCCCTCATCATCTGGGCTTGGTGGGTCCTTGTGGGCTGGAGACTGAAGTTTCTGCATCTTGACATCTGCTTTCCTTCTGTTTCCTTCTGTTCTCCTTGAACTCCTGTTAGACTGACGTTTGACTTCATCAGTTGATCCTCTGAGCCTCTTAGTCCTTTCTATCCCATTTTCTATCTTGTTTTTTTAATACTGTTCTCTGGGAGATTTCCTTGACTCTGTATTCCAAATGTTCTATTGAGTTTTTAGTAACATATATTATCGATTTCCTTTTTCTTTTCCTTATTTGACTTTTTCATATCATCTTGTGACTATTTCCGGATGCATCCTCAGAGGAAATTAGGATCTTTGCTTAAGTTTTCTTATGTTCCATGCAGTATCTGTTTCCTTTGGGTTTCTCCGTTATTCTAGTTTTTCTCTTATGTTGGAGGCTCTCCTCAGACACCTTATCTGAGGCTGCCCATACCTGAGTGAGGCCCTGAAAGGCTGGTCATAGCTCTGTATGTGGAGTGGGGGTGGAGGGTAACTGAAATGGCAAGCCAGCCTTCTCTGGGGATCTGGGTATGTATTCCCTAGGTGGTTTGGTTTCTCTGGAAAGGACTCATCTTGTCTCCTCCTCAGCAGCTGCTGGTGCTCTCAGGGTGAGGTGGGTGGTACCCACTGCCAGGGCCCCAGCGCTGTGCCTGATGATGCCCCTGTGTCGGGATCCTTAGGACAGGATGCTGGCCCAGGGCCCAGAGGGACGGGTTGGGCTTAGAGGCCACCTGCAGGTGGGTGGATGCCCTGTGGGCCACTGCACCACATGAGACTTGTCCTCTGTGCCTGGAGCCTTGCCCCCGGCTGTTAAGATTAAATTGCTCAAACACAGGTCTATCCAGAGGCTGAATTACTGTGACTAATTCTTGTACTAATTCTTAGCCTCCCGGAGGGAGGCCAACTGAGGTGCAGTGAGCATTTGGCTCTGCTCACCCTGGGACTGACGCTAACTGTCCAGCTGTTCCCTGTGCGTCCATCTTGATGGTCTGGGTACTGTTCCAGGTGGCCCACGGCGCTCTTAGCGACTGTGCCCTCGATGCTGTGGAGACACAGAAGGAGCTCCTGGGAGCCAGTGGGCTCATGTTGCTGCTTCCCCCCAAAGTCACGAGCGAGGACATGGCGGAGGAGGACGTGTACTGGCTGTCGGCCTTGCTGCAGATCAAGCAGCTCCTGCAGGCCAAGCCCTTCCAGCCTGCGCTTCCACTGGTGGTTCTTGTGCCCAGCCCAGGAGGGGATGCTGTGGAGAAGGAAGTGGAAGATGGTTTGTGAAGGCAGTTCCATTTATGAGCTGGCATGTTTATTAATAAGTGGGTAGAGCCGGGGATCTGAGAAAGTGCTGGCAGTGTGGTGTCGAGAGTCATGTGACAGCAGCTGCTGCAGAGACTGGGAGCAGGGCTGGGCGGGGTCAGAGCAGTGGGATGCCTTAGCTCACATGCAAACCTCTGCCAGGAGACAGGTGACCTGCGTCTGTTTCTCTTAAAGGTCTGATGCTACAGGATTTGGTTTCAGCTAAGCTGATTTCAGATTATTCTGTTATTGAGATTCCTGATTCCATTAATGATTTACAAGGCACGACTAAGGTAGGATTTCATTATTTTTAAAGGTCCAACAAGATATTTCATTTTTTTCCCTTTCGCTCTACCTTGAATTTAGTTTGTATTACTGCTTGTGTTTTTCATTTTACATTTTGACAGGAAACTTTCTAAAGATATAAGCAGAAATCAAAATAAAAGACAAAATTTGCCCATCGTCTTGCTATTGGCAACAAATTAAATTGTTCGTGTAAATTTTTTTACAGGTTTCGTTGTTACAGATTTAAAATATGAAAATTCATGTCTCATATCTGAGGATCAGATGTACAGTTATTTTTGTAGGGTGGTTGTCCTTGGAATGTGAAAATAATGTTATCAGAAGTTTCTTTTAAAAAAGGGGAGTCTGTGCTGACACTTATATTTAGGGAAAGAAGTGCCAGGAATTAAAAGTAACTACAGGGTGTGAAAGCATCCAGGCATGTAGCAAAGCTTTTAGTCCCTGGAAGCTGATGTTCCTGTTCCTAGAAAGGTGTGAGGTGAAGAGAACGTGCAGGGCCGGTTTCCCTTGGGTCCCCAGCCCTTTCAGTGGAGAGATCCTGCGGGCCGTGCTCCTCGGGGGTGAGGGGAACAGGAGCCCTTCTCGGGGTCCCTGCTGTGTGGGTATCCACAGCCCTGGGAAACCAAACTCAACTGCAGTGGAAGCTTCTGCTCCCCTTCCTGGCGTAGTTGAGAGGCTGCTGCTCTGGTGGCACCTGCTGTGGCAGCTGTGGGAGGGGCACCTGCAGGAATCTCCTCCTGAAAAACAGCGTGAATTGTTGAACCAGATCTCTCCCCACTGTCTTTGCTTCTCAGGTTTCACAGGCTGTGCAGTGGCTGGTCTCCCACTGCCCCTGTGCCCTTGACCTTTGCTGCCAGACCCTCATTCAGTACGTGGAAGATGGAGTTAGCCAGGAGTTTAGTGGCCGGTTTTTCCACGACAGAAGAGAGCGGAGGCTGGGCGGCTTGGCCTCGCAGGAGCCGAGCGCCGTCATCGAGTTGTTCAACAGCGTGCTGAGCTTCCTGGCCTCCGTAGTGTCCTCCGAGCAGCTCTGCGACCTGTCCTGGCCTGTCACCGAGTTTGCCGAGGCAGGAGGCAGCCGGCTGCTTCCTCACCTTCACTGGAACGCCCCGGAGCACCTGGCCTGGCTGAGGCAGGCTGTCCTCGGCTTCCAGCTCCCGCAGATGGACCTTCCGCCCCTGGGGGGTGCGTGCTTGGGCTGAGGGGTGCTGGCTGGGAAGGGGTGTAGTGCGGCCAAGTTCGCCGTCTCCTTCTTGTTGGAGTGACACTCTGGCAGGTTGGGCACCAGTGTGAGGTGGTCCCCCTCCAGTGGGCACCCTGGCCCTACACCACACCTGTCTGCACTTGCCTTTGGGTTCAGGAGTCAGGATGAGCTGGGGTCTTGTGGAGTGGGAGCTGTTGGCCCTTCACCACCAGCTGAGTGCTCTGTGGGTATCTTCAGCCCTGGGAAGGAGGTGTCGGGGGAGTGTTGAACCCAAGGCCTGGGGTTTCTCGATTCACAGCAGGTCCCGTCCTGCTGTGCCATGGCGTTTGGGAGCAAAAGACCTGGGGACTCTGCAGTCCCCTCCCTGTGCTGCTGGCTCTGCTGGGGCCATGGCATTCAGTGCTGCTTTAACACCAGGGTTCCTTCTTTGTGGCTCTGGCTGTGCCTGAGGGAGGCTTTTGGGTTGTTCTCATGCAGACTCTGCGGGTCCTTGTGCTGTGAGGAGGCTCCCCCTTCCCTTGCTGATGCTGTTAAGAGGGAACGGGTCTGCTTGTGCTCACGTGATGCAGCATGTGGCCCTGGCCGGGCCCTTCTCCTTTAGAGCATGTGGAACAGAGGCCTCAGGCATCCTTCTAAATTTTGAGGTGAGGTCTCCAGTAGGTCTCACAGACATTTGCTACTGAAGGAACCCAAAGAGAAACAAATCCTCTGCCATGAGCTTGGTCGGGGCTCCCCAGGAGAAGCCCCTGCCTCTGGGACCAGACCTCCCTGAGGTCTGGATTCCTGCATGCATCTGCAGGCCTCTGTGGTCAGAGCCTCTAGGATGGACCCTTTGTTGTGAATTCTGACTTGGGTGACTGAATCCCTGACTGGACACGGGGAGAGAAATGTTCTTTCTTTAACAGCTGTGGTTCTGTTGTATTCAGAGTTGAAGGCAGACTTCTCAGCTACACAAGTTGCCTTCTCCTGGGAAAATGCAGAGTGAAGAACATTTCACACAGATTTCCACCAAACCCTGTGACTCACAAGGTGCTTTGTCTCCAGCTCCCTGGCTCCCTGTGTGCTCCATGGTCGTCCAGTACGCCTCCCAGATCCCCAGCTCTCGTCAGACGCAGCCTGTCTTGCAGTCCCAGGTGGAGAGCCTGCTCCACAACACGTACCGCAGGTGGAAGAGCAAGAGCCCCTCTCTGGGCCAGGGGGTGGGGCCCTCAGTTGCTGAGATCCCGTGGGATGATGTCATCGCCTTGTGCATCAACCATAAGCTGAGGGACTGGACACCCCCCAAGCTTCCAGTCACATCAGGTAGGTAGTGCTTGGTGCTGTGGAACAGGACCTGCTGCCCCCAGGGCATGTGTGCTTGGGCTGAGGGGTGCTGGCTGGGAAGGGGTGTAGTGCGGCCGAGTTGGCCATCTCCTTCTCGCTGGAGTGACACTCTGGCAGGTTGGGCACCAGTGTGAGGTGGTCACCCCTCCACTGGGCACCCTGGTCCTACACCACACCTATCTGCACTTGCCTTTGGGTTTAGGAGTCAGCACGAGTTGGGGTTTTGTGGAGTGGGAGCTGTTGGCCCTTCACCACCAGCTGAGTGGTCTGTGGGTATCTGTTCAGCCCCAGGAAGGAGGTGTCAGGAGGAGTGCTGAACCTAAGGCTGAAGGTCTCCTCAGGAGACTTTCCTGGTCCAGTTTCAGCAAAGGAAGGTGTTTACTTGATGTTTGTTTCTTTCCTGCGGGTCCCCACCCTTCCTTCCCTGAGGACCTCCTCTTCAAGCCGGTGACTTCCAGGTGACTTGTTATCATTGGGAAGAGCTGAGAAGGTTCCAGGAGAGCCTGCACTCATCTCCCTGAAATGGGCCCCCAAGGCAGGCTTTAGAGAGGCTTCCCTGAGTAGTCACACTGGCCATGCAGGTCTGGACGTGAGCCTCTCTGGACCTTGAATGCCCCATGGACACTTGGAGCATATTTAGCTCAAGCATGGGAGTCACATAATTGTGTGACTTTAATCAGAAGGGCTTGTCTTTAAGTCAGTGAATTTAAGCATACTTCAAGTGGTCACCTGTTGCTCTTTTGATATTCTTTTCTTATTTTTGTATTGTTTTCTCAGAGGCACTGACTGAAGATGGTCAGATATGTGTGTATTTTTTTAAAAATCACTTGAAAAAATATGACGTTCCTTTGTCGTGGGAACAAGCCAGAATGCAGACACAGAAGGCGCTACAGTTGAGTCGGAACCGGTGAGATCTGTGTTCAGTGTGTGTTTCTGTCATCCCACTTCCAGAATACACAGCAGAAATGCACATCCTGTACACGAAATCCAGCCCACTGTGGGAAGATTCCAACAAATACTTAAGGAACAGATTATTCCCATGTAGTAGAAACTGTTGTAGAGTAGAGAAAAGGAAGCATCTCGTTTCATTTATTGGACAAACCTGACCCTGAAGTCGTAAGATAACCTGGAGAGTGCAAACAAAAGAAAGCTGACATCTGATCTCACTTACCAACCTGGTTCAAAAATACTAAGTAAAATGTGTTAGCACATGCAGTTTTGCTGTACATAAGAAAACTCACAGGCTCGCTTTACACCATGCTACACAGTATCAACAATAGAAATCTATTCATGTAATTTGCTGCCATAACAGAAAAATAAGCAATCATTTCACTAGGTGTGGAAATGCTTTCCTTAAAATTTATACCCATTCCTAATAAAATTTCTTATCAAACTTGGGTAGAAAATTCCTTAACTTGATAGGGCTATCTACCATAAAACTACCCAAAAAAGCTGCCATGCTTCTTGAAACACTGAATTTAGAACCAGCCTTGAGACATCAGAAGCACTGAATTTAGAACCAGCCTTGAGCTGCCCCTGACATCACTGCTGTTCACTGTTGTCCTGGAGACCCTGCCCAGTTAAGGGATACAGACACGGTGGCATAAATATTGAGAGAGAGGAGGAACTATATTTCCAGACAGTAAAATTGTCAGTTCAAGATCATCAACAGTCACACCCTTAGAACTATTCAGCATTCAGCAAGGTGATGATACAGATCAACCTACAACGTACAAAAATTCTCATTCACGGCAGCAACAGATCTAGAACGTGTAGACACAGACTGACCAGGAGAGGTGCTAAACCCCTGTGAAGGGGATTCTCAGGGCCCTGAAGGGGCAAAGAAAACCTTGAATAAATGAGGGGCAGGCTAGGCTTTGTTGACTGGAGGACAAAATGCTATAAAGATGTCAGTTCTCAAGCTATGAAGTCAGGGTATTTCTAATCAAAAGCCCAAAAGGATGTTTCCCCCTGGTCTTGACAAGTTGATTCTAAATTTCATCAGGATGAGAAAACGTGTAGCTATTGCTGAGAAAATTTTGAACAAGAATAACAAGGAAGATATGCTTCGCCTGATATCACAACATGTAATAAAGTTACAGTAGACAAACGGAAAGCATTAGACCCTTGTCTCCCGCTGTTGTAAACATTACTTCCAGGGGAATTCCCTTGCGGGCCAGTAGTTAGGACTCAGCGCTTTCACTGCCAAGGGCCCAGGTTCATTCCCTGGTCAGAGAGCTAGAATTCTGCAGGCCTCACATCACAGGAAAAGAAAAAAAAATTCCGGATGGATTTCAGAGATAAATACAAAAATAAGAACCTTGCCAATATTAGGGGAAAACAGAGAATCTGCTGATGAGCCTGGAATAGGAAGCAAAACTCAGAGTAGAGAAGCTTCAGGAGCCCAGCTCCCCGGAGAGAGGAAGCTCCTGCAAGGCAGAGGCTGCCCTCCCTCTGTGCCCGTGCCTGACCCTAAAGTGCCCCCACTCTACCTGATGCCAGAGGAGCCCTTTCTCCCTCTCTTTCCTGACAGTAAGCATTTCAAAACATGTACTTACAGTTTGGGGATAAGGTCTTTTCATCCTTCTGCAAACAAGCTTCCCACTCCGTTACTTCACGTGCACCGCAAAGGGAAGAAAGGTGTGGAGCACGGCCGAGAAGGGAGGATTCCCAGCACGGAGGATCTGATGCGCGGAGCCTCTGCCCAGGAGCTCCTGGCCCAGTGTCTGTCTAGCAGCCTGTTGCTGGAGAAAGAGGAGAACAAGAGGTGAAGCCCGTTCCCTGGGGTTCATTATGTCCTTTAAGCCACTTCATGCTTGGTTAGCAAGGATCCCAGTGATGAGACTGTTTAAAAAAGAAGGCAAGTCAGACGTGGGAAGGGTAAGCTCTTTGAGGACAGAGGCAGTGCCCTCGACAGTGTGCCTTCAGCTGTTTTAGTATTCGAAGGCAGTTTTGCTGATAGTTTACTACTGAAAGTCTTGAGTCTCCTGGCGGGAAGTGAGCATGTGGCCAGCTTGCTCTCTGCCCGTCTGGCCAGCCTGACTGAGGATATTGGTGTGTTCCCACACTGTGGGTGGGCAGGAGCTGGAGAAGGCCCTCCTCTGCCTCTCCCACCACTTTGTTTATGGTTTTACTGAGGAAGAGACTGGCAAGAAGGGAGTTTACACTGTCATCCTCATGCCGCCCCCTGCCTCCATGTCCAGCCTGTAGGCAAGGTCAGCGCCTCCCCTTGTCTGGACTCTCATCTCCCACCCATTCAAGGACACTTGTCCAGTGAGAGTCCTTCCCTCTCCTGTCAGCATACAAACACGAAAACACGCTGCCATTTCTCCCTGTCTTGGCCCCATTTCCCTTTCTAGTCACCGCCCCCATGTTTCTGCTCTTAGCAGTGAACTCAAAGACAGTGTGATTCTTGCTCCTCCAGTCCTCTTTCCCAGTCTACTGCAGCCCCTCCCTACCTCTCATGTCTGCTCTGGTCAAGGTACCGCAGCCTGCACACAGCTGAACTGACCATGAACCCCAGGCCCTAGCAGCCCCACATGTATCCCCCACCCATCTGCCCAGGCTCACTCTCTAGACCTCTCCTCTGTGTTATCTGCACCTACTCCCCAGCGATTACATCCAGTTTAATGGATTTTAAAGTAACATCAGTACTCTGACAACTTCAAATTGTGTCTCAAACCCTGAGATTTTTTTTTTCAAGTGGGTGGTAAGAGCATAAGGCTTTCTTTCATTATGTATATTTTATAACTTATACATGCATAACAAATACTTTTTTGCATGTATCAAGTATATATTAAAATATTTTTTAATGGTGAAAACCTTTGGCAAGGTCCAGGGATTGACATCTCCATTTGAATATGTAATCTCTCTCTCAAACTTAGCATGTCTAAAATGTTACTCCTGCTTTCCCCCACAAAACTGTTCTTTACCCAGTCTTTTCCTTCTCAGTAAATAGCACCACCTTATATAGCCTTAGTCACTCAAAACAAAAAAATTAGGAACCATATTTCATTGCCCTCTCCTTCCCCTTCCACATCTGAATTCTCACATACAAACCCTGAGATTTAAACTCCAGATTTGAATTTTCTAGTTCTTCCTTGAGCTCTTCATTAGGCATCTACTGGATGCCTGATAGCCATCTCAAAGCTAACATATCCCAAATCCAATTGCCGATTTTCTCCCAACCAGCCTCTCCTACAGTGGTCTTCTCAGTTGATGGTGGCTCCATCCTTCCAGCTTCCCAGGCCAAAAGCCTTGGAATCATCCCTCCACATGCAGTCCACCCACAAATCCTATTGGCTCTGTTCAAAATATATTCAGAATTGGATCATTTTTGCAGTAGTGTGTAATCTAGTCTCAGCAGACCTAGTGTGAGCCTTTCAAATGTGAGGCAAAGGTCATGTTTCTCCTTTGCTCACAACCTTCCAGTGGTTTCCTCTCTCACCAGATCAAAGGCAGAATCCTCGCAAGTGGGCAGAGCCCTGTGTGATCCGTCTCCCATTTCCTTTCTGACCTCTCCTTCCTCCAACATGCTAGGCATTGCACAGGCAGGCCTTGGTGTTAGCCATTCCTTTAGCCTGGGACTCCCCAGCCACCCCCTAATATATCCCCTTGGCTCACCTTATACTCACTTCCGGTTTCTGCTCACAACTACTCAGTGAGGACCTCCTTACCTGTCTTACCAGTTCTCCCTGTCTCCATGTCTCTGCTTTGTCTTTCTCATCTTCAGACTTCTCCTTTGTCTGTCTCCCCTCACTAAAGTGTAAGCTGCCTACAGCTGGCCCTTGTCTGTTTTGTTTCAGTGCTGTATCCCTGGTACCCAGAATGGCACCTAGCATTTGGTGGAGGCTTGATAAATATGTGTTGGGAAAGTGAATGAATGTGTCATGATTTCTAAAAGTAGGTTTTCTTAGATCTGTATCATTTAAGCAGTTTGGATCAGATTATTTTTCTCGAGAAGACAAGTATATGGAGTGTGTTAGGTGGCAATGAGATGTTATTTTGGGTTAATTTTAAACTATAAGCAGCGATCCATACATTTGGATAATCCAAAGAGATACAAATTGTTATAGACACATAATCGCAAAATAAGCCAGAAAAGATAAACCAAATGAGAGAATTACAAGTTATGTTAAAAAACAGTTGTTTTGACTGTAAAATAGGTAGCCAGTGGGAAGTTGTATAACAAAGGGAGTTCAGCTCGAGGATGGAAGATGCCTTAGAGGACTGGGACGGGGAGGGTGGGGGGGAGTTGAGGGAGGGAGGGAATACGGGAATATGTGTATAAAAACAGATGATTGAACTTGGTGTACCCCCAAAAAATAATAAATTAAAAAAAAAACCAAAAAGTTGTTTTGGATAAATGCCACCTTTTTCATTAACTATAAATCAGGTTTATAAGTTGAAGAGAAGATATTAAATTTTTTTAAACAGTGCTTTTCTGCTTCTCAGTTAATGTCATAACTTAGTTCCATCTTTAGTAAAAAGCAAAGCTTTAAAAAGTTTAAAGCATGTATAGGAGAAAAGTGAGTGATCGTTAAATGTTTTCTTCCTAATGCTCAAATGTTTCAGGTTTGAAGATCAGCTTCAGCAGTGGTTGTCAGAGGACTCGGGAGCATTTACAGATTCAACTTCCCTTCCCCTCTACCTTCCTCAGACTCTGGTGTCTCTGCCTCAGACTATTGAATCTGTGATGAAAACATCTACAACTGCTAGCCCTCAGGTGAGAAGAGAGTACATTTGGCATTTATATTAGACTTAATGACTGAGAGAATGGCTGGGAAAAAAGTAATGTCTTGAGTAATCGTATGATGTTATGATGACCAATAAATTATTAGCTTAAATTAGATCTTTTCTTAAACTTAATCTGTCAGTGTTACAGTGGCCCAACTAACTCTGAGTTTCAGCTTATGAAATGAATGAAGAATGAAATTGAAACATGCTTAAGAACTGAACAAAACCCATAACCATGTGCTGACATGCAGTGAAGTGTTGAGGAGAATAACAAAGGTGACAGGAATGGTTCGGTTTATGGAACACATACTGTCCAAGCTGTGGCATCACCCAGACCTCCCTTTCTGGGTATGCTCACAGAAGGCAAAGGCCTCACTCAAGAGTGTTCAGCTACTCAGTGGCAAAGCTGTTTTTTGTTTGTTTGGTTTTTGTCATTTTGTTTTATTTTATTAGAGTTGATTTACAATATTATATTAGTTTCAGGTATACAGCATAGTGATTCAGTATTTTTACAGATAATACTCCATTAAAATTGTTACAAAATATTGGCTGTAATTTCCTGTGCTGTACAGTGTATCCTTGTTGTTTATTTTATACATAGTAGTTTGTATCTCTTAATCTCATATCCGTGTCTTGCCCCTTCCCCTTCCCTCTTCCCACTGGTAACCACTACTGTGTTTTCTATATCTATGAGTCTGTTTCTGTTTTGCTATATATATTTGTTTATTTTTTAGACTCACATGCCAATGATATTATACAGTATTTGTCTTTCTCTGACTTATTTTACTAAGCATAATATTCTCTCTGTCCATCCATGTTGCTGTAAATGGCAGCATTTCATTCTTTTTTTCATGGCTGAGTAATATTCCATTGTATATATATGAGGGTGAGTCAAAAATTATCTGCACTCTGGCTGTAGAATTTATTTTAATTAAGTTAAGACAAATATATCACTTTTTGATATAATCTGCTTGCTTTTCAATAAACTTTGTCCATCTGTCAACAAGCTTTGGCAAAGCTGCTTTTTAAAGCCAGATGCAGCTGGCTCCAAAGCTCAAGGTCTTTCTACCTCACCATCCTTCCTTCAGTGATAAAAGAAACAAAAGCAGAATTTTTATCATAGATATATGTATAATGCTGGACAGGTAAAATGTATGCTCCTGGATTGGCTTTTAGGAAGCCCTTATTGAAGGGGAGAAAAACAAATTAAGGTGACATAATATATTTTTGTTCACTGTAGCATTTATAGTACATAAAAGTGGAAACTAAATATCTAAAGACAAGAGTCTGGTTCAGCATTTATAATATATATGATGGAATAGTTCATAGCTCTTGACCGTGATATTTTATAAAAACGACTAGAAGTTGTTCATGGTAGAATCAGAAGTGGAGGGAGTTCCTGACAGTCCAGTGGTTAAGACTCTGCACTTCCAGTGCAGGGGGCGCAAGTTCGATTCCTGGTTGGGGAACTAAGATCCCACATGCCATGCAGCACGGCCAAAAAATAAAATTAAAAAAAATAATGAAGAGTCAGAAGAGGAAACATTCCATGTGCAGGTGATACCAGCTGTATGTGTATGTGCTGGAAGGGGCTGGAAGGATGTAGGATAGATGTCAAAAGGGGTTTGTTGAGCCCAGCAGGCCCCAGAAGAGGTTTCTAACATGAATCAGATCTAGTGCCTTTACAGAGGATATATCTTGGCTTGTGGATACCTCAAAACTATTTTTAGTATCTTTTTTTGTTCAAATAGAATGAAAGGACAGGGGAGCAAGTGCAGTTGTCTGAGGCAACAGGCACATCTCTGACCGAACAGCTGACGCACCTAGAAAGGCTGATCCGGAGTTCAAGGGAAGAGGACGTTGCCTCTGAGCTCCATCTCTCTGCACTACTGGATATGGTGGACATTTGAGCTGCTGGACCTGAGAGAGGGTCCAGGAGATTTTCTTTTACTCACAATAATGTTATTCTCAGATGCTTGATGCATGTTGGAATGTGATTATTAATCATGCAAATAAACCACTGGAATACCTAATGAGGTCTTCCTCAGTTTTCAGAATGAAAGGCTTTTTTCTGCTGTGTAATGTCTTTGATACCCTTATCTGTTTTCATGATCTCTTCTGACTGTCATCCGCCAACACATGCTCTTACATTTCAGTGTGTAACAGTGGTCATTCATTGTCTTAGCAAAAGTTGCAGTTCCTGACATGCCAAAACCAGTCTTGCAGGGATGAATAAGGTTCAGGGACCCTGCCCACCAAGCCTGCCCAGCTCACACCTCAGAGAGCCAACAGATGTAATGAGCCAGCTGTGTATGTGTATAGCTCTCTGAGGCATGGGGCATGTGCCTGGATTGGAAGCAGGGGGAGACAAGGGGATTGGGTGGAGGAGAGAGCAGAATTCCTGGAGAGCAGTGCAGGAGTATAATCTGAGAGGATGTGATGAAAACCTGGAGGTGCCAGTTTGGTAGTTTTGCCAAGTGAGGGGAGAGGCCAGACCACAGAGACCCTTGCTGCTTTACTGTGAGTGCTATGGGAATCAGCTACTGAAGGACATTAGGCAGAGAAGTGATTTGGACACATTTTGTTTTCTAAAATTGCATATGGGGAACATCAGCAAGACAAGCCATGAATCTTGAAAGGGGGGTGCTACAGCTGTCCAGGCGAAAGAAGGGTATAATCCTGAGTCTGCTAGCATTTGGTGTGGAGAGAAGGGATAAATTTGAGCCATATGCAGAAAGAAGTATTAATAGACTTGGTAATGCTGAGTATGACCATCAGTCTTAAGTTGGCACTCAGAATCTCCCTACTATATCCCACATCCTCTAGACTCTCGGAGAAAACAGTTTCACATCTTCTCATTCTCTTCAAATCTGCAACATTCCTAGATGATGACGTGCTTCTTATTTCACTGAGAAAAAAGAAGCACTAGGAACAGAACTTCCTCATCCTACCACCACCAAATCTGCAAGCAAAACCCTGCATCCCCCAGAACAAACACCAACCAACTTTTAGGGGTTTCTTCAGTGATTAACTTCATGTTTATCAGTAAAGACTTAAGTAATGCTATTTTTTTTTATAAATTATTTATTTTATTGGCTGTGTTGGGTCTTTTTTGCTGTGCGTGGGCTTTCTTTTTTTAGTTGCGGTGAGTGGGGGCTACTCTTCGTTGCAGTGCGCAGGCTCCCCATTGCCGTGGCTTCTCTTGTTGCGGAGCATGGGCTCTAGGCGCGTGGGCTTCAGTAGCTGCAGCACATGGGCTCAATAGTTGTGGTTCACGGGCTCTAAAGCGCAGGCTCAATAGTTGTGGCGCATGGGCTTAGTTGCTCCGCGGCATGTGGGATCTTCCTGGAGCAGGGATCGAACCTGTGTCCCCTGCATTGGCAGGTGGATTCTCAACCATTGCGCCACCTAGGAAGCCCAGTAATGCTATTTCCTAATCTTGAGTTTAGACATTATCTGTTGATTTCCTACAATAGAAAATGAGTTTGCTCTTACACTATCCTCTCTTCAGTGTGTATCACCCACACATGCATACTGTATTTCCTCTCCCATTAGTCTCCCAAAACAATTTAAGATAATGTTAGCTGAAATCTGCATTCAGAGTTCAGTATGACTGTATTAACCCTGTTTGCTATTTGAGTCCTGTACTGGTTTATGATTACATTTCCTTTAGGTACAACTTTCAGTTGTACCTAGAGTCAATTGTCTTGTTTTTTCATTTAGTTGGTTTTCTGTGTTCTTAGCACTACTTCACCCAAACCTCTCCTTGCTAAGTATAAAGCTCCTCCCAGCACTCATGTGCATCAGGTAATATGCTAGCTCCATTTTCTTTTGGAAATGACCCTCTGGGAAACCCCCATCTTTGTGCCCCATTGGACATTGTCTGGATTCTGAGTCGTGGATCTTCCTCCTTGGTTTGCTTTCTCATTTTGATGGAGCTCATCTTTTAAAGCCTTCTGAGCTTGCATATCTAAAATGTCTTTATTTCTACCCTTAGATTAGATTCATCGTTTGAATGGAAATAGAATTTTACATTTGAAATCATTCCTGTTTTTGTTTGTTTTTTGTTGCTGGAAGTTTTTTAAGATCATCTCTATCCCTGGTGGTCTCAAATTTCTCGACAACATGCTTGTATTGGTTTCCCAAATTCCTATTCTCTGCCGAATTTATTGTGCTGGGCACACAGTAGTGCTTTTTTCCAGTAGTTATTGCTATGTAAAAAACCATAGCTTAAGTTTGGGAAGCTATCTCCTGGATCCGCTATCTCTTGGGATCTGTCATGCACTTGCAGTCAGGTATTGGCTGGGACTGTGGTTATTTGAAGTCTTGACTCGGCTGGATGTCCAAGACAGCTCACTCACATAGCAGGCAGGTGATGTTGCACTGTTGGCTAGGGGCTCAGCTGGGGCTTTTGACCTAAGTAGCTATATGTGACCTCACCATGTGGCCTGGCTTCCTCACAGCAAAGTGGCCTCAGATAGGACTTCTCAGCGTGGCATTTCAGGGCTCCAAGTGCAAGTGCCCCAGCGAGCAAAATGTAAGCGCAGCTTTGGAATCTGTTCAGGATCACTTCCACTGCATTGTATTGGTTACAAGATTCAAAGGATGGGACATAGGTCCTGTTTCTCAATGAGGATGAGTGGTAAGACCATTTTGTAAAAGAGCATGTGAGATGGGAGATTTTGCAGGCATCTTTAGAAAATATTCTTTCATGCTTTTTCAATCCAGAAAATTTTCCACAATTCTGAGAATGTTTGGAAATTATTTAATACAATCTTCCCCTTCGCTATTTCCTTTTGGAACTCCTAATATCAGATGTTCAACCACCACCTGTATTAATGCTCCAGTTTCTTTTCCAGTTTTTTATATCTTTATCTTTTTATCCTATTATCCTAAAATGTCTGTATCTCCCTGTTCTAGTGACTTTAAAACTGCTGCCATATTATGAATCACTAAATTGTACACCTGTAACTTATATATTATACATCAACTATACTTCAATAAAGAAAAGTTAAAAAAATTTTAAATTTGCTGCCATGTTTTAAATTTCTGAGTCTTTTTTCTTAATGTTTCTTATTAGTGACTTGTATTCATTTATTCAGTATACACTTTCTCGGAGTGTTTCCTATATGCCAGGCATTATTCCAGGTGCTGGGGATATAGCAACAAATGAAACAAATTTCAGCCCTCACAGGGCTTATATTTTAGTGTGGAGATGGGCAATAAACAAGGTAATTATGCAAAATATTTGGTAAGCTAATTGGTGATAAGCACAGAGAGAAATAAGGCAGGGTGGAGGGGAAGAGTATGTCACATGGTTCTTGTTTCATTAGTGCAACATCCCATTTTTGTGAAGACATGTTTTTGTCCAAGTCCTCTTCCACAACTTTTGATCATCTCCATGTCTCAAAATTTCCTTTTTCTGTGTGTTTTGTTGCCTTTCATGGTAGAGATTTTCCTCGAATGTCTGGCTCATGTTGATGATGGGGATCTGAGGAGCTTGCTGGAAGCTCTGTGTCAGCAGATACAGTCTCTCAGCTGATAGGCTTCTCTGCTTTTCTACTGGGTCCCAGTTGCCAATATTTGCAGGTCTTTCAGGGGAGGGCCATTTGCTTTAGAGAAATCCTCCTATCGCCTGAAGCTATATGGCTGAGTGGGAGAAGTGGGACTCCCACAAGAGTGGAGACTTTCACTCAGCACCCTGCTTTCAGTGGCCCTCAGCTATGCCATGTGCCTGAGTTCACACCTGCTCTGACTCAACTGCTGCAGGCAGTTCCCAGGTAGAGGAAGGGATCTGTTGTTACACTTCCTCTTGTAAAAACTTTCCACCAGTTCTAATTTCTGCACCTTCTTGGGGTTCATTGGCAAGAATGGTCTTTTTTTCTTAATGGCTTCACCCCCACATGGGATTCAGCTTTCTCTGGCTTGCCAAGTCAGTTATTACTCCTCCTTACATTCCTGGCCTAATTTTGCTGACCTCTTTTGTTTACTGATGCTTCCTCTCCCACTCTTTCACTATGCATTTTTATCTTTTTTATTACTTTATGTAAGTAGGGTTTAGGTGGGAAATGGAAGTCATTGCCCGTGGTCTGTCTGACATGTTTAACTGGAAATCTCCCCAACGCTTTTTAACTGCCACTGGGCTTTTCTCACATCTCCTGACACTGTTCTTGTCAGTCACCAGCAAATTGTCTTGCCACATCTAGTCACAAATTCTCAGACCTAATTTTACAATCCCTTTAAAATCTCCGCACAGATCACCACCTCTTCACCTGGCTTCCCTGACTCCACATTCCCCTAGTTTTTCTCCTCTCTCTGGCCACTCCTCCTCCTCTAGACTGGAAATGGTTGGTGCCCTAGGACTGATGCTGGAAATTCTTCTCTTTGGAATACTCATGCCCTACTTGATTTCATCCAATCTTATGTTTTCAAAATCATCTGAAAACAGATGACTCCCAAATTCCTCTCTCTAGTCTTGTCCTCTGTCTTGAATACCAGACTACTCAACCTATCCACTTGAATGTCTACTGGGCATCTCTGTCTTAATGTGTCCCTAATGTAAGTTGAAAGTTTCCCCCAAACCTTCTCTGCTTTAGAAATGACACTATCATATGCCCAGTTGTCCATGCCCAAAACCTCAGAGTCTTCTGTGCCCTGTTTATTGGACAAGCTGGAATTGATAGGGTACAAGTAGAGAGAAGCATTATTTTTTCTAATGACTGTCCCTAGAAACACTTATCCATGATTCTCAGGTAGATTTTATAGGTTTTTCCTTTCTACCTTAGAAATTTGAAAAAGAGGATTATTGTTTCGTTCATAAAAAGTCCAGTCCAGTAAAAATATCACAATTCAAACTCTGGTCCAGTTGAAACCTATTTCCTCCCTTAGCTTGGCCAGAGTCAGAGTTTGAGATGTCCACGTAGGCTGGAGCCCTTATTCCCATGCTTTGTGTTTCCACATGGAGGGATGTCCCTGGAGAAAAACTTCTAGCAATTTTTTCACTCCCAGGGAAGTGTGAAATGGTGAATTTGGGAGAACAGTCAGGGTCAAGTGTGCTGAGATTCCTCTGGGTACACTTTCTGGGGTCAGTAAGCTGACAGGCATCTTCTCATTGGCACTTGCATTGTGCTTGGTGGGGCAGCTCTGTGGAGGCTGCAGTTGTCCCCCTTGGCCAGAGGTGGGGAGGTATATGTTTCTGATTTAGGTGGAAGTAGCTAGCCGTCTTGATTGTCAGTCAGACTAGTCTTTTTCTCCCAAACTAGTTTTTTCTCTGTAGCAAGGCTGGCATTTCGATATCCATACCTCTTGTCTTCATTGGTTTCTGAACTGGGATAGGAAGATGCAAGTGTCCTTTACCGACCATCTAACAGCCTGATACTCCATTAGGGGAAGGTGTATGTGTGTTTTCTTTTGCAAATCCCCTTGCTTTTCCCCCCTGGCTTGCTGGGGTTCATGTCATGAGGATAGGAATCAAGGGATGGGTACAGAAACACTCACCTGACTGGGGATGCTGTGACCTGATGTCAGGGCTTCTGTGGGGAAGATGAAGAAATGGTGGGGCTGTCTGTGAGTTCTTGGAGAGCCATCCTTGGGATCTCAGTGTCCGCATAGTTTCCTCCAACTCCCCCGAGCCCCCAGTTCCTGCTGCACACCCTGTGACCACTTTACCCTGACTCACCCTACCCCCAGTCCTTTCAGCGCGTTCTCCATCTTTCTCTTCCCTCTATAGTCCAAGCCTTCCACATTTACTTCACCGGGACCCCAAAACTGCAGGGCTCCCTCTGAGTGACACAAGCTCTCCCAATGTGGCTCCCTCCCTGGGCCCATAGGTGCTTGGCACCTCCACCCCGACAGCCCCACAGCAAAGCCTTCAACCTACCTGAAGATGCACTGCCCCTCACCTGTCAGCACCAGCCTGTCATCCACCTCCTGTCAGCCCATCCCCTGTCAGCTCCCCTCCTGTCAGCCCACCTCCTGTCATCACCCTCCTGTCAGCCCCCTCCTGTCAGCCCCTCTCCTGTCAGCCCATCCCCTGTCAGCTCCCCTCCTGTCAGCCCCTCTCCTGTCAGCGTATCCCCTGTCATCCCCCTCCTGTCAGCCCCTCCCCTGTCAGCCCCTCCCCTGTCAGCCCCCCTCCCGCCATCCCCCTCCTGTCAGCCCTTCTCCTGTCAGCCCCTCTCCTGTCAGCCCCCTCCTGTCAGCCCCTCTCCTGTCAGCCCCCTCCTGTCAGCCCCTCTCCTGTCAGCCCCCTCCTGTCAGCCCTTCTCCTGTCGGCCCCTTTCCTGTCAGCCCCCTCCTGTCAGCCCTTCTCCTGTCAGCCCCTCTCCTGTCAGCCTCTCTCCTGTCAGACCCCTCCTGTCAGCCCCCTCCTGTCAGCCCCTCTCCTGTCAGCCCCTCTCCTGTCAGCCCCCCTCCCGCCATCCCCCTCCTATCAGCCCTTCCCCTGTCAGCCCCTCTCCTGTCAGCCCCCTCCTGTCAGCCCCTCTCCTGTCAGCCCCTCTCCTGTCAGCCCCCTCCTGTCAGCCCCTCTCCTGTCAGCCCCCTCCTGTCAGCCCCTCTCCTGTCAGCCCCCTCCTGTCAGCCCCTCTCCTGTCAGCCCCTCTCCTGTCAGCCCCCTCCTGTCAGCCCCTCTCCTGTCAGCCCCCTCCCGCCATTCCCCTCCTGTCAGCCCCTCTCCTGTCAGCCCCTCTCCTGTCAGCCCCCTCCTGTCAGCCCCTCTCCTGTCAGCCCCCTCCTGTCAGCCCCTCTCCTGTCAGCCCCCTCCTGTCAGCCCCTCTCCTGTCAGCCCCCTCCTGTCACCCCTCTCCTGTCAGCCCCCTCCTGTCAGCCCCTCTCCTGTCAGCCCCCCTCCTGCCATTCCCCTCCTGTCAGCCCTTCTCCTGTCAGCCCCCTCCTGTCAGCCCCCTCCTGTCAGCCCCTCTCCTGTCAGCCCCCTCCTGTCAGCCCCCTCCTGCCATCCCCCTCCTGTCAGCCCTTCTCCTGTCAGCCCCCTCCTGTCAGCCCCTCTCCTTTTAACCCCCTCCTGTCAGCCCCCTCCTGCCATCCCCCTCCTGTCAGCCCTTCTCCTGTCAGCCCCTCTCCTGTCAGCCCCCTACTGTCAGCCCCCTCCTGTCAGCCCCTCTCCTGTCAGACCCCTCCCGCCATCCCCCTCCTGTCAGCCCCCTACTGTCAGCCCCCTACTGTCAGCCCCTCTCCTGTCAGCCCCTCTCCTGTCAGACCCCTCCCGCCATCCCCCTCCTGTCAGCCCCTCTCCTGTCAGCCCCCTCCTGTCAGCCCCTCTCCTGTCAGCCCCTCTCCTGTCAGCCCTCTCCTGTCAGCCCCCCTCCCGCCATCCCCCTCCTGTCAGCCCCTCTCCTGTCAGCCCCCCTCCTGTCAGCCCTCTCCTGTCAGCCCCCCTCCCGCCATCCCCCTCCTGTCAGCCCCTCTCCTGTCAGCCCCCTCCTGTCAGCCCTTCTCCTGTCAGCCCCCTCCTGTCAGCCCCTCTCCTGTCAGCCCCCTCCTGTCAGCCCCTCTCCTGTCAGCCCCTCTCCTGTCAGCCCCCTCCTGTCAGCCCCTCTCCTGTCAGCCCCCTCCTGTCAGCCCCTCTCCTGTCAGCCCCCTCCTGTCAGCCCCTCTCCTGTCAGCCCCTCTCCTGTCAGCCCCCTCCTGTCAGCCCCTCTCCTGTCAGCCCCCTCCCGCCATTCCCCTCCTGTCAGCCCCTCTCCTGTCAGCCCCCTCCTGTCAGCCCCTCTCCTGTCAGCCCCCTCCTGTCAGCCCCTCTCCTGTCAGCCCCCTCCTGTCAGCCCCTCTCCTGTCAGCCCCCTCCTGTCACCCCTCTCCTGTCAGCCCCCTCCTGTCAGCCCCATTCCTGTCAGCCCCCCTCCTGCCATTCCCCTCCTGTCAGCCCTTCTCCTGTCAGCCCCCTCCTGTCAGCCCCCTCCTGTCAGCCCCTCTCCTGTCAGCCCCCTCCTGTCAGCCCCCTCCTGCCATCCCCCTCCTGTCAGCCCTTCTCCTGTCAGCCCCCTCCTGTCAGCCCCTCTCCTTTTAACCCCCTCCTGTCAGCCCCCTCCTGCCATCCCCCTCCTGTCAGCCCTTCTCCTGTCAGCCCCTCTCCTGTCAGCCCCCTACTGTCAGCCCCCTCCTGTCAGCCCCTCTCCTGTCAGACCCCTCCCGCCATCCCCCTCCTGTCAGCCCCTCTCCTGTCAGCCCCCTCCTGTCAGCCCCTCTCCTGTCAGCCCCTCTCCTGTCAGCCCTCTCCTGTCAGCCCCCCTCCCGCCATCCCCCTCCTGTCAGCCCCTCTCCTGTCAGCCCCTCTCCTGTCAGCCCTCTCCTGTCAGCCCCCCTCCCGCCATCCCCCTCCTGTCAGCCCCTCTCCTGTCAGCCCCCTCCTGTCAGCCCTTCTCCTGTCAGCCCCCTCCTGTCAGCCCCTCTCCTGTCAGCCCCCTCCTGTCAGCCCCTCTCCTGTCAGCCCCTCTCCTGTCAGCCCCCTCCTGCCATCCCCCTCCTGTCAGCCCCTCTCCTGTCAGCCCCTCTCCTGTCAGCCCCCTCCTGTCAGCCCCCTCCTGTCAGCCCCTCTCCGGTCAGCCCCCTCCCGCCATTCCCCTCCTGTCAGCCCCTCTCCTGTCAGCCCCTCTCCTGTCAGCCCCCTCCTGTCAGCCCCCCTCCCGCCCTCCCCCTCCTGTCAGCCCCTCTCCTGTCAGCCCCCTCCTGTCAGCCCCTCTCCTGTCAGCCCCTCTCCTGTCAGCCCCCTCCTGCCATCCCCCTCCTGTCAGCCCCTCTCCTGTCAGCCCCTCTCCTGTCAGCCCCCTCCTGTCAGCCCCTCTCCTGTCAGCCCCTCTCCTGTCAGCCCCCTCCTGTCAGCCCCTCTCCTGCCATCCCCCTCCTGTCAGCCCCTCTCCTGTCAGCCCCCTCCTGTCAGCCCCCTCCTGTCAGCCCCTCTCCTGTCAGCCCCTCTCCTGTCAGCCCCTCTCCTGTCAGACCCCTCCCGCCATCCCCCTCCTGTCAGCCCTTCTCCTGTCAGCCCCTCTCCTGTCAGCCCCCTCCTGTCAGCCCCCTCCTGTCAGCCCCTCTCCTGTCAGCCCCCTCCTGTCAGCCCCTCTCCTGTCAGCCCCCTCCTGTCAGCCCCTCTCCTGTCAGCCCCCTCCTGTCAGCCCCTCTCCTGTCAGCCCCCTCCTGTCAGCCCTTCTCCTGTCGGCCCCTTTCCTGTCAGCCCCCTCCTGTCAGCCCTTCTCCTGTCAGCCCCTCTCCTGTCAGCCTCTCTCCTGTCAGACCCCTCCTGTCAGCCCCCTCCTGTCAGCCCCTCTCCTGTCAGCCCCTCTCCTGTCAGCCCCCCTCCCGCCATCCCCCTCCTGTCAGCCCTTCCCCTGTCAGCCCCTCTCCTGTCAGCCCCCTCCTGTCAGCCCCTCTCCTGTCAGCCCCTCTCCTGTCAGCCCCCTCCTGTCAGCCCCTCTCCTGTCAGCCCCCTCCTGTCAGCCCCTCTCCTGTCAGCCCCCTCCCGCCATTCCCCTCCTGTCAGCCCCTCTCCTGTCAGCCCCTCTCCTGTCAGCCCCCTCCTGTCAGCCCCTCTCCTGTCAGCCCCCTCCTGTCAGCCCCTCTCCTGTCAGCCCCCTCCTGTCAGCCCCTCTCCTGTCAGCCCCCTCCTGTCACCCCTCTCCTGTCAGCCCCCTCCTGTCAGCCCCTCTCCTGTCAGCCCCCCTCCTGCCATTCCCCTCCTGTCAGCCCTTCTCCTGTCAGCCCCCTCCTGTCAGCCCCCTCCTGTCAGCCCTTCTCCTGTCAGCCCCCTCCTGTCAGCCCCTCTCCTGTCAGCCCCCTCCTGTCAGCCCCTCTCCTGTCAGCCCCTCTCCTGTCAGCCCCCTCCTGCCATCCCCCTCCTGTCAGCCCCTCTCCTGTCAGCCCCTCTCCTGTCAGCCCCCTCCTGTCAGCCCCCTCCTGTCAGCCCCTCTCCTGTCAGCCCCCTCCCGCCATTCCCCTCCTGTCAGCCCCTCTCCTGTCAGCCCCTCTCCTGTCAGCCCCCTCCTGTCAGCCCCCCTCCCGCCCTCCCCCTCCTGTCAGCCCCTCTCCTGTCAGCCCCCTCCTGTCAGCCCCTCTCCTGTCAGCCCCCTCCTGTCAGCCCCTCTCCTTTTAACCCCCTCCTGTCAGCCCCCTCCTGCCATCCCCCTCCTGTCAGCCCCTCTCCTGTCAGCCCCCTACTGTCAGCCCCCTCCTGTCAGCCCCTCTCCTGTCAGCCCCTCTCCTGTCAGCCCCCTCCTGTCAGCCCCTCTCCTGTCAGCCCCCTCCCGCCATTCCCCTCCTGTCAGCCCCTCTCCTGTCAGCCCCTCTCCTGTCAGCCCCCTCCTGTCAGCCCCTCTCCTGTCAGCCCCCTCCTGTCAGCCCCTCTCCTGTCAGCCCCCTCCTGTCAGCCCCTCTCCTGTCAGCCCCCTCCTGTCACCCCTCTCCTGTCAGCCCCCTCCTGTCAGCCCCTCTCCTGTCAGCCCCCCTCCTGCCATTCCCCTCCTGTCAGCCCTTCTCCTGTCAGCCCCCTCCTGTCAGCCCCCTCCTGTCAGCTCTTCTCCTGTCAGCCCCCTCCTGTCAGCCCCTCTCCTGTCAGCCCCCTCCTGTCACCCCTCTCCTGTCAGCCCCCTCCTGTCAGCCCCTCTCCTGTCAGCCCCCCTCCTGCCATTCCCCTCCTGTCAGCCCTTCTCCTGTCAGCCCCCTCCTGTCAGCCCCCTCCTGTCAGCCCTTCTCCTGTCAGCCCCCTCCTGTCAGCCCCTCTCCTGTCAGCCCCCTCCTGTCAGCCCCTCTCCTGTCAGCCCCTCTCCTGTCAGCCCCCTCCTGCCATCCCCCTCCTGTCAGCCCCTCTCCTGTCAGCCCCTCTCCTGTCAGCCCCCTCCTGTCAGCCCCCTCCTGTCAGCCCCTCTCCTGTCAGCCCCCTCCTGTCAGCCCCCCTCCCGCCCTCCCCCTCCTGTCAGCCCCTCTCCTGTCAGCCCCCTCCTGTCAGCCCCTCTCCTGTCAGCCCCCTCCTGTCAGCCCCTCTCCTTTTAACCCCCTCCTGTCAGCCCCCTCCTGCCATCCCCCTCCTGTCAGCCCTTCTCCTGTCAGCCCCTCTCCTGTCAGCCCCCTACTGTCAGCCCCCTCCTGTCAGCCCCTCTCCTGTCAGCCCCCTCCCGCCATCCCCCTCCTGTCAGCCCCCTACTGTCAGCCCCTCTCCTGTCAGCCCCTCTCCTGTCAGACCCCTCCCGCCATCCCCCTCCTGTCAGCCCCTCTCCTGTCAGCCCCTCTCCTGTCAGCCCCCTCCTGCCATCCCCCTCCTGTCAGCCCCTCTCCTGTCAGCCCCTCTCCTGTCAGCCCCCTCCTGTCAGCCCTTCTCCTGTCAGCCCCTCTCCTGTCAGCCCCCTCCCGCCATCCCCCTCCTGTCAGCCCCCTACTGTCAGCCCCCTACTGTCAGCCCCTCTCCTGTCAGCCCCTCTCCTGTCAGACCCCTCCCGCCATCCCCCTCCTGTCAGCCCCTCTCTTGTCAGCCCCTCTCCTGTCAGCCCCCTCCTGCCATCCCCCTCCTGTCAGCCCCTCTCCTGTCAGCCCCTCTCCTGTCAGCCCCCTCCTGTCAGCCCTTCTCCTGTCAGCCCCTCTCCTGTCAGACCCCTCCCGCCATCCCCCTCCTGTCAGCCCCTCTCCTGTCAGCCCCTCTCCTGTCAGCCCCCTCCTGCCATCCCCCTCCTGTCAGCCCCTCTCCTGTCAGCCCCTCTCCTGTCAGCCCCCTCCTGTCAGCCCTTCTCCTGTCAGCCCCTCTCCTGTCAGACCCCTCCCGCCATCCCCCTCCTGTCAGCCCCTCTCCTGTCAGCCCCTCTCCTGTCAGCCCCCTCCTGTCAGCCCCTCTCCTGTCAGCCCCCTCCTGTCAGCCCTCCTCCTGTCGGCCCCTCTCCTGTCAGCCCCCTCCTGTCAGCCCTTCTCCTGTCAGCCCCTCTCCTGTCAGCCCTCTCCTGTCAGCCCCCCTCCCGCCATCCCCCTCCTGTCAGCCCCTCTCCTGTCAGCCCCCCTCCCGCCATCCCCCTCCTGTCAGCCCCTCTCCTGTCAGCCCCTCTCCTGTCAGCCCCCTCCTGTCAGCCCTCCTCCTGTCGGCCCCTCTCCTGTCAGCCCCCTCCTGTCAGCCCTTCTCCTGTCAGCCCCTCTCCTGTCAGCCCTCTCCTGTCAGCCCCCCTCCCGCCATCCCCCTCCTGTCAGCCCCTCTCCTGTCAGCCGCCCTCCCATCAGCTCTCTCCTGTCAGTTCCTCTCAGGTGCCCGCCAGCGCCCCTTCTCGCCCAGAAGCCGTCCTCCCCTCCCTCCCCCCGCCCCGTCGCGCCCTCCGCGGGACCTCGCGGCCATGTATTCCCTGACTCACTCACCTACAGCCTCAGGCCTCTGGCTCTTCCTCAAGGGCATTCACCGCTCCCCACTGGCCTCGGGTGGGACCCTCCTCAAGGGTCATTCAGTCTCAGGCGCCCCTTGGTGGCCTCGTCCTGGCGCTTCTCCCAACAAGCAGCGCCGAGACTGACAAACTCCGGCAGCAGGTGTGACTGGCAGTCCCGCCCCTCCTGGCCTTGCTCACTCACCAAGCCCCGCCCACCCACTAACCTCCCACTCACGCGGCCACGCCCACTTGCCGCCCCGCCCCGGTCCCGCCCCCGCCCCGATCCCACCTCTGCTCACGTTCCCCGGCCCCTCCCCCACGCTCAGAGCTTCGCGCTCCACCACTGAGGTAGCCGGCCACGCCCCGGGCCCACCCTCGCTGCGCTCTGATTGGCTGCGCGGGCATCTTCCCATCGCGTCTCCTGTCTGCTGAGGTGAAGGCCTTTGCGGGCTGGTGGCTGGTCCGTGTGCGGGGTGCAGGCTGCGGGGAACCGGGAGCGCGGCGGCGACCATGACCGAGGGCACGTGAGTCCCCGAGCCCCGCGATAAGGGAGGGCGCGGTCGGGGGCACCGAGGAGGGGTCTCATTGGGTCGGGGGCTTCCAGCGAGGCTGCGGCGCGGCCCGGCCCCGCCCGCCGTCTGTGGAGACCTGCGCACCGGCCTTGGGGGGCGGTGAGGGGCAGGCTTCTCCTTCGGCGGTGTCGCCCGGGGGCCCTCTGGGGCTGGGGTCGGGGTACGGGGTCTGCGTGGGGGCGGGGCCGTGGGCCGCAGTCCGGGTGGCGGGTGTCTCCTCTCCGAGAGAAACGATGGCGCGGTGTTGAGGTGCAGAAGCGCGCCAAGAGGGTTTTTATTTCTCAAGGGAAGGGAAGCACTGGTCTGCTCGTAGGTTGTTGGGGTGAAACAGGAAGTCCGTTGCACCTCTGACCTGGCGAGCAGGTCGCTTGAGCATGATGGTTTCCAGGTGTCTGCGTCGAAGAGGGGGACCCTATAAGACAGAGCCCGCCACCGACCTCAGCCGCTGGCGACTCACCAACGAGACGGGGAGGCAGACATGGACGTACTTTCAAGAAGAAGAAGACCCTGGCCGAGGGCAGTCTGGCCTGGAAGCTCACTTATTGGGACTGGACACCGTAAGTGTTGATTCTGCTGGTCACAGGCAATGTCTGGGACACCACCAGAAACCCGCCTGCCTCCCTTCTTAGCAGCGAGCACCGAGAACCAGCACGGAGCTTTAAACAGCTAGATGTGAAGGGTATTTTTTTCTTTGTTAAAAAAAAAAGGGACGGGTAATGTGTACCTGTGTCACATGTCACCAAAGCTGGTTCTTACAGGAGTTAACTGAGGTAAAGATAGAGCATGAAGTGAATGGGCCCCTTTGCTTCAGTCCCTTTATCTCTAACCTGTGTATAAGAAACTGCTTTTTGTTCTTATTCAGGAGAAGTTTTTGATCCTGTGAATTTCATATGAGAAATTCAGTTAGAGAGTACGACCTATAGATTGGGTCTCCCTGTCACTGTACCATCCCATGGCCCCTTCCTGAGAGAGACCTGAGCACCAGGTCTGGGTGGGCATCAGTGCTCCACCTCACGCTGTTGGGTCCCTGGTTTATTTAAGATATCTTGGAGAAGTTGTGAAGAAATTTGCAATTATGTGACTGAAAAGCAGAACCATGAGGTTGTAGAACCTCATTTGCTAAGATTGGCAATACCATCCCAAGAGTTTTAGGCCTTTGATTAAAACAGCTGAAACTTTCAGAGTAATTCAGGTTTGTTACTTTGACTTGATCTCTAAGTGCCAAGGGCTCCTCTGGCCTAGCCACAGACCCCTCAGCTCTCATCTGTTTTTTCTCCTTTGCAGAGGAGTTACTTTAAGGACTTGCAGAAAGCCCACACAGCCTGTGAGGGGGCTCTGAACGGGATGATGTTTTACGCTGCACTGCAGGCTGAGGATGGGCACTGGGCAGGTGATTACGGTGGCCCGCTCTTCCTCTTGCCAGGTAGGAAGGTGCTGTTGTGGCCTGTGGGCAAGGCCACCCTGGGGCTTCCTTGGGGTCCTGGCTTGATCTGGTTCAGGCCTTTGGTGAACGCCTATGGTGTGAACAAGTGAACAGGTGAAAAACCAGAAGCTCACAAAGGAAAGGGCTGGGGAGGGTTGCCCTGTGTCTGAGTTGTCCTGGTGTTGCTGGGGAATGGGAGCGAAGGCTCAGCCAGCTGGTGTTCTGAAAAAGGAAGCAAGGGGTGCTCTGGGGGCAGGGAGCTCTTGAGTCCCAGTGCAGAGCAGAGGCATCAGTGGAGGGTCTAGCCTATGCAAAGGTGCAGAGGTGGGCAGGGTGGTGGGTGGGGATCTTTAAGTCCTGTGTAGGCAGCTTGTGTATGTGAACTCACCTGAAAGGTTGACCAAGAGAGCTCAGATGAGAGATGTAGGTGAAGGTTGGTGAGTTATAGGAGGACTGCACTTGGAGCCCTTGGGTACGGAACTGGTTTGGCTACACGAGACTGTTTTTCATCCTGGGAATATTTCTCTAAAGAAATGCTCAGTTTTGTAATATGGGAAATTTCCTGCTATAAATTTATGCAGAAGCACCTTTTCCCTTAGTGGGAGCAGCACTGGGAGTCCATCAAGCTCCCATCTCCAATTTGACTGCAGCCCTGCTGCCTCCTGGACTGTACAGCTTTGTACCTTCCTGTCCAGGGACCCATGGACCTGTCCTTGGGGGCAAGTCATTGGGCTTTCTTACCTTGGTCCCACCTGGAGCCTGTTGAGACTTCCCAGGGGTCTTCATGGGGAGGCAGTGACTGCACTGGCTTGCCCTGACCCTGGGAAAGGTGACAGGACTTCACCATGCCTTGATTGACTCATCTGTCATGTGGGGATGATGGGAATTGGGTTTGGTCATATGCGCATAGCATCAGGCACTCAGTGGGTGATTGGTTATGGGGACACTGCATTGGTTTGTGCTTGCTGCTGCAGCTCTGGCCTTGGCCTGCTGCCTCACCTGCCCTCTGCAGGCTGTAGGTTGGGGCTTTTCTGTCTCCCTCTGGACCCTGGATAGCCCATCTTCCTCAGGTGGATAGTGGTCTGCTTGGGGGTGCCATCTTAGGGCTTTTCCATGGCTGGGTGAAGTTTGGTCTTTTTTTTTTTTTAATTTTTAATTTTTAATGTTTTACAGTAAACTGCATATATTTAGAGTGTACAATTTGGTATCCCAATCTCCCAATTCATTCCCCCTCCAACCCTCCCCGCTTTCCCCACTTGGTGTCCATATGTTTGTTCTCTACATCTGTGTCTCTATTTCTGCCTTGCAAACCGGTTGATTTGTACCATTTTTCTATAGTCCACATATATGTGTTAATATACGATATTTGTTTTTCTCTTTCTGACTTATTTCACTCTGTATGACAGTCTCTAGGTCCATCCATGTATCTACAAATGTCCTAGTTTCATGGCTTTTTACAGCTGAGTAATATTCCATTGTATATATGTACCACATCTTCTTTATCCATTCATCTGTTAATGGACATTTACGTTGTTTCCATGTCCTGGCTATTGTAAATAGTGCTGCAGTGAACATTGGAGTGCATGTGTCTTTTGGAATTATGGTGTTCTCTGGGTATATGCCCAGTAGTGGGATTGCTGGGTCATATGGTAGTTCTATTTTTAGTTTTGCAAGGAACCTCCATACTGTTCTCCATAGTGGCTGTATCAATTTACATTCCCACCAGCAGTGCAAGAGCGTTCCCTTTTCTCCACACCCTCTCCAGCAATTACTGTTTGTAGATTTTCTAATGATGCCCATTCTCACCAGTGTGAGGTGATACCTCATTGTAGTTTTGATTTGCATTTCTCTAATAATTAGTGATGTTGAGCGGCTTTTCATGTGCCTCTTGGCCATCCGTGTGTCTTCTTTGGAGAAATGCCTATTTAGGTCTTCTGCCCATGTTTTGATTGGGTTGTTTGTTTTTTTGATATTGAGCTGGATAAACTATTTATATATTTTGGAGGTTAATCCTTTGTCTGTTGATTCGTTTGCAAATATTTTCTCCCATTCTAAGGGATGTCTTTTTGTCTTGCTTATGGTTTCCTTTGCTGTGCAGAAGCTTTGAAGTTTCATTAGGTCCCACTTATTTATTTTCATTTTTATTTCCATTATTCTAGGTGGTGGATCAGAAAAGACCTTGCTGTTATTTATGTCAAAGAGTGTTCTTCCTATGTTTTCCTCCAGGAGTTTTATAGTGTCTGGCCTTACATTTAGGTCTTTAATCCATTTTGAGTTTATTTTTGTGTATGGTGTTAGGAAGTGTTCTAATTTCATTCTTTTACATGTAGCTGTCCAGTTTTCCCAGCACCACTTATTGAAGAGGCTGCCTTTTCTCCATTGTATATCCTTGCCTCCTTTGTCATAGATTAGTTGACCATAGTTTATCTCTGGGCTTTCTGTCCTGTTCCATTGATCTATATTTCTGTTTTTGTGCCAATACCATACTGTCTTGATCACTGTGGCCTTGTAGTATAGCCTGGAGTCAGGAAGCCTGATTCCCGCAACTCCGTCTTTCCTTCTCAAGATTGCTTTGGCTATTCGGGATCTTTTATGTTTCCGTACAAATCGTAAAATTTCTTGTTCTAGTTCTGTGAAAAATGCCATTGGTAATTTGATCGGGATTGCATTGAATCTGTAAATTGCTTTTCGTAATATAGTCATTTTCACAATGTTGATTATTCCAATCCAGGAACATGGTATGTCCCTCCATCTGTTTGTGTCGTCTTTGATTTCTTTCATTAGTGTCTTATAGTTTTGTGAGTACAGGTCTTTTACCTCCTTGGTTAGGTTTATTCCTAGGTATTTTATTCTTTTTGTTGCAATGGTGAATGGGATTGTTTCCTTAATTTCTCTTTCTGAACTTTCATTGTTAGTATATAGAAATGCAAGAGATTTCTGTGTGTTAATTTTGTATTCTGCAGCTTTACCAGATTCATTGATTAGCTCGAGTAGTTTTCTGGTGGCATCTTTAGGATTTTCTATGTATAGTATCATGTCATCTGTGAACAGTGACAGTTTGACTTCTTTTCCAATTTGGATTCCTTTTATTTCTTTTTCTTCTCTGATTGCTGTGGCGAGGACTTCCAAAACTATGTTGAATAGTAGTGGCGAGAGTGGACATCCTTGTCTTGTTCCTGATGTTAGAGGGAATGCTTGCAGTCTTTCACCATTGAGAATGATGTTTGCTGTGGGTTTGTCATATATGGCCTTTATTATGTTGAGGTAGGTTCCCTCGATGCCCACCTTCTGGAGAGTTTGTATCATAAATGGGTGTTGAATTTTGTCAAAAGCTTTTTCTGCATCTATTGAGATGATCATGTGGTTTTTATCCTTCAATTTGTTAATATGGTGTATCACATTGATTGATTTGCGTATATTGAAGATTCCTTGCTTTCCAGGGATAAACCCCACTTGATCATGGTGTATGATCCTTTTAATGTGTTGTTGAATTCTGTTGGCTAGTATTTTGTTGAGGATTTTTGCATCTAAATTCATCAGTGATTTTGGTCTGTAGTTTTCTTTTTTTGTAGTATCTTTGTCTGGTTTGGTATCAGGGTGATGATGGCTTCATAAAATGAGTTTGGGAGTGTTCCTTCCTCTGCAATGTTTTGGAAGAGTTTGAGAAGGATGGGTGTTAGCTCTTCTCTAAATGTTTGATAAAATTCACCTATGAATCCATCTGGTCCTGGACTTTTGTTTGTTGGAAGATTTTTCATCACAGTTTCAATTTCATTACTTGAGATTGGTCTGTTCATATTTTCTATGTCTTTCTGGTTCAGTCTTGGAAGGTTATACCTTTCTTAGAATCTGTCCATTTCATCCAGGTTGTCCATTTTATTAGCATATAGTTGCTTGTAGTAATCTCTTACGGTGCTTTTTATTTCTGTGGTGTCCATTGTAACTTCTGTGTCATTTCTAATTTTATTGATTTGAGTCCTCTCCCTCTTTTTCTTGATGAGTCTTGCTAGAGGTTTATCAATTTTATTTATCTTCTCAAAGAACCAGCTTTTAGTTTTATTGATTTTTGCTATTGTTTTCTTTGTTTCTATTTCATTTATTTCTGCTCTGATCTTTATGATATCTCTACATCTACTAACTTTGGGTTTTGTTTGCTCTTCTTTCTCTAGTTTCTTTAGGTGTAAGGTTAGATTGTTTACTTGGGATTTTTCTTGTTTCTTGAGGTAGGATTGTATCGCTATAAACTTCCCTCTTAGAACGGCCTTTGCTGCATCCCATAGGTTTTGGATCATTGTGTTTTCATTGTCATTTGTCTCTAGGTATTTTTTGATTTCTTCTTTGATTTCTTCAGTGATCCCTTGGTTATTTAGTAGCGTATTGTTTAGCCTTCATGTGTTTGTGTTTTTTACAGTTTTTTTCCTGTAAATGATTTCTAATCTCATAGCATTGTGGTCAGAAAAGATGCTTGATACTTGATACAATTTCAGTTTTCTTGAATTTACCAAGGCTTGATTTATGACCCAAAATGTGATCTATCCTGGAGAATGTTCCATGTGCACTTGAGAAGAACGTGTAAGCTGCTGTTTTTGGATGTAATGTCCTATAGATATTTATTAAATCAAGCTGATTTATTGGGTCATTTAAAGCTTGTGTTTCCTTATTAATTTTCTGTGTGGATGATCTGTCCATTGGTGTAAGTGGGGTGTTAAAGTCCCCCACTGTGATTGTGTTACTGTCGATTTCCTCTTTCATAGTTGTTAGCATTTGCCTTATGTATTGAGGTGCTCCTATATTGGGTGCATATATATTTATACTTGTTATCTCCTCTTCTTGGATGGATCCCTTGATCTTTATGTAGTGTCCTTTCTTGTCTCTTGTAACATTTTTTACTTTAGAGTCTATTTTATCTGAGTATCGCTACTCCAGCTTTCTTTTGATTTCCATTTGCATGGAATATTTTTTCCATCCCCTCACTTTGTCTGTATGTGTCCCTAGGTCTGAAGTGGGTCTCTTGTAGACAGCATATATATGGGTCTTGTTTTTGTATCCATTCAGCCAGTCTGTGTCTCTTGGTTGGTGCATTTAGTCCATTTACATTCAAGGTAATTATCGATATGTATGTTCCTATGACCATTTTCTTAATTGTTTTGTTTTTGTTTCTGTAGGTCCTTTTCTTCTCTTATGTTTCCCGCTTAGAGAAGTTCCTTTAGCATTTGTTGTGGGGCTGGTTTGGTGGTGCAGAATTCTCTTAGCTTTTGCTTGTCTGTAAAGCTTTTGATTTCTCCGTCGAATCTGCATGAGATCCTTGCTGGGTAGAGTATTCTTGGTTGTAGGTTCTCCCTTTCATCACTTTAAATATATCGTGCCACTCCCTTCTGGCTTGCAGAGTTTCTGCTGAGAAATCAGCTGTTACCCTTATGGGAGTTCCCTTGTATGTTATTTGTCATTTTTCCCTTGTTGCTTTTAATAACTTTTCTCTGTCTTTAATTTTTGTCAATTTGACTACTATATGTCTTGGCGTGTTTCTCCTTGGGTTTATCCTGCCTGGGACTCTCTGTGCTTCCTGCACTTGGGTAGCTATTTCCTTTCCCATGTTAGGGAAGTTTTCAACTATAATCTCTTCCAGTATTTTCTCAGGTCCTTTCTTTCTCTCTTCTCCTTCTGGGACCCCTATAATGTGAATGTTGGTGCATTTAACGTTGTCCCAGAGGTATCTTGGGCTGTCTTCAGTTCTTTTCATTCTTTTTTCTTTATTCTTTTGTGCATCAGTGATTATCACCATTCTGTCTTCCAGGTCATTTATTCGCCCTTCTGCCTCAGTTAATCTGCTATTGGTTCCTTCTAGTGTATTTTTCATTTCAGTTATTGTGTTGCATATCTCTGTTTGTTTGTTCTTTAATTCTTCTAGGTCTTTGGTAAACTTTTGCAACTTTTTGATCTTTGCCTCTAGTCTTTTTTCAAAGTTCTGAATCATCTTCACCATCATTATTCTGAATTCTTTTTCTGTAAGAGTGCCTGTCTCCTCTTCATTTAGTTGTTTTTCTGGGGTTTTATCTTGTCCCTTCATCTGGTACAAAGTCTTTTGCGTTTTCATTTTCTCTGTCTTTCTGTGGCTGTGATTTTCAGTTCCACAAGATGAAATACTGCTGATACTGCTTGATTGTGCTGTCTGCCCTCTTGAGGAGGAAGCTGTCTAGGAGGCTCCTGGGTGCTTCCTTATGGGAGGGACTGATGGTGGGTTGGGCTGGGTGGGTGGAGCTCAGTAAAACTGTAATCCGATTTGGTGGGTGCAGCTCAGTGACACTTTAATCTGCTTGTCTGCCAATGGGTGGGGCTGTGTTCCCACCCTGCTGGTCCTTTGGCCTGAGGCAGCCCAGCACTGGAGCTTACAGGCTCTTTGGTGGGGCTAATGGTGGACTCTGGGAGGGCTCACACCAATGAGCACTTGTCAGAACCCCTGCTGCCAGTGCCCCTGTCTCCTTGGTGAGCCACAGCTGTCCCCCACCTCTGCAGGCAACCCTCCAACACCAGCAGGTAGGTCTGGTTCAGTCTCCTATGGGGGTCACTGCTCCTTCCCCCTGGGTCCTGGTGAGCACACTTTTTTGTGTGCCCTGCAAGAGTGGAGTCTCTGTTTCCCCCAGTCCTGTGGAGGTCCTGCAATCAAATCCCACTGGCTTTCAAAGTCTGATTCTCTGGGGATTCCTCCTCCCGTTGCTGGACCCCCAGGTTAGGAAGCCTGACATGGAGCTCAGAACCCTCAGGACTTCTGTGGTATAACTGTTCTCCAGCTTGTGAGTCACCCACCCAGCACTTATGGGATTTGATTTTAACGCGATTGTGCCTCTCCTACCGTCTCATTGTGGCTTCTCCTTTGTCTCTGGATGTGGGGTGTCTTTTTTGGTGAGTTTCAGTGTCTTTCTGTCAATGATTGTTTAGCAGTTAGTTGTAATTCTGGTGCTCTTGCAAGAAGGAGTGAGCGCACGTCTTCCTACTCCGCCATCTTGATTCTTCTCAGTTTGGTCTTTTTCTGCTTTAATTTGGAAAACGCTCCTGGAGGTCATGACTCTGTGTGGCCCGTGTGGCACTGAGCATCACTGTGGTGGTCACTGACTCTGGGATTGGACCTTATGGGCTCCAGCCCCAGCCCCACCACTTAGGGGCTGTGCCTCAGTTCCCTGCTTGTGTGTTTCCCTGTCTTGACAGTGCCGTGCCTGTTATGAAGGGAGATGGGCTTTTTTCTGTGAAGCTCTGTGGTGTCTCCACATCTGTGTGCCCTTCCATAGTGTGTCTCTGTGGGTGTGTCTACTGGGGCTTCTCATGCCTCTGGCCAGAGTCGGGCATCCATTCCAGGACACGTTGTTGCTGGGACTTGCCTGAGCCCCGAGTGCTCGGTGCCACGGGCACGTGGCTGATGGAGCCTAGACTGTGGGTAGGGTGAGGGGTGGGGGCAGCCTGCAAACACTGTGCTCAGGAGAGCTGGCTGGAATGGAAGGTTCTTTGTGGGTAATATTTATTGCTGTCCATCTCACAAAATGACGTGCTATTAAAACTACTAAAACAGGAAAATGTAAATATAGGCAAGTAAACATTATCCCATCCAGAGATGATCCGTTCGGTGTTTCTTTTCCAGTAGGCGTGTCGGTAGTGTGTGACCCTGGAGTGGCTAGTGGGCTCTGCACGCCGCATGTGATACATGTCATGTGTGCTGTTGCTGCTGTGCCTGGCTCCCCCGCTCTAAAGTCCCTGATGGGGCTGGGAAGAGTAGCCTTCCCTGGCTTGTGTCCACAGGAAGGACAGCTCCCTGTTGCATGGGGTTCTCAGGAAGAAAGGGGCCTCGGCTTAGCAGTGCTGAGTGCCTGCTAAAGAATATCTTTTCTGCCACACAGGCCTCCTGATCACATGCTATGTGGCGCACATTCCTCTGCCGGCCGGATACAGAGAAGAGATTATACGGTACATGCGGTCTGTGCAGCTCCCCGATGGCGGCTGGGGCCTGTGAGTCTGCCCAACCCTGCGTCACTGCATGTGTGTGCATGCATGTGCACACGTGTTTCTGTGTGGGAGATGCACCTGTCAAGGGGTGGGGTGACTCGCTGTGGGCCTGGGGTGTGTGGGGAGAGAGCCTGGCATGAGGGAAGTGGGCTGGAGGCTACATGCAGGCTGGGTCCGAGTTTCCCTGGGGCCCTCAGAATGCAGCTGTTCACTTGCTGGGCCTTGGTTTCACAGCTTGTGTTGTAATGGGTTTCACGGCTGAGAGACTCTTGAGACCCATATACCACAGTGAAAACTATTTGGCTGTCATCTCTAAAGCAGAAGAAGATTGTTCTTGACCCTGGGATGGCAGCAGGTAGAGGCAGGCCGGGCAGTTCTCCCCACCTTTCAGCCTGCCTTTCTGTGGTGTAGCTCACTGTAGGAGCAGGGCCCTGTCCCAAGGTGGTCAACTGCCTGCCCACCTGGCTGTGGGGCCCTGGTGCTTCTTGTCCTGCAACCCGGGCTGGCTGACTCCACACCGCCAGCATTCATTACAGAATCAGAGGAGGACAGCTCAGCTCTGCTCGCCTCCTAGACGGGGTCGTGGGCGTCTCGAGCTTGACATCCCAGCTCTCCGCCCTGTGGGTCTCACCAGTGCCTTCGCCTGCCGTGGCTCACTGCCTCTGGAGTTTGCTCTGTGGGCCGTAGTGACATAGGTTCTGCAGTTGGGTCACTGCCTGGGGTTGTGTTGATTCAAGCGTAGAAAGTCAACAGACGAGGTGGGCAGGTCCAGGAGGGCAGTTTTGCTCTGTTGAGCAACGCGTGGGATCTTAGTTCCTCGACTAGGGACCGAACCTGTGCCCCCCTGCATTGGGAGTGTGGAGTCTTACCCACCAGACCGCCGGGGAGTCTCTGGAGGGCAGTTTTGGAGCCGCTCAGTTGTCATGGAGATACAGGAACTCTTTCCGGAGAGTGGCTGTTCTGGATATTTCTTGTGTTGTTATGTCGTTCTCGATTTGCTGAGGAAATTTCACGAGAGCGTTGCTTAATTTCTTACAAGTAATGGAAGATTTCATTTTCTCACCTGTCTCCTGCTCCCGTAGGCACATTGAGGACAAGTCCACCGTGTTCGGGACTGCGCTCAACTATGTGTCTTTGAGAATTCTGGGTGTGGGTCCTGACGATCCTGACCTGGTGCGAGCCAGGAGCCTTCTTCACAAGAAAGGTGCTCGCTGCGTAGCCTGTGCTCCGTAGCAGAGTTCACATCACCCCAGCATAACGAGTGCTCCCAAATGGGAAATAGAAAGGAGCACCTGCACTTCACACACAGCAAAACCCGTGAGCCAGGAAGGCATCATGGCAGGAATGGGGGAACTGTCTAACCTTGCCTGTAAAATTTTAAAACACAGATTAAGGTCGCCATATAATTCTGTCTATTGCACACATTGGCAAGGACTCACAAACCACACGCTGGCGTGCTGTTTGTGGGAGTGTTCCTTCCCAGAGGGCAGCCCGGCCGTACGGGAGTGGCAGTGGCCAGAGCTGGTGGAGCTCTGCTCGCACCCTCCTCCCTCGCTCTCCTGTGCGCCCCGCAGGGCGCCTGGGTGGCTGCTCTCCCCTAGCCCTGGGAGGCCCTGCGGCTCCCGCTGCTCCGAGGACTGCCTGCTGCTCTGCAGAACCTGGTGTGTCTTGCCACCCCCCCACCCCGCCGACATTCCTCAGTCTGCTTTGTCCTCCCTGCTCTGTGCTCACACACAGGGGCCTCCCGTCAGCACCTTGAAGCCCCTTCCTGCCTCAGGGCTCTGCATGCGCCGCTCTCTCTGCCTGGGGGGTCCCACCTTCCACCCCACCCCCTCCTCAGGGACTCCTGCTCCCCCTTTGCTTGGCGCCTTGGATGTCCTTCCCCAGAGTTTTTCCTGACCCACCAGGTTGGATGACTCCTGTTGCGCTTCCTCTTGAACCTGCTTCTTCACACATGTGTTGCTCCTGTAATGAATCCATCGTTTGCTTCTGGGCTCACTGGTGTGAGGTCCCAAGGCTGCTCTCTGGTTCTTTGCCTGGGAAGGAATGTCTTCAGGCCATGCTTCCCTAGTAGCTTTGTGGGTCTTTGCCTTCTGCACACCTGGGTTTGGGGTGGGGGCCTCCTTGTGAATAGTGTCCAGCACATTTTTTCTGTGCCTGGGACCGGTGCTGTGGGGGGGCTCCACCATGAGGCATCAGGCAGCCCCACAGCCACCGTCCAGACCCATCTGCTGTGTGGGTACAGCGCAGCCCGAGGCAGGTAGGCGGACCCCCGGAGGGAGGAGGCCGAGCATGTGTAGTCGCCTCCCTCCTTGCCTCCACTTCCCTGCTGCTCCTTCCTGGGGGCAGGGGCTTGTTCTGGGGAAGCTGTCAGTTCCACCCAGCAGCCCTGGTGTGGGTGGTCCTCAGCATCTCCGGAACCTGCTCTCACAACAGGGAGAGGATCCTTAGCAGGCCTGGCGTCCAAAGGGTCCCGATTCCTGAGGGTCTCGTCTTCACAGTCAGAGGCAGGTGATGAGGCCTCTTCTCTCCCCCACAGGTGGTGCTGTGTTCATCCCCTCCTGGGGGAAGTTCTGGTTGGCTGTCCTGAACGTGTACAGCTGGGAAGGCCTCAACACTCTGTTCCCAGAAATGTGGTACGCTTCCCCCCACGGTCCATTTGGTGGCTGGGTCCCCACTGTCTCAGCAAGTGGAGTGATGCCACCCTAGGTCACTTGCTGCCTGTTGGTTGTATGCGGGACTGTCCATTCAGTGGAGTGGGGTGGCATTAGGCTCCTGGCAGAGCCCCTGCTTGGCTGAGCCCTATGGGCGATAGGAGGGGGTTCCCAGTTGGCAGGAGGGAGGGAGGTGCCATGGGGTTGGGCCATGTGGCAGGTGGGTGGGGCCTTGCCTGGCTGATTGCAGGACCACTGGTGTGGGACATGAAGCTCTGGCCTTGTTGCGTCGTTGGCTGTGACCTTGTCTTATGGACACTTTGAGCATCTATAGATACAGAGGAGAGGAGGTGGCAGCCTGAGCAGAGCACCCCCAGCCCAGTGTTGGGGTGTGCCATGCTGTCTTTTGCTGGTGGATGTTAAAGTAGATTCCAGACATCTTATTTCCCCTGTGAACACTTCAGTGTGTATCTTTAAAAGATGAGAATTTTCCTTTCAACAGAACTACAATACTGTTTAACTCAGGAAAATCAACACTAATTCCATATTGTGTGATACCTATAAGCCGGTGATTTTAAACATTTTGTGAGTATCTAATGAAAGCTCTGGACACGTATCCAGAATACATTCATGTACATATAAGGACCCCAACATCACCTTCAGGAGCTGAGGTCCCTGGTGCAGGGAGCTGTCGAGGTTGGGGGCACCCTTGCGTTGGATGACTTTGGTGAAGGAGAGGGTGGGGTGAAGGGGCCCATCAGGGGGTGACAGCAGCAGCCTGATGAAAGGGCAGGGGGCCCAGTCTCCACTGGGGCAGACCTGTCCAAGGCTGGCCGCTGCAGAAGGGGCGGGAAGTGTTCTGGGGCCATTCCCGTGTTCCTCACGGGCGGGCTTGCCGTCTGGACCTTAGAGCTACCCGGTGTGCGAGTTGCCGCAGAGGAAGGCACTGAGCAGGCATTGGGAGGAGTGTGATGTCGGAGGCTGGTGTGGGGGGGGACTGTCGGCTGCGCCCCCACGTAGTGGGGCCCAGGCCGGGGTTGCTGGGCCTCTTGCTAACTAGGGCACCACTAGTCTTTGCAGGAGTTGTTTTGAGGGCATAGGTTAGAGGGTGAAGGGCAGGTGTGCAGGATGAAGGACCAGAGACCCTGAACCACTTCAGCTGCAGCAAAGCTGGAAACGTTACCCAAAATGTAGTAAATGCCCTTTAATGTGAGTGGCGGAGCCTCAAGAGAGTGGGGCCAGGGGTGGTGGGGCTGAGGGCACCTGCCTGACCCGTGTGTCTGGGAGAAGGGGAGGCATGCTTGCCTCCCCGGGCCTCCCCTCGCACACGAGGACTGAGGCTGAAAGGGGTGGGTGGAGAAAGCAGTGCAGGCGACACCCACGGGGAGGCTGGCCCAGCTGTGCTCACGTCAGGCTGAGTGTCTGTGCGCAGCACAGGTGAGGTAACCATCAGAGACTCAGCCCTTGAGGAGAGCTGGAAGTGGAGGTTGTTAGGTACTGTCCTGGAACAGTTTCTGTAGACCCCCACTCAGTGTCTCCGTGATGGGTGCTTTTGTTCCTGTGGCGCGTGTGTCACAGCTGGGGGCCCACGGGCAGTCCTCACTGCTAGGAGCCCAGTCTCCTGGCTCTGGGAGGCGCCGGGTGAACCGGGAGGGGTTGTCGGCTCCTGTGCGCCGTGCCCCTCAGGAGCACGGCTGTGAGGCGCTGGTGGCCGTGCCCACTTGCGTCGGAGACAGCCATCCACCCTGTTTGCAGGCTCGGAAGGGCTCCGGGCTGACATGGTGGCGGGGGTGGGCCCTGCTGATGTGCTGTCTCTCCAGGCTGTTTCCTGAGTGGATGCCCGCGCATCCCTCCACCATCTGGTGCCACTGCCGGCAGGTGTACCTGCCCATGGCCTACTGCTACAGCACCCGGCTGAGCGCCGAGGAGGACCCGCTGGTCCAGAGCCTCCGCCAGGTGAGCCTGACCCGGAGTGCAGCCTCCACCGCCTGTCCTGCCCGGGGCCTCGGGCGGTGGGGTGGCTGCAGGGCGCCTGTGAGCAGAGTCCAGGCCCCGGTGTGTCCCGGGAAGCAGCCCTGAGCTGGGCTTGGGGGAGCAGGGTCCCGTCAGGCCTGCCCTTGGGAGGGGAGGCAGTGGAGGGGACGAGCCGCAGGGCGGCTCCGGGACTGAGGCGCTGCCGCCCTCAGGAGCTCTACGTGGAGGACTACGGCTGCATCGACTGGCCGGCGCACAGGAGCAGCGTGGCCCCTGACGAGCTGTACACGCCGCACAGCTGGCTGCTCCGCGTAGTGTATGGTGGGTGCCCCCAGGGGCCGGCTGGGCTCTTGGGGGGGGGGGGCGTGGAGGGACACTGCCCTGCGATGAGTCCTGCTGTTGGGCTCTTGTGGGGACGGGGGGCCGGCCGTGTGCACCCCGTGTCCAGCAGACCCGCCTGGAGCTCGGGCTCCTGGACAGAGGATTCGGAGCCCAGGGCCTTGAGGGGCCGGTGGGCTCTCCTTGTGGAAGAGAAGGGGCAGGGCCCCACGAGGCCCAGTCCAGGTCCATCCCCTGGGGGTCCTCCTGGCCGTTCGGAGCCGAGTGGCCTCTCCTTGGAGCCTGGCAGGTGCTGTGTGCACAGGCGGCCACGTCCCCCTCGTCCGTCCGTTCGTCCCTCACGCGTCCTGCAGGTGGGCCCTGGGGTGGGGGCTGGGACTCTGCCCTGCCAGCCCTGAGTGGCAGTGCCCTCTGCACGGCTGCAGGGGCCGCAGGGCAGCGCCAGGATGCCGGGGCGGGGCTGCACAGGCAGGCAGGTGTGCGGGTGAGGGGCAGCGGCGAGGGAGGGGCCCAGAGCCTGGCCGTGGGGGCGCACCCGCCCCGGGCATTTGTGCTGGCGCCGGGACTCCCCTCCGTGTTTGGTGCCCATGGATGCCCCCCATGCCCCCACCCCCCGCAGCGGTCCTCAACCTGTACGAGCGCCACCACAGCGCCAGCCTGCGGCAGCGCGCCATCCAAAAGCTGTACGAGCACATCGCCGCCGACGACCGCTTCACCAAGTGCCTCAGCATCGGCCCGGTACACACCCTGCGCCCTCTGGGCGTCTGGGCCTGGGAGGGGCAGGGCCGGGGGGCAGGTCGCCCAGAGGCCTGTGTGTGGAGCCGGGAGGTGAGGTCTCCCACCGGAGGCTGCCGCACCGTCACTTGGGACGTGGGCCTCTGACCCCCCCGGGACTCCTTTGCTTGGCCCGTCCTCCCGTCCCCGCCACCCACTATGTCTGCGTTGCTCCTGCTTGCGGCCACCTTGTGGGGTCTTTCTGGCTGGTGGGGTGGGCTGCATTTCCTCCCCTGGGCCCCTCCCCTTCCCCACCCCCTTAACCTTTTTGCCTTTCTCTTACGGCAGCAGTCCCCAGCCTTTTAGGCACCAGGGACCGGTTTCGTGGAAGACAGTTCTTCCACGGACAGTGGTCGGGGGGCGGGTGTGGGGATGGTTCAGGTGGCAGAGTGAGCGGTGGGGGGGCAGGTGAAGCTGCTCATGCTCAGCCGCCCCTCCTCTCCTGCCGTGCAGCCAGTACAGGCCACGGCCTGCCAGTCCGGGGCCCGGGGGTGGAGACCCCTGTGTTACTGGGTTTGGAGGGCCAGGGTGCTTGCGTTCCATTCCGGATTCCTGCCGGGCCTGGTGGCTCAAGACTCCTGCTTCTCTGAGCCTCTGGGCTCCTGACCTGGCTTTGCCTCTTGGGGCCCTGCACCTGGGCAACCAGCAGGCTTGGGGAGGCTCTTCTGCAGCCTTAGGGCGATGGGCGTAGGAGGCAGAGTTGCTGCAAGCCTGTGGGTGGCCGTGACCGTGGCCGCCGTGCTGGGTCAGCCCACGGTTCTACGTGTGAGCCCAGTGGGTTCAGGGTCTGAGAGCCCTACTCCCGACCCTGCT
The DNA here is from genome assembly GCF_030028045.1 of Hippopotamus amphibius kiboko. Taxonomy (NCBI): domain Eukaryota; kingdom Metazoa; phylum Chordata; class Mammalia; order Artiodactyla; family Hippopotamidae; genus Hippopotamus; species Hippopotamus amphibius. The sequence goes on along the minus strand of NC_080195.1, from coordinate 117,325,702 downwards.
CCCCAGTGTTCTCTGGGCCATGTGGTGCCCGGGGATGTCAACGGCCACTGCCCCACCCGAGGGGCCGCTCGTTTCCCTTTCCCCACTGGGGGACTGTGTGTGGGCTCTGACCTAACGCTGCTTAAAGCACGTTAGAAATGCGTTGTAATTGGACCTTGACTTAGGGCTGGAAGGGCTGGGCCTCTAGGACATCTGCTCTGAGCAGTCAGGCCCTGCCCCGCCGGTCTCGCCTCTGAGTCTCTCCTGTGCCCTTCAGACAGCCCTGTCCCCGGTCCCCTGAGTTGTCTCAGGCAGCTCAGGACACACCACAGCCCAGGTGCCCACTCGGGGGTCCCCACCTTGCCTGTCACCCTTTGCGGCAGTTCTGCTCACTAGCTGGCTCGGCTCATGTCACCTCTACAGGTCACCCTGCCTCTTCCCTGCTGCGGTCCCCCTCCCTCCTCAGCACTCTTGCCTTGGCCCCTTCTCGCCTTTCCCAGGGCAGGGCTGCAGCCTAGAAGCAGTGAGTGCTTGGGGAAGTGGTTAGAACAGAAGGCCTGGCCTGGAGCAGGGCCGTGCGGGGCCTCTGTGGGGCAGGGCTGTGGCCCTCAAGCCCGGGAACCCCGGCAGGTGTGCAGCAGAGCCCTGACAGGGCTGTCTCCTCCAGATCTCGAAAAGCATCAACATGCTCGTGCGCTGGCACGTGGACGGGCCGGCCTCCTCTGTCTTCCAGGAGCACGTGTCCAGGATTCCTGATTACCTCTGGTGAGTGTGGTGGGGAGGGCGTGGCCCCCGGGATGGGAGTGGCCACGAGCCCAGGGCAGACCTGCCTGGGGGAGGGTGGGGAATCCTCTTCCCCTGGGGGGCCCTCCGCACAACTGGATGGGGGTGGGTGGGAGCTGTCCCCACCTGTCCCCTGCCTTGTGGGTGTGTTGCTCATGGGATGGGAGTTCTGGGCCCCTGTGTTCTGGCTCTACCCTGTGCTCTCTGACCCAGACTCCTCTCCTCACAGGCTGGGCCTCGATGGCCTGAAAATGCAGGTAAGGGCTGTGGGGCCTTGGCTGCTTGATTCCTTGCAACCATTCCTACCTTTTGGGCTTGTTAAGATCCCAGATCACTCCTCCCGACGTATTGTGTCAGCGTGAGGTGAGCGGCTGCACGTCCCCCTCGTCCTGCATCTGAGGGGCGCTGCCGGGCACCTCCGGGGTGTGTGCTGTCTGGCAGGGACGCCGACAGGCCCTGGGGGTAGTGGGAGAGCTGAGGGCTGCAGCCACCCCAGGGGAGCGGTCTCTACACCAGAGTCGTTCAGAGCTGCAGCTTGAGGGGATGAAGGCTGCGCGGTGCTTGTTGGCGACCAGCCGGACTGCTGATGGACAGCTGATCTCACAGCTCGCACAGCAGGATCAGGACAGCTGCGGGGTCTGGTCGGGGGAGAACCCGTGCCCTCCACTGCCCCCCGAGCTGAGCGCCTCACAGCTGTCCCCGTTCAGGGTCCCGAGACACACTCCCTGCGGCCCCTCCCCACACATACTGCTCTGCTGTTTGGTACTGTTTGCTGGTTTCCAGCGTCTGGGTGTTGTAGATTAAGTTCCACCAGCTTATTTCCCATGCGTGGCCCAGGGGTGGGGCTGCTGGCTTGCAGGGCGGCCTGGGCTGACCTGGTGCTGTCCCGGCTACAGGGGCCGTGGCGGCAGTGAGCCGGGAGCTGTAGGGCTTCTGACTGCCATCTCTCAGTGTGGAAGTGTGGTGCTTCCAGCAGTGTCCTTGGGGCACATGGACCTCTGGGCCCTTTGGGGCAGGTGCACGTGGGCCTCGCCCCGCCCAGTGAAGACCACCCCCAGGTGCTCTTGCCAGGTGCATTTGAGCCCCACTGCTGGCTCCCTGGCCCGCATGCTGCCATTCTTGTGTGACAAGATTCCCCAAACACACGAAGTGGAGGAGGGTGGTGAGCCCGCGTGTGGCCCCCGACCCCGCCTGACGCCTCCAGCCCTGGAGCTTATGAGGGCTTCTGGTTCTGACACGCGGCCGTGCTGCTCCCATCGAGTTCACGGCAGCCCCCGGTGGAGTTCCACTGTGGGTTCGTTGGCATCAGGTTTCGATCCCGGAGGCTGAGCCTTGACATCACCTTCGTCCTACCGTCTCCAGTGCCCTTCCCTCCTGGGCCGTCGGTCCCTGGAGTGTCCACCTCCTGCCTGCTCTGTGCCCCAGATTTTCTGCACACTGGCGGTTAGGCCCTGAGGCTTGATCTGGTTCAGGGTTTTCCTGGTCGTGTCATTCTTCCCACACATTGTCCCGCAGGGCCGCAACGTCCGCTGCCCCTTAGTGCCACCGGTTGGTCTGGGCTCTGTGCCAGTGGCTGAGCACTGGAGGCCATGGCAGTGGTCCTCCACATCCTAGAAGTGCTCTGAGGAAGCCCTGTCCTGACTGGTGGCCTGGTGAGGGCAGGTGGGGCTGCCCGACCCAGGTCTGCTTGCTGGACCAGCCCCTCTGAGGCCCTTGTGGGCTCTGGGGGTTCAGAGCCCAGAGCCTGGGTCAGAAGTCAGCTGGGCTCCTGCCTCTTTGTAGGAGCTGGTGGAAGCCCCTGCACCTTCCTTGGCCCTCTAGACACCCATCAGATCTGGGACGTTGGGGTGGGTGGGAGGCTGCTGCCGCAGTTGCTGTAGCACTGTCCTCTCTGCGCAGGGCACCAATGGCTCGCAAATCTGGGACACTGCGTTTGCCATCCAGGCACTGCTGGAGGTATGTGGCTCTGTCCCTCATTCTTCAGCTGCCCTGCCTGTATGTGCACCTTGCATCCAGCTGGACATGGTACCTGCTGGCACTGACCCTTTGCTCACCTGGGCTCTGAGGCAGTGCTCCTACCTGGCAGCCGGGGAGACGGGGGTGCTGACTTGAAGGCTTCAGGGGCAGGGAGCCGAGTAAGGGCTGTTCCCGAGGTGAGGAGGAGGTGGGGTCTCCTAGAAGCGGAGTGTGGGCTCCATGCTCTTCTCAGCCCTGGAATTGCTCACTGCAGACAACTTGGAGCACATACTAGAGAGAAGCAGGAGTGTGTCTTTATGCCGGTGGGAATGAGGTTGGCAGAATTTGGGGAGGGGTCTGGGCCAACGTGGGGGCCTGCCTTAGGCGGGCAGGGATCCTGTGGGTGCGGGCTGGGGCCAGGGTGGTGTGGACCGTCTCTTCTGTCTGCCCCTCTGGCGGCTGGAACCCGAGACTTGGACAGGTTTGCTCCTGGTTCCCGGGACCAGCCACTACGCAGGCGTGTCCCTGCTAGTGGCTCATCCTTGTTCTTCTTTCCCAGGCGGGTGCGCAGCACAGGCCGGAGTTTTCGTTCTGCCTGCAGAAGGCGCATGAGTATCTGCGGGTCTCGCAGGTGAGACCAAGCCTGGTCCGTGCCGCCCACAGGCGGGGTGCCCCTCCTCACCTCTGCCCCTCCACCTCAGGGCATGCTGTGATTCTGGGTGGGGGCAGTGGGCCACGTGGGTGCTGCCTGGAGGGTTCCCTCTGGCACCGGTGACTGAGAGGGTGGCGGCACTGGGTCCCCACGTCCTGCTGTGTTGCCCCGCCCTGTCCGGTGTCTGCGTGCTATGGCGGTGACGTGTTCCCTCTGCTTTCCACACGTGCCCCTCGGATGCTCACCAGGTCCCAGACAACGTCCCCGACTACCAGAAGTACTACCGCCAGATGAGCAAGGTACCACAGCCACCCCTGCCTGCCCTGGTTAGCTGGGCCTTGCCTTCGAGGAGGGCTCTCCTCGGCTTCCTGGGGATTCCTGTTCTGATAGCCACACAGTGTGGGGTTCCACCGATGCACCCAAGATAACTCCTGACGGAGGAGCTGCGCACAGACGTGGTAGCTGAGCTGTGTGGGCTTCACCCCCACCCCCCCATGCCACTCACACTGTGTGCACTCAGCAGCACTTGCAGATGTTAAAGGAGCTGTCGGACGTGCAAGTGAGAAGGGGGTGGTGGTGAGGGCCATTCCTGCAGTGCGTGGGGTGTGGACACGGCCGCTGCTGCGCTCTTGCAGTGGGTCGCTTGTGCCCGTCCCGCAGTGGAGGCTGAAGGTGGTGACAGGCAGAGGCTGCAGTTCCTGTGCTGGAAGTAGGAGGCTGTCCACGTGTGTGTGGCTTGGGGCTGTGGCTGTGGTGGACAGGCCTCAGCTCTGCACAGGCACACGAGGCGCCGTGGCCTGGGGTGGCCAGGTGTGGGCTTCACCTCCACCCTTACAGCCCGGCACTTTCCAGGGTGGCTTCTCCTTCAGCACACTGGACTGTGGCTGGATTGTTGCTGACTGCACAGCTGAGGCCTTGAAGTCCGTCCTTCTCCTGCAGGAAAAGTGTCCCTTTGTCACCAAGCACATCCCACAAGAGCGGCTCTTCGACGCTGTTGCTGTGGTGAGGCTTATGGGTGTGGGACCCCAGTTGCACAGCCGAGGGCACTGTGCACGCGGAGTCTTGGCCACCCCACCACAGACTCTCTCAGCACATCCAGGTTTTGTGCAAGTTTTACAATGGACATCACGTAGTTTGGCAGCGCACGTGTGATTTATAAGTGATAGGCATGCCCGTGCCCGGGAGTGGTCCCAGGTGGTCACGGAGTGCCTGGTTGATAAAGGTTGCACCTGTTCTGGGCACTGGGTCCTGGTTTAACGTGAAAGCCAGCTCTCTGTTCCCCACCCCTGCTTCCTTGGTTCCTAGCCTTGGGGTGTTTCTAGAAAGCTGTGCCACAGCCTGTGGGCTCCTGCATGTGCTTAGCGTGTAGGCAAATTCTCAGGACATTTTCTCTGATTTTAGTTGCTGAGCATGAGAAACACTGATGGAGGGTTTGCCACCTACGAGACCAAGCGTGGGGGACACCTTCTGGAGCTTCTGAACCCCTCGGAGGTCTTCGGTGAGTGGTCGGCCAGTTATGTGGCCACAGACTCAGACCCCATGTGCCCAAGGCAGGGTCTCCCACCAGAGCCTGGAGCTCTTTCCTCCGGCGGAGGGCATTGCCAACAAATGTGCTGGCAGATGTGGGCGGGTGCTCAGAGTGTTCGGTGCTTCTCGACTTCCTGGGGGTGGTGACCCTGGCTATTATGGAAGAGCTGCAGTCTGCCTCTCAGCGGCGGGTGGGACGCACACAGGCTCTCTGGCCCAAGCCTGGGCCAGCTCCTGCTGTGTCTTCCATGGAGGCCAGCCTGTCTCCTGAGCGCTCTTCACGGAGCCCACGGCTCCTCACCGGGAGGGGACAGTGGGGATCCGCTAGCCTGTGTCCTCCTGCTGTGCTGCGGCTCTGGTCGTCCGTGTGTGCCCCTGTACCCTCCTTGCGAGTCTCCGTTTGTTGGGTCCTGTAACTGACAAATGTGCTCCCGTGGAGGCTGTTGCAGGGTGGGGTGCAGCTCTGCTGTGTGCTCTTCTCTTTTACCCTCCCACTGGCTTGGCTGTCCTGCAGCACAGATGGGCCTCCAGGTCACCTGTGTGGGTGCCTCCCTCCCACCTGGTGGCCACGTCACTGGGCTGGTCGCTGGTGATGCTTCCTCCTTTCCTTTGGAGGCTGGTCAGGCTCGTGATGTGATGTGTGGTACAGGCTCTGCATGTTCCGGTGCGCTCCTGTGTCACAGTTTGGCCTGAATTGCCAAATTGGGCAGCTGAGGTAATAAGATTCACGTGCCGCAATCCTTCTTTCCTTTCCCAGGGGACATCATGATTGACTACACGTATGTGGAGTGCACCTCGGCTGTGATGCAGGCGCTGAAGCATTTCCACAAGCACTTCCCAGACCACAGGGCTGGGGAGATCAGGTAAGGGCGGCCCCGGCACGGGGTGTGTAGTCACACAGCATGAGTGCCATCAGCTCGAGGCCAAGAACTCAGACAACCTTGAGGTCATCAAGAGCAAGCCATTCGCTCACTTGGGGTGCTTGGGCCGGGGCCCATCTCAGAAAGGCAGCTCTGCAATAAAACTCATTTAAAAATGGAAGGGATTTCAGATGCTCCTGGATACACTTGTGTGCCCTGAAGTATATCAAATGTGTGTGCTGGGGTCAGATAGCACAGTTATAACACAAAAACAAGTCATTTTCTGCATCTTCTTAATAATATTTAAAGAGGACACGTGAAGGTGTACCTAGGAGTTCCTGTGGGATCAATTCTAGCCACTGCGAATGTCGCCGCAATGTGAGTCACATGAAGTTTTTGGTTTCCCAGGGTGTATAAAAGTTTTGTTTACACTGTACTGTAGTCTGTTAAGTGTTCAAGAGCAATGTGTCTAAGAAGACGATGGACATATCTTAATTAAAAACATTTTATCGTTAAAAAATATTAGCCATCATCTGAGCCTTCAGTGAGTCAAATTCTTTTTATAATAGTAACATCAAAGACTGCTGATTACAGATCACCAAAACAGATATAATAATAATCAAAAAGTTTGAAGTATTGTGAGAATTACCAAAATGTGATAAAGAAAAGTGAGCAAATGTCATTGGAAAAATGGCACCAGTAGCCTTGCTCAATGCAGCGTTGCCACAGACCTTCAGTTTGTAACAAATGCAATGTCTGTGAAGTGCAGTAAAGCAAAGCATATTCACATGAGGTTGCCCGTACCCCCAGCTCCGCTTGTGTCCAAGGAATGGTGGTTTTTAAATAAACCTTTCCTGTTGAAGTCCGGCACATGTTTAGAGAAGCACACAAATCATCCACTTAGCCCTTGGGTGAACTGTGAAGCGGACACACCCATGTGACCACGTCAGGCACACGCATACCAGAAGCTCTCCTGCTGGTTCTCCTCTGCCCGCCTGCTCCCAGCGCAGCACCCCATCTCTGTCTGTCTCCACCACTGACTGCAGGTGCCACCCTTGGTGTGTGCCCATGCTTGTCGTGTGTCCTTCGGGGCCTCTCGGTGGGTTGCTGTGAATCATCTTGCTGTGAACACTCTCAGACTTGTCTTTTGGGGCACAGAGTTTCCCATCTCTTGAGGATGTGGACGTGGACTTGCTGTGTTATGGGGCTTTTGCAGCTTTTGTAGATTTTCCTTCATTCTTGTATGATTCTGTTGTGTCATGGTTCTTGGTAAACCTGGTATAGATTCAGCATGGTCATGATTTGTTTCCCTTTTTATATATTGCTGGATTCAATTTGATAAGTATTTTGTTTAGGATTTTGTCAAAGGTTCATAAATAGCTGAAGTAAAAGCAATGAATCATTGAAGTAGTAACTAGTAAAAATTTATCTTGCACACACCACAAAGAAAGTTTGCAAACCAAGAGTGCTCAAACCAAAATATTGAATGAGGCTCTGGTATATATTGTTATAAAGCTGCTTATATTGTGAGAAAGCAGTAACTGTTTATTCTTCACAGCGATTGGTTACAGTATTAGAATTTTCAGTGGTTACCTTGTATCAACCTTGGGAAGCAGTTCAAGTTTGCTTTATGATTTCAGAGGTGTAAATGGGAAATGACCCAGGTCAAGTTAGTCTTGCCAAATCAGCTAAATTAGCCTTTGTTTGTATGATTAAACTGGTTTTGTCTGCTCAGGGAATTTTCGAGGCTGAGCTCTTTGTGTTTTTGATTTTAACAGTTCCCCCTTTGGGTCATTGTCTCAGCCAGCGGCGAGCATCACCAGCCAGTGCAGCATCATCCTCTCTCTGCACTGTTGGCGTAGTCAGGCTGAAGAGTCACATATTTGCTGTTTGCATTACTCGAGTGGACGGGTTGGAGGGCCGTGTAGTCACCATCTTCATCATTCATGTGGTGTTTGTGGATTTCATCCAATTGTCTGATCCTGAAGGATATCATTTGGCATGTGAGTGGCTGCCAATAGGCATTTAAAACTGTCGAGAAATTAATGTAATGACTGTAAAAAGAACAATAATTAAGAATGAAGAACTTCCCAGAGCCAAAATTTAATCAATTAAATAAATCAAATGGGTTATAATCAGATTCAGGTATTACTTTTCTAAGTTAGTCTACAAAAACTTGAAAAGCTGTTTACGAAGGCACACATGCTGTGTCAGCAATCACATGTCCTCAGCATTCCTCAGGGCAGGTTGCACCTCGGGTGTTTTACTTCAGGAGGCAGTATCGTAGATGTGTTGCTACCTAACTAGGCCTCTGTGTGATCTGCACAATCAGGTAATTCAATGAGAGGCGTTTCTGTGGAAGCAAAAGAAAAACAATGGTTAATAGTTCAAGCAAATTATAAATTCAGTTTTCAAGTTTAGAGAACAGCCAGTTGAGATGATTTCTAGATGTTGGGTTCTAAGTGTCTTCAGATGGAGTGAGGTCCGGTGTGGCAATCAGACAGATTTTCCTGGTTTTCAGTGTGAATGTTGCTGGCAGTCTTTCTGAGTGGCCACGTAGCAACAGGCATGAAGATTGTCCTCACATGAGCTGGTGACATTCGTATCAAGTTGTCCAGCTTTTGCTTGCAGGGCTTCGGGCAGTTTTAGTTTCATAGTGATTCAGAAATCAAAAGAGTGGAAGAAAATTGGAAATGTTAGTTAGGAGAGTTCTAGCCACATATTGGTGGAAATCAGAATTCAGGATTCAGTCCAGTTTAAATTTAGAAAACAAACTTCAAAGACAATTGATGGTACTAGAATCCGATGTACGTGAAGGTGTGTTATTGAAACATAATTTTTCTCTCAATAATCACCTCCATTTCTATCAAAGATAACTAAATCTAGTTTTAATAAACTTGGCCTGATTATTTATATAAGTGCAGTAGGAATAGTGACTGACCATATTACTCTTTTTTAAAGATTTATTTATTTTTTATTTATTTCTGGCTGTGTTGGGTCTTCGTTGCTGTGTGCCAGGGCTGCTCTTTGTTGCAGTGGGGGGCTTCTCATTGTGGTGGCTTCTCTTGTTCTGGAGCATGGCCTCTAGGCACATGGGCTTCAGTAGTTGCAGTGCACAGGCTCAGTGGTTGTGGCTCGCGGGCTTAGTTGCTCTGTGGCATGTGGGATCTTCCCAGGTCAGGATTCGAACCCATGTCCCCTGCATTGGCAGGTGGATTCTTAACTACTGCACCACCAGGGAAGTCCCTCATGTTAGATCTTTAAAGTCCTTTTAGGCTGAGAGGCCAAGCCAAGGACTTTTCCAGTTGTGTCCCGTTACAAGAACAGATTTTTACTGAACTTTTGCAAATATGTATTATGAAGAAAAGGAATATTTAATAGGAGTTTCAGAATTCTGGAGGGACTAGGTAGGGAGAAAAAGATAAATGTTTACCAAATTGCTATAAGCTGTAGACAGCTTAAAAGAGGAGAAAAGGGGTCCTTTAAGTTTGGAAAACAAAACGATAAAGAATGAGCAGTGTTTTAAATGAAGTTATAAAAATTATAATCACCTTCACCAGTTCATTTAGTCTCCTGTTATTAATTCTTATTGATCTTAATCTTTTGTTAGCAGTTTATGAATTCACCAGTTTTCCACCAGAATTTAGAAATTTTTACACAGTTCAGTGTTATGATCCTAAAGTTATTAGAAACCTGCATTCTAGAGTATTTGTCAGGTTCCTTCTTGTGAATCTCTTTGAAGATGAAGCACTTTTGCAGGAACATTTTTGCAAAAGCATCAGAGTAAAATAATAACTGTTTGTAAATGACAAACAATAACTGTAAATGAAAGTTGGAATTATGACCATTTTATCAGGGCATACCAGATTTGGGGGAATTTCATATGATTTCTGGAATATTTATGTTAATAATTTCTATATAAATATTTCCTAAAAAAAGTTCAGCATCACTTCTTGTTTGACAATGCTTCCCATGAAATTTAACACATACGAAAAGTTAACATAGTTGTAGAACTTATCTCTTTTAATAGAGAAGGCTTGGTTTTCCTAAGTAATCAAAGGCCTGTTAAAGAAGTCATAGCATCACAGGTGTCTAGGCATCTTACAGTAAAGAAAAGCCTTGTTTACCCTTTCTTATTGAGAGCAGACCAGTCATCTAAGAAAACTATCCTTTTAACAAAGAAAAGCAAATTCTAATTTTGTACCAGTGTAATTTTGGTATTAAAATTCTTCCCTTTTTTAAAACTTGCATAAATCCATTCCAATCTTAGTCAACTTGACTACATGTAAAGTTCCTTTGTCAAGATTCCTTTTCTGTAAAACTACAACTTTTTATATCCGTTCAGGTTTTGTACTGTCTTTTCCTTTCTTATTCTGAAACAATCATTTTACCTTAGAACAAAATTACTTTCTTTTTTTCTTCAACAAAAATGCATCCTTATTCCTCATACGTTCCACTGAAAACACACATCCGACTTTTCAGATATAGTCATTTTCTTTCATCTGTGTTATTTCTAGTAGTTTTGTAAGCAAACTTTAGCTCTTTTATGAATCAATTTTGGTAATGGAACTTCTATAGCAGTCTGCATTTTTTTTAAAGCCTTTTTTTAAAAAAATGCTGATACTTTCAACTTTATTAGTTTGTGTTATTTTCTCAATTTAAAAAACTTACAAAACTTACTAGAGAAGAAATGATGAAAGGCAATTGTTACATAATAATTACAGATTTACTCTTAGAGGACAGTGTAATTGCCTGTGAACAATATTAAATGAATATAAACTCTTTCTACATAATACAATTAAAATAAACCATATGCTTTCTGGAAATTACATTATAATTAAGTTATAGATAAAATCGAAGATGTATACTATCCCTTTATCTATATAGGTATAGATAATATGTATAGTTTCAATGTAAATAAATGTTAGTCATAATTCACCAATGGTCTTTGACCACAGTTTGAAAAAGAAGTTGCAGTAAATCATCCCTCATAGGAAAAAGCTCTCTTCAATGGATACTTAGATAAATGATTTTCGGGCTTTCTTTTTAAGTGTGCACTTGAGTTTATAAGCTTTGATGTGCCATTCAGTTAAAAGCATTTTCTATTTCCGTTGTGAGTTTTCTGGCCCGTGAGTCATTTAGGAGCATGTTTCTTTATTTCCAAAAAAATTGGAGTATTGTCTAGTCCTGTTTTTGCTGGTTTTTGTCTGTTCTGGCAGGCAGTGCAGCCACAAGGGGGCACTACTGGGCACTGTGTCTAGTCTTTGTCACCCAGGCCAGGTTGGTCCCTGGCCACGTGCTGGGTGTGTGTTATCTGGGGTCCTTTGCTCTGGGCCACCTTGTCCTCAGAGGTGCTCTCACAGGGTTGACCTTCATTCTTAATCATCTTTTGAAGAATTACTATAATAAAAGTAAAGCATGCTCTTTGAAGGGGACTTGAACGATACAGAAGGGCACCAGGAGGAAAGCCAGCCGTCCCTCCTCACCCCCGAGGAGAGGGTGTTCTGACTGACTGATCTCCATGGTGCATCCTCCTGAGAGCAGGTGATAACTTCTCTTGTTGTTTGGCATTCTCTTCCAACATGAGTTGTGGGGTCATTTCTAAGTTTTCATTGCTATTTTCCAGCTTGTCCCCATTTTAACCCAAACCAGTTTCCTCTTGTGAAGCGTTTGTTCAGGACCATTTTTCTTCCCTAGAGCTGTGTGGGCTTGGGGTCCGCCTGTCTGGGTGGATGCCCCTGCCTCCGCCCCTTCCCTGCTTGAGATCCTGGTGCAGTCACTTCCCCCCCGCCCAGGCTTCCCCTGCTACCTGGGGGCAACAGTACAGCCTCACGGAACTGGGGGCATTGAGAGACCACAGGAAAGCACTGGGAGCCTGGCAGGTGACAGGCATCGGATAACTCCTGTTATCGCATAAAAACTGCTGCTTTGGAAGGTAAATGATGATCGTTTTCCAGTGGATTTACTTCATGTGTATTCCTCTGGAGATTACTGAGCTAAAATAGTCTTTCCAGATGTTTGTGGGTCATTTCTGTTTCTTCTTTCACACGTGAATTGCCATTCATACCTTTTCTAACTTTGTTGCTGGGGTGATTTTTCTTCTTGACTTACATGTTTATTAAGCACAAGAAGTAATTCTGTATCTTACGTTACAGATATTTCCCCCCATTACTTTCTTTTTGTCTCCAGAGTGTTTGAACATAAGTTTTTATTTTTTAAACAACTATTCTAACTTGTTATATTAAAATTTTTAATTCATGCAGGAGTGTTTTTAGGCATAGTTTGAGGTAGTTGGTTCTCTAGCACTGCATATATAGAATATTCCATTTTACTAGATTGACTTGAAATTCTTCATTAATTTTAAACGTATAGGAAAGTTATAAAAGGAGTAAAAAGCACTCCTGTTTACCTTTTCCAACTATTTCTTGGTTGTTAATGTCAACTTTAATAACGTAATAGCCAGTTTATTTGCCAGCAAAAGTGAGTTTATTCAGAATAGCCAGAGGAATTGCAATTCGAGACATGCGAACATGACAGATCACAGGAAAATCCAGAGAACAGGAAAGGGAACTTGTGTTTACAGGGGCTGTGATAACCACAGGGTCTGTTGGAGGGGCTGGGGGTCCAGAGTATGGAGGTTCCCCATTGATGGGCTTCTGCCGTCCCTGATTGGCTGGGCTGTCGTGGGAAGGAGAGTTTTCTTCCTCCTGGTGGGTGGTGAGATGTGGGGGGACATCTCTTCTTGTTTGGGGTAACTGATGATGCCTGGTGGGCATGAGAGCTTTCCCTACTGGCCTGTCCTGAGTCCAGCTTTAGCTGAAGTTTCTTTAATTAATTGCACTTTAGCATTTTACTATATTTCTGTCACCATACTCCTTCCAATATATGTTTTTTCTTGAACCATTTGAAAGTAAGTTGTAAATGTGATTACCTTAATCCCTAAATACTTTAGTATTTTTTTTAACAAGGATATTCTTCTTTTTTTTTAAATAAATTTATTTATTTATTTATTTATTTATTGGCTGTGTTGAATCTTCGTTGCTGTGCCCGGGCTTTTTCTAGTTGCAGCAAGTGGGAGCTTCTCTTCGTTGTGGCTCACGGGCTCTAGAGCTCAGGCTCAATAGTGGTGGCACATGGGCTTAGTTATTCCGCAGCATGTGGGATCTTCCTGGACCAGGGATCGAACCCGTGGCCCCTGGTTTGGCAGGCAGATTCTTAACCACTGCACCACCTAGGAAGTCCCTGTATTTAGTTTTAACCTGGTACAATTCTTTAGTCTTTCCTTGTGTTTGATGACTGGCATTTTTGAAGAATATGGCAAGATATTTTGTAGAATGTCCTCAATGTGTGTTTTTGTGCATTTTCCCATGACAAGGTTTAGGTTATAAAATTAAGCGTTTTTGTCAGGAGAGTAACGAAAGTGATGGAGCTTCTCAGTGCATCATCTTAAGGAAGCGTGTGTCAACACTGACCGCTTGATTAACGGGATGGCAACTTGTTTTCCCCACTGTAAAGTTAATATTTTTTTCTTTGTGGGGATAAAGTTTTAAACTATGTAAATGTCATGTTTCTCATCAAACTTCTACCCATTAGTTTTAGCATCTAATGATGATTCTTGCTTGAATCAGTTATGCATGTAATGATTGTAAAGTTGTCACTCGTTTTATCTGTATTAGTTGGTGTTCTATTGAAGCTTTTTTTTTGGCTCTGGTTACTTATTTGCTTATTTATTAGTGTGGACTCATGGATTCTTATGCTATTGATTTTTTTTTCTTGTGTTAAAATACACATAACATAAAATTTATTATCTTAACCATTTTTAAGTGTACAATTCAGTGGTGTTAAATACATTCACATGTTGTGCAACCCACACCACCATCCATCTGCATAACGCTTTTCATCCTGTAAAAGTGATACCCATTGAACAATAACTTCCTATTCCCCACTCTTCCCAGTCCGTGGCAACCACCATTCTATTTTCTGTCTCTATGATTTTGACTACTCTAAGTACCTTGTATCAGTGTGTCTTTTCATGTCTGGCTTATTTCACTGAGCATAACGTCTTCAAGGTTCATCCTTGTTGTAGCAGGTATTATTATTTGAATGCCCTGGAAGTCACTTCAGCCAGAGGGCAGGGGCTGGAACAGCTGGGGCAGGTGCAACAGCATGGCCTGCTGCCTCTTTGTCTGCTCCTCTGTGATCAGAGGCATCAGTCAGAGCAGATTCCCAGGTTTTGGAGGACAGGGTCCTTTTTGCCCACCCTAGGTCCTGCGAGATGCTCCAGGGACGCAGGCACAGCTGCCTGCCAGGCCCTGGGGTAGGGGATGATAGCTGCTTCTGTGCTAAGAGCTGAGTCCAGTTTACCCTCCAAGCCTTCCCCTGCGGATGCCAGCCTTCCACAGACTGCAGAATTCCAGAATAGTTACATCAGACACATGCTGCCAGTGCAGTTGTTGTCCAGGTGGGAGAGGGACTCCTGGTGCTGCCTGTACTGCCGTCTTTCTAGGAGCCTCTGTAGTTGATTTTGATATTGATCTTACAGCTAGACAATTTGCTAAACTTATAGAAAATTAATACACTATGTCTTATAGAGCAGTTTTGGGTTTACAGAAAGATTGCACAGGGGATTCCTGTTTAGCCATTTTGCTCCCCCTCCCACCCTGTTTCTCATGTTATTAATATCTTGCATTAATTTGGTACTTTTTTATATAGTTGATGAGCCAGTATTGATACATTATCATCCAGAGTCCATAGTTTACATTCAGATTGACTCTTTGTGTTGTACATTCCATGGGTTTTGACAGATGTGTACATGTGTCCATCATTACTGAATCATACAAAATGGTTCACTGCTCTTAAAATCCTCCGTGTTCTGCCTGTTCATCCTCCCCCCTCACCCAACCCCCGGGAACCACTACAGTTTTGCCTTTTTCAGAATGTTGTGTAGCTAGAGTTGTGCAGTACATAACCTTTTCAAATTGGCTTCTTTCACTTAGTAATATGTATGTAAACCTTCTTCATATCTTCATATACCAGTTTATCCATTACCTATTGAAGGATATCTTGGTTGCTTCCAAGTTTTAGCATTATGAATAAACTTGCTATAATTATTCCTGTGCCGGTTCTTTTGTGGACATGTTTTCAGCTCATTTGAGTAAATACCAGAGAGCATATGGTTGGCTCATATGGTGTGAGTGTATCACTTTTGTAAGAAACTGCCAAACTGTCTTCCAAAGTGGCTGCACACCCTGCGTTCCCACCAGCAGTGAACGAACCTTCCTGTTGCTCCACATCCTCACTAGCGTATGGTGGTGTCAGTGTTCTGGATTTTGGCCATTCTGGTAGGTGTGTAGTGGTATCTCATTGTTTTAATTTGTGATTCCCTAATGACATATAATGTGGAACATCTCTCCATGTATCTCTTTGCCATATGTATATCTTTGGTGACATGAGTATTCAGATCTTTTGCACATTTTAAAATTAGGTTGCTGTCTTATTACTGAGTTTTAGAAGTTCTTTGTATATTTTAAATAGCAATCCTTTGTCAGCTATGTATTTTACAAAGATTTTCTCTCAGTCTATGACAGACTCAGATCTGGCTGCACTCCGCTCAAAAGCCAGTACTCGAGAGGCAAGTGTTGGTAGAAAGGTAAGGTCACTTTAATCAGAAGGCTGGCAATGTGAGGAGAAGGCAGACTCACGTCCCCCAACGAACTCCAGAGATTCTGCTCAGCCCTGACAGTTTTAAAGGGAAAAGGGGGAAAGAATCTCAGTAAATCATCAAGAAAGGAGGTCAAGTCCTGTGTCCTTTTCCTTGTGTGCAGGCTGGCTGATTCTGCATGGTCTTTCTTCAGATGTTATCTTGCCTGTGTGGTCTACCTGCAGGAGGGGGGAGTGCTGCTGGAGGTAGAGAGCTAGTCATTCTGTAACTACTCAATTCTTAATTCCTACTTCTTTTTTTAATACTATTAATTAATTTATTTATTTACTTTATTTATTGGCTGCATTGGGTCTTCGTTGCGGTGCACAGGCTTTCTCTAGTTGCAGTGATCAGGGGCTACTCTTCGTTGCAGTATGCAGGCTTCTCATTGTGGTGGCTTCTCTTGTTGTGGAGCACGGGCTCTAGGTGTGCAGGCTTCTGTAGTTGCAGCACATGGGCTTAGTTGCTCCGCGGCCTGTGGGATCTTTCCAGACCAGAGCTCGAACCCCTGTCCCCTGCATTGGCAGGCGAATTCTTAACCACTGTGCCACCAGGGAAGTCCCTTGCTTCTTTTAATCTAGGGAAAGAATCGACAGATTAGGCAGGGCATTGTGTGCATTCAGTAGAGCACAAGTCAGGAGGTAGAGTAAATGTTACCTAGTGATCTCATCTCTGTAAGGTTTTGAGGGGAACAGAAATGGGCAAACAGCAAAGGGGCAAAAGAGCTCCTTACATTTTCATTCTGTTGATGGTGTGTTTTGCACACCTGGATTTTTTCTTTTAATGAAGTACACCTTATCAGTGTTTTCTTTCATAGATTGTGATTTGAGTGTTATATCTAAAAAGTTATCACCAAACCTAAGGTCACTTAGATTTTCTCCTATGTTATGTTCTAGGAGTTTTATAGTCTTGTGTTTTACATGAAAACACAAAGTCTGTGATTCATCCTGAGTTAGTTTTTGTGAAGGGTGTAAGGTCTCTGTCTAGATTTATTTATATTTTATGTGATGCTCAGTGTTCCATTACCATTTTGTCAAAGAGACTCTTCTTTCTCCTGTGGATGGCCTTTGCTCCCTTGTCAACAGTGACTTGACTGTGTGTGTGGGTCTGTTCCTGGGCTCTCTGTTCTGTTCCATTGATCTATGTGTGTATTCTTTCACTAATACCACACTGTCCTGATTACTATAGCTTTAGAGTAAGACTTGAAGTCTGGTAGTTTCAGTCTTCCAACTTTATTCCTCTTAAATAGTGTGTTTTCTATTCTGTTTCTTTTGTCTCTGCATATAACTTTGGAATCTGTTGACATCTACAAAATAATTTGCTGAACTTTTGATTGAGGTTGTGTTGCATATATAGATCAAGTTGGGAAGATCTTTTGATTCTTTTCTCATAATTTTATAGTTTCCCTCCTATATGTCCCTATTGTATGTATTTTTTTAGATTTATACTTGAGTATTTAAATATTTTTTTGCGCTAATAATTGGTATTTTAATTTTAATTTCAGAATCTAATTGTTCATTGCTGGTAGGAAAACAATTGTCTATTGTATATTAACCTTCTATCTTGCAACCTTGCTATAATTGCTTAGTAGTTCCAGGAGTTTTTTGATCGATTCTTTGGGATTTTCTACATAGATAATTATATAATCTGTGAACAAAGATAGTTTTATTTCTCCTTCCCCAATATGTATTCCTTTTATTTCCTTTTCTTATCCTGTTGCATTAGCTAGGACTTCCAGTGTGAAGTTGAATAGGAGTGGTGAGAGTAGACATTGTTGTTCCTGATTTAGCAGGAAAGCATCTAGTTTCTCACCATTAAGTATGATGTTAGCTGTAAGTTTTTTTGGCTGCTCTTTATCAAGTTGAGGAACTTCCCCTCTGTTCCTAGTTTGCTGAAAGGTTTTTTGTTTTTTTTTTTTAAATCATGATTAGGTGTTAGATTTTGTCAAATTTTTCTTCTACAGCTATTGATACGATCATGTGATTTTTTAAAAATAAATAAATTTATTTAAAAAAATTATTTGTGGCAGTAGTTGTGGCACGCGAGCTTAGTTCTTCCACGGCATGTGGGATCTCCTGGGACCAGGGACCACACCCATGTCCTCTGCATTGGCAGGCGGATTCTTAACCACTGCGCCACCAGGGAAGTCCTGCATTAATTGATTTTTGAATGCTGAATCAGCCTTTCGTACTTGGGATAGATCCCACTTGTTTGTGGTATGTAATTCTTTTTATACATTCTTGAATTTGACTTGCTAATATTTTATTGAGGATTTTTAATATCTGTGCTACTGAGAGATATCAGTCCCTAGTTTTCCTTTCTTATAATGTCTTTGTCTCTTTTTGGTATGCTGTCCTCATCGAATGAGTTAGGCAGAATTCCCTCTGTTTTTGTTCTGGAAGAGATTGTAGAGATGGAATCATTTCTTCCTTAGATGTTTGGTAGAATTCACCAGTGAATCCATCTGGTCAACTCTTTTTATTCTAATTAATTGCTTGTAGATTCTTTTGGGTTTTCTCATATCACTTTTAAATGACATTTTTCCTTTCAATCCATAGGCCTATAGTTTATTTTCTTGTCTCATTGCCCTGGCTAAAACCCTCAGTATTCTACTTAGTAGAAGTGTTAATAGTGGCATTTTTGTTGTATTTCCTGGTTTTATTATTTTATTTTTTTAATTTAAAAAATATATTGATTTGGCTGCACTGGGTCTTAGTTGCAGCAGGCGTGCTCCTTAGTTGGAACATGCAGACTCTTAATCGCAGCATGTGGGAACTAGTTCCCTGACCAGGGATCAAACCCAGGCCCCCTGTATTGGGAGCGTGGAGCCTTATCCACTGCGCCACCAGGGAAGTCCCATATTTCCTGGTTTTAAAGGGGAATGCTTCTAATATTTCTCCATTAAGAATGACACTTGGGGATTCCCTGGCGGTCCAGTGGTTAGGACTCCATGCTTCCTCTGCCGGGGGCCTGGGTTCAATCCCTGGCCAAGCGATGTGGCCAAAAAAAAAAAAGGAATGAAAGAAGACATTTGCTGTAGGTTTTTGGTAGTTATCCCTTTTCAGGTTAACAAAGCTCTTTTCCTAGTTTGCTAAGTTGTTTTTTCTCTGTGTTGTAAATGGGTGTTGTGTTTTAGCAAATGATTTTCCTGTCTCTATTGAGATGATTATATGAGGGTGAGTCAAAAATTATCCGCACTCCAGTTATATTAAAACTTCTGTCCACACTGTCTTATCAGCACTTTATACTCAAGGCTACTGTCCCCCCAGTCACTGCTCTGCAGGTGTGAACGTGTTACATCAGTTCATTTGTAACTGTGGTGCGAGCAGAAATGAATGCCCCACGTGTGATTTGCATGAAAGAAGAGCAACGTGTAGTGATTCATTTTTTGTGGTCTGAGGGTATACCTGGTGCCGTTATTTATTGAAGACTGTGTGCAGTATCAAGAAAGTGTTTTGTCACGAAGAAGTGTGTATGAATTGGTAGAGATGCTTATTGAAGAGCTGAGGCCTAAACTTCAGATTAAACGGAGAAGACTGCTCTCCAAGGGTGTTGTGACCTTGCATGACAATGCAGTCCGCACGCTTCTGCTCACACTGTCGACACTCTGCAGAAACTTCGTTTTGAGGTGTTAAAGCATCCTCCCTATAGTCCTGATCTTGCTCCATTGGACTTTCACCTGTTTGGTCCCCTGAAAGCAGCCCTACGAGGACGAAGGTTCACGTCTGATGACGAAGTGAAGACAGCAGTGCGTTCGTGGCTCTCAGCTCAGCCTAAAACAGTTTTTAATGAGGGAATACCAAAGCTTCTTGACAGATGGACAAAGTGTATTGAAAAGCAAGGAGATTATGTCGAAAAATGATGTATTTGTCTTTTCTAAAAGTTAATTAAAGTCTACAGCCAGGGTGCAGATAATTTTTGACTCACTCTCGTATATCTCCTTTATCTGTTAATATTGTAGATGATTACTTTAGATTTTTCTAATGTTAAAACACCTTTGCATTTCTGGATAAACCTCACTTAGTATTGGTATATCTCTACTGTATTTAGTTTCCAAGTATTTAATTTAGATTTAATTTAGAATTTTTGCATCTGTGTCCATTAATGAACAGCCTGAAATTTTTACTTTACCATATCACTCTTTTTTTTTAAGAACTTTTATTGAGATATAGTCGACATAGAATAAACTGCATATATTTAAAGTGTACAATTCGATATATTTTTTTCTTATTAGTAATGTATATATGGTAATCCCAATCTCCCAATTCATTCCCCACCCCCACCCCCACCCCAGCTTTCCCCCCTTGGTGTCGATATGATTGTTCTCTACATCTGTGTCTCTATTTCTACCTTGCAAACCAGTTGATTTGTACTGTTTTTCTATATTCCGCATATGTGTGTTAATATACATACTGTATCACTTGCCTGGTTGGTTGAGAAGCTTATGTTGAGTTCCCAGAATGAACTAGGGAACTCCTTCCTCTTTCTGTTCCTTAGTAGAGTTTACATAAGATTAGAATGATTGTTCTTGATAATTTAGTAGAATTCACTTATAAAACGTCTAGAATTGGAGTTCTTTTGCTGGGCAAAAAAAGCTTATGTTTTTTATGCGTAACTTTAGTAGCTGTAGGACTGTTCAGGCTCTTTATTCTTGAGGCAGTTTTGATAAGTTAATTTTCTGAGTAATTTGTACATTTTGTCTAAGTTTTCAAATTATTGCTTGAGTTTTTCTTGTTTTCTCTTCACTTTTTAATTTGTGCTAAAGCTATAGTCATACCACTCCTTTTATTGCTAATGTTATTTATTTGTACCTTCATCCTTTGTATTAGTATCTCTTGCTGAGTGAAAATATTACTACAGACTCAAAACAACACACGTTCATCACCTCGCAGTTTCTGTGGGTCAGGAGTACAGGCGCAGCTGATCTGGGTCCTCTGCTCTGGGATTTCTCCAGGTTGCGGTCAGGATGCTGGCCAGGGTGGGGCCTCACCTGAGCCTCGACTGAGGGTCCACCCAGGCGCGTGTGGTTGTTGGCAGGTTTCCACCCCTTGCGGATTGTCAGCTTCAGGCCCCATTTCCTTGCCACCCTTGGTTTCCTGCCATGAGGCCCCTGTATGGCGGCTCCATGAGAGCCAGCAGGGAGGGGTCAGCGGAGCCAGGGAGTCTGTCCGTCAGCCAGCTGGGAGCTGGAAGCAGCAACCCTCAACTGTGCAGGGATCTGCTGGCTACAAACAGATCACGGGGCCACCGCTCAGGAGGGTTGATGCGGGCTGAGTGCCCGGAGGCAAGTGAGCATCGTGGGGGGGTACCCTAAAGGCTGTATTCAGACAATCAGGTCTTCTTTGGAGGCACCAGTTACACCTGTGATGGATCTTCTTTGTCCTCTGAATATATCATTTTCTTTCTCATTTTTTTTTTATTTTAACATTTCTTTCATGTGATTTACTCAAGCCTGCGTCACTGACCTTGTTTTCAGTGATACCCTGTTTGCAGCTGCTTCTCATGCGGGTTCGTCCCTGAGGTTTCACTCTCCGTAGTTTCCTCCTTTCTTTGCCACTCACTCCCCTCCTGTGGCCTGTAATTGCTGCTTCTTCAACCTTGTCTCTCCTCTCTCAACTCTGTGTTTTCACATATTTTTAAGGGAGACCATGAGCATTCTTTTGAGGCTGTAGAGTGGGGGGGATTTGGGGTAGCAGGTAAGTTGCTGTCTTCACTTGATCTTAGCCAAAAGGCCAAGAAGTGGTGGTAAGTTGCTATCTTGCTGGCATGTTCATCAGGCCATCCTGCTGTGTTCCAGGGAGACCCTCGAGCAGGGCCTGCAGTTCTGCCGGCAGAAGCAGAGGGCCGATGGCTCCTGGGAAGGGTGAGTGACGCCTGTGCATGCAGACGCGGGTGGGGTCTTGTGCTGCCCCAGGTCTCTGGACGTGTTCCTGGCGGGCCTCGCTCCTTTCCCAGTGCCCAGCCTTCCCCCGGTGGTCATCGCTTAGTGTGTGGCTAAGGCGGTGTGGTGGGGGTGTTAGGAGTGCATGTGGCCTGATGGCTCTACCCTTTTCTGGGTCTGGACCCAGCACACGGAGCTGTCCACGGAGCCGTCCACGGAGGCCGGGTGGGACAGGTCTGTGTTAGTGCTGACGGCTCTGTGGATGTTTTTCTTGGAAACAGCTGCACCCCCTCTCCACGCCCCCATGCTGGAGGGTGTTCCTGTAGCTGTTGTCTTGCACCCTGTTGTGAACGAGAGCTCAGGGGCCGGGTGCTGTTCCCCACCTTGTCTTCCTCCAGCTCCTGGGCGGTGTGCTTCACCTATGGCACCTGGTTCGGGCTGGAAGCCTTCGCCTGCATGGGGCACACTTACCGCGATGGGTGAGTGCAGACATTTGCCCCTCGGTGGGATGGGGGTCCCCTCAGCATGACACTCTGCTTGGGGGTGTTTCTCCCTTTGATGTTTGATTTTGGGGGTGTTTTTACATGTTTTTATACAGTGAGATAAGGTCAGTATTCCAGAAAATGTATGAGATACCATGGCTCACTACTCTCCAGAGCCTGCTGGCTCTTGTGGGGGAGGGAAGCCTCTGGCCTTCTGCCCTTCCCCAGCTCACCTGCTTGCACCCAAGCTCCCCACCCCAGTAGGAGCAGGAGTGGCCTGGGGGCCACGACACTGGTTGGGCTGGGTTGAGAGAAGGGAGGAGGCCTCAGGTCAACCTGTCTCCAGCCTCCTCTCCCAGTGCTGCTTTGCTGGGTGGGTGTCACGTCCGGGAGGCCGTCTGCAGCTGCATGGCATCTCCTTTTACCTTCCAACAACCCTGCGGTGCTGGCGCCTCTGTCCCCCTTCACGTCCCACCATGCAGTGGGCCTGAGTCTGGGGGGCCCACGTGCCCCTCTCCGTGACCCTGAGGAGGCCTGGCCAGGGTGAGAAGGGGGCAGGGACCTCGCCCGGCATGACGGCGTCTCGTGTCTTGCTGGTCTCTGCAGGGCTGCCTGTGCGGAGGTCTCCCAGGCCTGCGACTTCCTGCTGTCGCGACAGATGGCGGATGGAGGCTGGGGGGAGGACTTCGAGTCCTGTGAGCAGCGGCGCTACGTGCAGAGCACCCAGTCCCAGATCCACAACACGAGCTGGGCCCTGATGGGGCTGATGGCGGTCAGGTGCGGGTGACAAGGCCTGTCTTGGAGCCGCGGGGTCAGGCGAAGGAAGGACAGTGACCTGGCATCCTGGGCGGGCTCAGTGGCCAAGCTCTGCGTGCAGCAGGGGGCGGGGCGAGGCCTGGGGGAGGCGTCCGAGTGCGGTGTGTCCTGCAGGTGCTGTGTGTCCACGGCCGTCCCTAAGCCACACACGTGCTCGGGCACTTGCACATGGCATGCACACGCAGATGTGTGCACGTGGGTGTGCACGGTGTGTCCCAGGCTGTGCTGCTGTTGGGTGGGGCCTTTGGGAAATCTCCCTAAAACCCCTCAGAGGACGTCCAGGCAGTGTGGGTAGGAGCAGGGCCGGAGCTCCATCCTGAGCCATCCAGCCTTCTGGTGTCTCATGGGCTGGGACGAGCGAGCTGAGCACATGTGACTGCGGTGGCCTCAGAGGGCCCTGAGGACCAGTGGCCCGGTGGACAGGAGAGCAGCACCTTGTGGCAGGGACTGGTCACCTGGCCACGTGCGTGCTGCCTTCCTGTCCGCTCGCCCCTGCCCTGCCGGCATCTCCTGTTTTCGCAGGGTGTCTGGTGGGCTGACTGTCCCCGGCGGGCCTGGTGGGCCGGGTCTGTCGTCAGGCAGCATCTCACATGCTTGTCCTTGTGCTTGGCTGTGTGAGGGTGAGGACACAGGTCTCTCTGCAGCTGGAGGTGGTCTCGTGCAGGGTGGCGGCAGGAGGGTTCAGTGCCCCTCTCCCCGCAGGCACCCTGACATAGCTGCTCTGGAGAGAGGAGTCAGCTACCTGCTTGGAAAACAGCTGCCCAATGGCGACTGGCCCCAGGTACGGACCCCCCTGGCTCCACATCCCTCACGGGGACTTGTGGGCAGGGTTTCGCCCTGGTGATTTGAGAGTCCCAAACGCTACCGGCGAGTGGCCTGTGTTGGAAGCAGGTCTGTGACGGTGGCGGGTGCTGAAGGCCTGGGCTGTTTGCAGCGGAAGCACTGGCTCAGCGGCAAGGCTGGTGGTGTCAGAGAAGAGCTGGTGGGAGAGAGGCCCACGGGCCAGAGCACTGATGGCCCCTCACTCAGGAGGAAGTGTGGGAGGGCATGGGGTCATAAGGTCACGTGAGGCTGATCCTTCCTTGGATGCGTCCGGGGTTGATGGGGCTGTGAGGGGCTGGCGGGCTGGGCTGGAGGGTTTGCTGCAGGGTCTGGGGTCTGAGAGCTGGGATGGTGGTAGGTCTGCCTGCTGTGGTCCAGCCCTTCAGCCAGGGTCCCGGTTTAGGGAGCCGTCCAGCCACCTGGTGGAGCTGTTGTGTTAATTCCCGTGTCCTTTCAGGGCAACATCGCTGGAGTCTTCAACAAGTCCTGTGCCATCAGCTACACGAGCTACAGAAATGTCTTCCCCATCTGGGCCCTTGGGCGCTTCTCCCGCCTGCACCCGGAGAGCGCCCTCGCCGGCCACCCTTGAGAGCACGTCTGTGGGCACCTGGGGGCAGGGCTGGCCATGCGCGTTCCAGGCGAGGCTGGGGCACCTTGGGGAGGCTGAGGCAGCCCCCTAACTGTCCTCTCCGGCGGGAGTCCTGAGCTCGGGCCTGTGGCAGGGGCGGGGCAGCTATCTTCAGACACAGCTTGCAATGTAGGTTTAGTTCTAAGAACAGCTGGTCGAGCTTAGGTGAGGGAGGGGACGGGGCGGGGCATGATGCTGAACGAAGCGCAGCACGTTCCGTGGTGCTGCCTGGCGTGGCACGCATCCTCGCTGTGGCCGCGGGGCTGGGAGGGCTTTCCTGACCAGCGACCACGTTCTCGGGGGTGGAGCAGCCATGCCTCATTCACACCCTGCCTTGGGCCCTTGAGGACCGGCTCTTCTCGCCTCTGTCTCAGGCTGAGGGGCATGACAGCCTCCCCGAACAGCCCGGCGGTGGAGGCCGGGCCTCCTGTCCCAGTGGCCACCCGCTGGCCCTGCCCCGGGTCTCGAGCTCGCCACCTCCGTGTTGCAGTTCAGCCAGCCCATGGGGCTCCAACATCTCTCCCTCCAGAGGTTAGGATCGTCCCGTGATGACAGACAGGAGGCCGAGTGCGAGGAAGGGTGAGGGGGCGTCAGTGGCCCCGCAGCACGGGCCCTGCTGTGTGTCGGGGACCTTCACGCCCGCCTTGTGCTCTAAGCTAACGGGAGGGTCAGATTTCCAGGCACTGCCCCTGGCTTCTGAACCGTCTGGTTTGGCCTGCGTGGACTTGGGACCCAGGATGGAAAATCCAGGTCCTGGAGTCACCTCCGACCTGTGAGGATGAGCGGGAGTGTGTCTGTGAGAGTCACCGAGAGCTCTGACGAGTGCCAAACCCAGGCCTGGGGCGCCCCAGCGGCCCACCTGCTTCTCGCCCGCCCCAGGGCCTCCTCCACCCGCTGTCACCCTGTGCCACCTCCCCGTCGGACGGCAGTCCCGGCTGCGCTCCCCCAGCAGACCATCCTCCTTGGACAGACGGACAGACACCGGGGTGCCCCCTGCTCTTGCCACTGCCGCCCAGAACCCTTAGGGAGAGGTTTGCAGTGCGTGGCCTTGCCCCCACGGCTCTCATGGCCCCGAGCACTGTCCCTGACTCTGGCAGTTGCCTGAGCCGCCCACCCCCACCGCCCTCCTGCCCCCACCCCAGTGGTGCTCTGCCCGCTCTGGGCCCCGCAGGGCTGGGCGTGTGTGCGCACAGGCAGGTCCCACCGCTCCGCCCGCTGCCGCACTGTGGTGTTGAGCCGGTGCTCGTTGAATGTCAGCACGTTCCCCAGATGTTTTTAAATGAGGGTTTGCTTTGCTGAAGGAGCGGTGCTGGGCGCCTATGAGATCTGTGGGATCTGCTCCCGCACCAGCAGCACAGACAGTCATTTGCCGGCCTGCTCCTTGCTCCTTGCAGTGGCACTGCCCAACCATGACCAGATCTGGAGGAAACATAAAGCTTCCACAAAAGAAATGAAAATCCACCTTTTTTTTTTTTTAAATCCACTTTTATACTGAAACATTCCTGAAAGTCACCTGTCTCACCAGCTACCTTAATACACAGACGTTTGAGTCCCTTAGGCAGAGGCTTGTCATGCATGTGTTTGGTCTTATCCTGGAAACCGTCGTGGATTGGGGTCCCTCGTGCCTCATGCTGGATGCTGGACCACTACCCCTCAGTCTCAGGGAACAAGAGCGACTGCTCCAAGACAGGCAGGATGCACATCCAGTTATTTGAGGGGAAGATATTTGCTTCACCCTGATTAAAAATCAGGTTCTCTGTGCTGGGTGAATGATTGCTGTGTCTTGAACTGAAGCTGTTCTGCTTGTGGTTACCAGGAGCAAGTTGTGAACGTTGCGCTGGGGCATCTCCTCCGGAGCCGGGTTAGCTTTTCTTGCTCACCAGGACATGAACGGCAGGTCTGACCCTTTGAGGGATTCTCTAACTGGAAATGCTTAGCTCACAATGGAGACTCATCTCCAGGAAAATGCCTTCCTTACTGAACATAACCAGTGTCGACACAGAGATTAAAATTTTCTTTGGGCAATAAAAATGTTTAAACATTGATGCCGTAGCTGTTGCCCCCTCATTCTCCTTTCACAGCTGAGTACAGCTTAATTGGCAGCTTGACTTGTTTTCATGGCTCCATCTGCAATGTAAAGTGTTATTTATATTTCCCTTTGTTCCAAAAAGAAATTGAGGTTAGAAACAAGACAAGGGGACATGAAGGCAAGAAAGTCAGAGGGGCCTGGGAGGGACGTTGCATACAAGGTACCTGCCAGGAGCTTGATTCGCTCACTCTTGTTGGCCTCGGTGCTCGACTTTCTTGTTGATGGTGGGGAGGGGACGTCTGGTCACAGCAGGATTGACAAGAACCGCCCTCCAAGTGGCAGCTGTAGGAAGCCGAAGGCGCAGCTCTAGAGAGCTTGCTAGACTCACTGGAGGCACTGGGGCAGCAGGTCTTCCTTGACCTTGGACTCTCCTCAAGGACATGTGCGTGGTATTTTCACTTGGAATTTCTGGTGCTATTTTAAAAACCCTCTTTCTTCACTCAAGATGAGGGTGAGAATGATAACGCCAGAGGTACTTGTTTTCTTCAGCGAAAATAATTCAGCCATTAGTTTCTATCTGATGACTGTTCCTGACACGCGACTTCCAGCCTTACTCGCACGGCAGTGTGACCCAGGGGCTGTTCGAGACCCGGGTTGCACATGGTGGAGAACAGTGGTTCTGGTGGCTTCAGGCAGCCTCAGATGCCTGTCCCACAGCCAGGCCACACGTGGGTATAGGACGCAGCGAACCTGCGGCCGCTCATTCCCCAATGCCCTGGTTCTCGGGAATGTGGAGGAGCAGGGCCTGCTCTCCAGGAAGAGGTGAGCATTGGAATGGCCTGACGGTGGCCAGAAGACCTGTTGGGTAGTACTGAGTGGTCCAACACGTGTAGTCTGAGTCCTAGAAAGGGGGAAGGGAAGGCGGGGGTCAGGCAGAAAAACACTTGTAGTAACCGTGGCTGAAATTTTCCCAAACACAAGACAGATAAGCCCACAGACCTGTGAAGCTCTCAGCAGACATGTAGACCAAAAAACCAACCAAAACCCCCTTCAGGGCTTGTGATAATCACGCGGATGAAGATCAAGGCTGAATAAGTCTCAAAAACAAACAGAACAGGCACGTCAGGTTCTGGCGAGCAAAGACAAGGATGACAAACAGCTTCTTGTCAGGAACAGAACACAGTGGAATGACGTCTTCAAAATGTTGAAAGGAAAAAAGCTGGTAAACTTTACATTACACATTCAGAGAAAACAGAGAGACTTCCCTGGTGGCGCAGTGGTTAAGAATCCGCCTGCCAATGCAGGGGACACGGGTTTGATTCCTGGGCCGGGAAGATCCCACATGCTGAGGGGCAACTAAGCCCGTGTGCCACAACTGCTGAGCCCGTGTGCTGCAACTGCTGAAACCCTCGCATCTAGAGCCTGTGCTCTGCAGTGAAGAGTAGCCCCTGCTCACCACAAGTAGAGAAAACCCCTGTGCAGCAATGAAGACCCAAAATGCAGCCCCCAAAAAACTTAAAAAAAAAAAAAAAGCAAATGAAGGCAGAGGAGTCCATTTCCAGACAAACCAATGGTGAAGGAGTTGTCCAGCAGCCTTGCCTTACGAGAAATGTTCAGTCGTTTAGATGCAGGAAAGGTACCAGGAGGACCCTGATTTTCGGAGAATGAAGAGCACCAGCTGGGAAGTGTATGGTAAGTATAGAAGGCTTTCCTCCTTTGTCTAAACATTTTTTTCTTTAAAATTAACTTTTAAAAGCAAAAATAATGGTGGTTTTGACATAAGGAGAAGCAAAAGATGAGAAAACAACAGAAAGGATGCTGCAGCAGGACGGAGGCCCTTACCTGGGGCGTGAAGTGGTGTATCACTTAAAGGTAGACTGTGATAAGCAAAAGACACCCACTGTAAAGCCTAGAAGAAACCACTGAAAAAGAGAGGCGCAGCCAGTAAACTCATAACGGAGATAAAATAACCTAAAAGAAGGCAAGAGAGAGAAGAACAAAGGACTGATGAGACATAGAAAACAAATAAGGTAACAGCCTTAAACCCACTCTCATGGCCCGAATTGTGCCCCTCCCGCCCCCCGAACTTGTGTGATGCTGCGTCTGGAGATGGGCCTTGAAGAAGTTAATTAAGGTTGAACGAGGTCATAACGGTGATACCTGATCCAGTAGAACTGCTGTCCTTGTAAGAGAGAGAGACACCAGGAACACACGCGCGGAGGAAAGACCACATGAGGTGGGCAGTCCGCACGCGAGGAGAGAGGCCGCAGGAGGGACCAGCCCAGCCAACACCTTGTCTTGGACGTCTAGCTTCCCGAACTGTGAGAAAGTAACTGTCTGTTGCTTAAGCCGCCCAGTCGGTGGTGCTTTGTTGTGGCAGCCCTAGAAGACTAATACACCAACCATTGAAATAATTTCATTAACTGTAAAGCTCTCTGGTTAAAAAGCAGTGATTGCCACATTGGATGAAAAAGCATGACCCATCTATGTTGTCCACAGAAATTTTTAGTACAAAGATACAGACAGGACAAAAGTGAAAGTTTAGAAAAATACATAACATAAAAACACAAGAAGAAAAAGTGCTGTGTTAATTTCAGTAGATTTCAGGGAAAGGAATAGTGCCAGCAATAAAGAGACATTTACTAACAATGAAAATGTCCGTTCATCAAGAGGGTGTGGCCATCTGACGTGTGAGATCTGACATGTGTGAGCACCTAATAACCAAGCTGCAGGATACACGGAGCAAAAGCTGGTGGGACTCGAGAGAATTAGACAGACACACAGCTGTGGTGGGAGATTGCAGTACTTGTCTCAGCAACTCTAGACAGAACTTCAGCCACTCTATACTCTTCAATTATAGAGTAATTGGCATCTATATAGCTCCCGGCATTCTTTTCCAGAGCTCTTTCACTAAGAGAGGCCATGTGCTGGGTCCTGAGTCAAGTCTCAAGAAATTCAAACGGATTGAAACTGTAGAGAGTATACTCTGACCACTAGGGAGTGAAATTAGAAATCAGTAACAAAAAGACTTAGAAAATCCCAAATATCTGGAAATGAAACAATACACTTCTAAATCATCTATAATAAAAAATAAAAGCACAAGGGGAATTAGAAAATATTTCAAGCTGAATGAAAATAAAAATGACATCAAAATTTGTGGGGTGTTGCTACAGCAGTGCTTAGAGAAATGTTTCCAGGCTTAGGTATTGATGCTGTAGGTAAGGTTTAAAATCAGTGATCTCAGTGTGCATCTTGAGAATCTTAAAACCAAAACAAGTAGAAGGAAGGAAATACTAGACAAAAGAGAAGTCAAATGCTACAGAAAACATAAAAGACCAATGAAACCAAAAGTTGATGCTTTGAGAAAAGTAACAGGCCTCTAGTCTGACCAAGAAGCAAGAAAGAAAACAACCGATGTCAGGAATACGAAAGGGTACATCACTGTAGATCCTGCAGAAGAAAGTCATCCAGTCTGCCCCGCTGAGCCTGGCCACCCTTCTCCCTGGATCACACTGTTCCCACCTGCCCTGCTTACTTCACATGCTCCTGCAAAAACCCGCCAAAGCTGTTTCTGCACTTGGTTGTTGTTTTCTGCCTCAGTTGGACCCATTTGTCCTCAGAGGCGTGAGACCTCAGAGAGAATAATAAGGAAATATGAACTACGTAATGCCAGTATTCCACAATGTAGATGATGCAGACAAATTACTCAAAAGACACAGTTATTATCTAGATAGGCATGAGAAGAAATGGAAAATTTGAGTGACTTTAAGAAGTTGAATTAGAAACTAAAAGCTTTGCTAGAAGAAAACTCCGGGCTCACGTGGCTTTGCTGTTGAATTTATCACACATTTAAGAGAGAAATAGCAATGTAACACAACATCCAGAAAATAGAGGGGAAACCCTTCACAGCTCATTGTATAAGGTCAACGTGACCTTGATCACAAAATCAGACCAGGACATTACAAGAAAAGGAGATACAGATCAATTTCCCTCATGAATATAAAAAATATTAGCAAGTTGAATCCACTGATGTGTTAGAAGGAAACTGGCAGGATGTTCCCAGGTCCATGGCTGGAGGGCGTCACATCAAGAGGCCTTTTTTGGGGTAGGGAAGAAATGGCATTTTAAATGCAAGGGGAGGGGCCGGGGAGGGAGCTACTTATGCCCGCCTGCCCGCTGGCCCTGTTCTCAGGAGTCTGGTGGGGCAGTGCCACGGGCCTTCCTTAGTGGGCACCGTCCACATCCCCGCCATCCTGTCTGGTCTGTCTTGGACGGAGAGGGAGGTTGGGATTTAGCAAGCCCCACCGAAGGCTCTGTTTCCCTGAGGTGACATGACGCTAAGTTGTTTGTTCGTCTGGGGACGTCCGGGCTCTGTTCTGCCTGGAGGCCCCTGCGCTCCCCAGGCCCTCAAGGTGAGGGGGAGCCGCAGGCATCGGCAGGAGGGGAGAGAGCACTCCTGTTGCTGTTCTGGGCTGCGTCCTCTGGAGGAGCAGGAGGAGACCCATCTGCTGCATTTGGAGCCAGGAAACAGTGCTGAGTTTATGCACCTCTGGGTAGCAGGGGGGGTAGGGGGTGGGGGGTGGGGGGTTCACAAGGTCACACTGACCCAGGACCAGAATCTGGCTGGACTCTGTGTGTGCTTGATCCAGACGGCCCAGTTCCCTGGCTGGGGGTCCTCAGGTCCAGTCCGTGTCCCAGACACTCTGTGCTGGTGGTTCGTGTGGGGACGCTGACGTGCCACCTGGACCCTCCAGACCAGGGGAATGTGGCCGGCAGCTGGCCTCCAACTGCCAGCCCCCCAGAGCCCACCAGAGCCACGTGGGCTGTGGGAGCCGTCGAGGGGCTCCCCGGTCACCTTCCTCTGCGCCCCCGGCCTCTTCCTCAGGTGGGCATCCCAGGCGTGCGCCGTCCAAGTGTCCGCATGCCAGGCACCCCCAGCTCTGGGCCGGCCAGCCTGCCACTGAGGGTCCTGCTGATGGCTTTCTGGACATGCTGGAACACTCCTGTCTGGGCCTCGGCCTGCGCGCGCCCTGTGCTGGGGGCCGTCCCCACCCCCCCGCCCCCTTCCCTCCACCCACTCGTGGCCGCGGGTGCCGCCGCCGCTTTAAGGGTGACATCACAAGGCTGCGGAAGGCCGCATGGAACTCGGGGCTCTTGGCGTTTCTGGAGCGCCCACGGGCCCTGGATTTCCACCTCCATGGGCCCGCGGGCCCGCACATGAGCACCGAGGACGCGGCCGCAGCCATGGCTGAGGGCAGCGAGCTGACGAGCAGACTCATGAGCGAGAATGCGGACCTCAAGAAGCAGGTGCGGCTCCTGAAGGAGAACCAGATGCTGAGGCGGCTGCTCAGCGAGAGCTGCCAGGAGAGCTGCGGGCGCGGGCGCCGCGACCTGCTCCTCCCCCAGGCGCCCGCCTACCCCGAGGCCTGCTCCCCCGGGGGCCCAGGTGAGCCGCGGCCTGTCCCCCGGTGCTCCGCGCCCGGGAGGCGGGCTGGTGACCCACTTGGGCTGGCGGGGCTCCGTCTGTGGTGGCTGCCGAGGTCCCACCGCAGAGGCTTCAAACGGCACGTCCGGGTCCAGCGAGGGCAGCCGGGGCCAGGAGGCCGGGCCGTGTGCGCCTCTCCTCTCCCCGGAGCGTGGCCCTTGGCCGGGGCAGCTGTGGCCGCCGTGCTGGCCGTCAGGCGTGGCCCGGCGTGTGGCAGGAAGGGCACCAGGAGGGAGCGCCTGCAGCGCCGCCGGCAGGAAGCGAGGAGGCGCGTGGCCCAGCCTGCCCGCCGTGGAGGCCGCTGCAGAGGCTGTGACAAGCTCTGCGGAAGTTCGTTGGTTCTGCTTAAACACTCTCCTACAGGCAGAGCAGGGTGTAGGGCGGGGTCGGGCCATGACCTCGGTCTGCGTGGTTGGGGTGTGGAACCTGGGCCCCGTGGCCAGGCGACCTGCATGTCCCCGGAGGTGGTGGTCCCTCTCCCAGGCCTGACGCCTGCAGGGGGTCCGCGCCGCCTTCGCAGCCTCGGGGGACGCCTGGTGTGCGGCGGCTGCACAAGGCACGTGTCCCCAGGCCTTGTCTGCGCTGTGACAACTGCCAAGCCGTGTGCCTTGTGCCGCTCTGTCACCCCTCGTCCCAAGAGTTGAGCCGTGCGGGGACCTACCCTCAGGGCCCAGAGCCATCCCGTGGTCAGCCGGGGGCAGCTCCCGGGCCCTCCCCTGCTCCCCGCTTTGCTGGGCTGGAAGGGTGGGCTGCGTGCGAGGTGCAGGCCCTTGCTCAAGCCGGGCCGTTCCCCATCGGGCTCCAAGCTGGGGGCAGCGTCTCCAGGACTGTGGCTGGCGCCCCGCCCGTGGGCCAGCCCCGATCCCGCTGGACGCCCATCTTAGGCGGAGCCCCAGCCCCTGGCCAGCCCAAGGCCAGTAGGCCTTCCACAGAGAGGCCTCGGAGCCCTGGCTGTGGGGCGCGGGCCAAGGTCGGCGTGGGTCTCAGGCATGCTCAGGGCCACCTCCGTGCCCAGGGTGCAGCCTTTGGCAGGGTGCAGCCTTGGCCTTGGGGCCGGACTTGGAGAACCAGCAGGAGTTCCCGAGAGCAGCTCAAGGTTACCGATGGACGGGAACTGCACACAGCAGCACACTGTCCACATTCGAAACAGGACGTGTTCTGAAAGCCTGTTTTCCCATTTAGCAGCGTCACTCGGGTCGAGCCGCGCCCACTCCCCAGGCAGCCACTGCCAACGTCTCCTCGGTCTCTAGCACGTCTTTCCTGTGTGTCTAGGGACCCTTTCGCTTTCCGTAAACGGGGTCCAGTGTCTGTACCGTCCGTCTTGCTGTCGTTGCCCATCCGTCCTCCCCTGGAGGGAACACTGTTCCCTGTGCGTTCACCGCAAGCCCTTCAGCCCGGACCCCACCGCGGGAGCGCCCTTCCAGCCCCTTGTGACCACGGGTGGCCTCGCGTGTGCCTCTGTGGCCTGCTGAGGGGTAGCTGGCGGGGAAGCCTTGGGTCAAAGGCCGCGTGCAGTTGAAGTGTTGAGAGGGCCACTGGAATGCTCTCCAAAAGGCTGCGGCCTCTACCCCCTGCACCTTCTGACACCGGCCTCACCTGTGGGAGGTGAGCCAGGCCGTGCCGGGATCTCCTGGGGTCGCTTCCAGCACGTGGTGCACGTGTTCTAAGGGACAGGGGGGCAGCCTCGCCCTGCCGGCCCCTCCCTCCTGGGCCAGTTTCCTTCAGACCACCCTGGTCCCCGACCCCCTGGAGTCACGGGGCCCCTGCTGTCGCCTGGACTCCTTGTTGTCCTGGGTGGAGTGTCAGCTGGCTCAAGTCGTTTCGGTGCATCTCTCTGCCTCTTTCCCGTTAACACCGCGATGCTGCTGTTTCCGTGTTGTTAGAAATACACGTCCCATGGCTGTGTGGCATCCCAAAGTCAGATGGACCACAATTTAATGCACTCTCCTTATGTTTGAAATGACAGTTCTTTTTTCTCACCCTGAGGTAAACACCACAGCAAAATACTTTCTATTTAGGGTCTTCCCTTAGGGTATGTTTTCCTAAAAGTGGAATCTGGCTTAGAAGGTGGAGTACTTTTTCTCACATTTTTTCTGCTTCCATTCACCCAGAAGATCATTTCATCCCCTGCCGTTTTATTAAGTAATTTTGTCTCTGTTTCTTCAAGTCTCTTTAGCCACTTCTCACACATAAATCTTTCACATTAACTAGTTTATTTCTGGAGCGCTTTGTGTTACTTTTGCAGTCATGGATGGGATGTCTTTTTTCACTGTATTTTCAGTGATCAGTGTTGCTGTGTTTTGGAAAGCTGTTGATTTGTAGATATTTCTCCTGTCTCCAGCCCCTTCATGAGCCGTGTTATTCTGCTACATTTTTCAGTTTGTTCTCCCGTGTTTTCTACGTCTTTAGTTGCTCTGTCTCTAACGACCACTGTAAGTGAGGTTGCCAGCTCACCACTTGTATCCTTCTTCGTCTTTGTTCCTCAGGACTCCCAGGACCTTTGGCCTTGGCGCACCGCCCCCCACCCCCATCCTCCTGGTGGCTGGTGAGCCGTGAAGGGCCCGGTCTGCCCAGGGATCAGGGGCCATGCAGGCTGGGTGCTGGGGAAGAGTCTTTCTAGTCCTCATTTTTAGAGAACAAAAAAATTTGAGAAACAGCTCACTTTGTTAAATTTTTATGACCTCGTTTCAGCATCTGCGGAAGTGCCCTCAGCTGCTTCCCAAGGCTCCCCTTTGGGGTCTTGGAACGCTGC
The DNA here is from genome assembly GCF_030028045.1 of Hippopotamus amphibius kiboko. Classification (NCBI taxonomy): domain Eukaryota; kingdom Metazoa; phylum Chordata; class Mammalia; order Artiodactyla; family Hippopotamidae; genus Hippopotamus; species Hippopotamus amphibius. Next base: position 117,291,350 of record NC_080195.1, on the reverse strand, counting down.
TTTGCTGAGAGACCCCGCGGGTCCTGGGCCTGAGCTGTGTCTGTGGGGCATCTGTTTGGCTGGGGCTTTGCTTAGGATCTCTGGACTCTGTTCCTACGTGAATGTGGGCTGCAGTTTTCTTTCTGTGGGTTGTCTTTGCAAGGATTTGATATCAGAGTTGTGACAATTTATAACCATAATCAAGCATCTTTTAATTTTTTCCGTGTTCCAACCTCATTTATATGATGTCAGGATTGTGAATTGTTTGGGAACTGGAAAGAACTCACCCACCAACCACCCAGGCCTGTGGCCCTTTGCAGCATAATTATTCTATAACTTCTCAGTTTTTCTTTTTTGCTTATTGGCCCGTTTAGGTTTTCTACTTCTTACTGAGTCATTTAAAATAATTTCCCAGATGAGCTCTCCTTTTATTAAAATCTTCAATTAATATTCAGTTGTATATAATACTTTTATAACTTAAACATTATCTTCCTAGTCATTCTTCTATCACTTTTCTCATTTCCAATTTTATTTCTTTATGTTTTTTGTGACTCTAAAGTAGCTTTCCACAGTTTTGCTGTCTTATTGGACTTATCACAGAGCTGCTTCAAGTTTATTTCTGGTGCCATTTTTATTATTCTCTTTTGCTTTCTTCAAGAATTCATTCTCATATGAATGGTTAATTTTTTGGTGATGTTTTAGAAGTAATTAAAGGATTTAAACTGCTAATTTCACTCTAAATACAGTTTTTTTAAAATTAATTTATTTATTGGCTGTGTTGGGTCTTTGTTGCTGCACACGGGCTTTCTCTAGTTGTGGCGAGCAGGGGCTGCTCTTCTTTGTGGTCTGTGGGCTCCTCATTGCTGTGACTTCTCTTGTTGTGGAGCTCGTTGTTGTGGAGCACGAGCTCTAGGCGCATGGGCTTCAGTAGTTGTGGAACATGGACTCAGTAGTTGTGGCTCATGGGCTTTAAAGCACAGGCTCAATAGTTGTGGCACATGTGCTTAGTTGCTCCAAGGTATGTGGGATCTTCCTGGAGCTGGGATAGAACCCTTGTCCCCTGCGTTGGCAGGCTGATTCTTAACCACTGTGCCACCTAGGAAGCCCTAAATACAGTTTTAAGTGTACTGATGTCTTAATATATATAGGGTTCTGATTTTCATTATTTCTCAATAATCATTTTTTCCTATTTTCATTTCCTCCTTCATCTGATCATTACTTAGGAGAATGCTTTTATTTATTTCTTATTTATTTTTTAATAAATTTATTTCTTTATTGGCTGCATTGGGTTTTCGGTGACCACTTGGGGTGGCTTCTCTTGTTGCACTAGGCTCTAGGCACATGGGCTTCAGTAGTTGTGGCACATGCGCTCAATAGTTGTGGCTCACGTCTCTGGAGCGCAGGCTCAGTAGCTGTGGCTCACACGGGCTTAGTTGCTCTGCGGCATGTAGGATCTTCCCAGGGCTCGAACCCATGTCCCCTGCTTTGGCAGGCAGATTCTTAACCACTGTGCCACCAGGGAGGCCCCTATAGATTTATTATAAGGTGACCTAAAAATTTGGACTTGACTGAGGATTTAAAAATTTTTTTTAACATTTAACACAACTTTCTTAAGGCTTGGGAATAACAGAAGGGAATTTCAATTCACTAAATAGAAACTAAAAGCAACGTGCAAACCCACCTGGCCACATAGCAATCCCTTTAAAAATGAGTCATAGATGTGGCTCTTCTCCAAGTCCATGAGGTGAGCTTTCCCAGCCCCTGCCCACTGCCGGGACAGCCCACCTCTCCTTGAAATATTTGTGTCCTGAGCACAGGGTTCCCGGCTCCTCCAGGGCTGAGCCAGAGGCAAAGCCAGCCCTGGGGACCTCAGTGCCTCATGCTTGGTGAGTCCTGAGACACGTCCCGTTGACAGTTTTGGGCCGCATGGCCAGCAGGGGATGCACGTCAGGGGCGCTGATGGCGGCTTTGCGCTCACGAGGAAACTTGGAAAGAGCCCCACGTGCATCAATGGGCCGGTGAACTAAAACATGTGCGTGTGCACGCGTGTGTGCACGGTTAGGTGAACCAGCGAGCTACCAAATGACTCGCTCGACTTGGATAAGTCTCAAAAAGAGATAAGTTTCATAATAAAACGTGTCAGATGATACCATTTACATAAAATTTAAGAAGCATGTAGAAGTCACTGTCATGGTGTGTGGGTGCCCAGGTGGGAGGCGGCATCGGAGGCACCCACACTCGCTGTGCCCGTGAACCTGAGGCTGCTGGTATCCTTGGGCACAGGTGCCCACAGCCACTTCGCCCACGTGTCCATCACCTCTTACACAGGGGAAGTGCGAGCAGGTGTCAGAGCTGGGCAGGGCGTGTGTGTGTTCTTAAAGTGGCCTCTTTAAGAACTTCTGCTTCCTCTCCTCCCTGCCCCAGTTCCAGATTTTGGAAGGTTCACCAGTGGCCCTGATGCGCCCTCCCAGCTGCAGGCGTCCTCCCTGGAGGACCTGCTGTGCTCACACGCCCCCCTCTCCAGCGAGGACGACGCCTCGCCAGGCTGTGCCACCTCTGCCCAGGCGCCCTTCAAGGCTTTCCTCAGCTCCCCGGAGCTGCGCGTGCCCCACGGCTCTGACCGGAAGCTGTCCCCGCTCCTGAGCCCCTTGCAGGACCCGCTGGCGGACAAGACCCTGCTGGAGCCCAGGGAGGTGAGCCGGCCCAAGAAGGTGTGCTTCTCGGAGAGCAACCTGCCCTCTGGGGACAGGACCAGGAGGAGCTACTACCTTAACGGTAAGATGGGTGAGGGGCGGGCACGGGGTGGGGCGGCCGCCGCTGGGAGGGTGGTCCAGGCCCAGCCTCTCCACCAGCCCGCAGAGGAGGACAATGTGCCTGGGGGCCAGTGCCTGGGCTGCGTCTGTTCACATCTTTTGACCATTTTAAAAAGTGAGTTGCTTGTTTTCTTACGATTGAGTTGTATGAGTTCTTTGTATATTCTGGACACCAGACCTTTTTTGGGTGTATGTTTTGCAGATATGCTTTCCCAGTCTGGCTTTTCCATTTTCATAATAGTATCCATGGAAGAGCAAAACTCTTTAATTTGATGAAGTCCAGTTTACTGATTTTTTTCTTTTATATAAGTTCATGCTTTTTATGTCCTACTTAAGAAATCTTTGACAAACTGAAGGTCACAGATACTCTCTCCTATGTGTTCTTCTGGAAGTTTTGTAGTTTTCTGTTTTACATTTAGGTTCTTGATCAATTTCAAGTTAATTTTTGTGTACGGTATGAGGTTTGCATTAGGTATCCATGTGTTCCAGCACCAGCGTTTTAAAGGTTATCCTTTCCCCGTTGAATTGCGTGGACACGTTTGTCACACTGTCCACATGTGTGTGAGTGTGTTTCTGGATTCCCTGTGCTGTTGCGTTTATCTGCGTTGGTATTGACTCCAATGCACAGTGTCTCCGTTACTGTAGATTTATAAGACTGTGAATCAGATGGTATAAGTTCTTCAACTTTGTTCTTTTTGTCAAAGTTATTCTGGCTATCTTAGGTCCTTCCGTATGAATTTTAGAATCAACATGTACCCATTTCTACAAAAAAAGACTTGCTGGGATTTTGATTGGAATTGCCCTGGACCTCGAGGTCAATTAGATCCATTTTCAGAGAAATGGCATCTTAACAACATGGAATCTTCAGATCTGTGGACCCTGTGTCTTGTTTTGCTGAACGTTGCTTTATTGTTGCTTCACAGACATTGCAGTTTTTACACTGGAAGGTCTGTGGCAGCCTGTGTGGAGCAAGTCAGTGATGCCATTGTTCCAACAGCGTTTGCTCACTTAATGTCTGTGTGTCACACTTTGGTAGTTCTGGCGATAGTTCATGTTTCCCGGTAGTATTATCTTTGTTGTGGTGACCTCTGATCCATGCTCTTTGATGTTGCTGCTGTTTTGGGACAGCAAGGACTACGCCCATACAAGAAGGAAGCTTAATGGATAAACGCTGTGTGTGTTCTGACTGCTCCCCCGACCAGCCCCCTCCCCACCCCCCATCTCTCTCCCTCCCCTGGGGCCTCCCTGTTCCCTGAAGCACAACAATATTGAAATTAGGCCAATTAATAACCCTACAACAGCCTCTAAGTGTTCAAGTGAAAGAAGAGTCACATGTTCCTCACTTCACATCAAAAGCCAGAAATGATGAAGCTGAGTGAGGAAGGCAGGTCGAAAGCCAAAATGGGCTGAGCTGGGCCTCTTTCGCCAAACAGTTAGCCAAGCTGTGAAGGCAAAGGAAAGTTCTGGAAGGAAATTAAAAGTGCTGCAGGGAACACACGAATGACAAGAAAGCAAAGCAGCCTTATTGCTGATGTGGAGAAAGTTTCAGTGTCTGGACAGAGGATCAAACCAGCCACAGCACTCCCTTCAGCCAAGCCTAACCCAGAGCGAGGCCCTCATTCTCTCCAGTTCTGTGGAAGCTGAGAGGGGTGTGGAAGCTGCAGAGGAAAAGTCTGAAGCAGCAGAGGTTGGTTCATGAGCCTGAAGGAAAGAAGTTGTCTCCGTAACGTCAAAGTGCCAGGTGAAGCAGCAGGTGCTGATGTAGAAGCTGCAGCCAGTCACCCAGAAGGTCCAGCTCAGACCATCAATGAAGGTGGCCACACTACACAACAGGCTTTCAAAGTGATGAAACAGCCTCTGTTGCAAGAAGATTCTATCTAGGCCTTCATAGTGAGAGAGGAGAAGTCAATGCCTGGCTTCAAAGTTTCAGAGGACAGGCTGACTCTTGTTAGGGGCTAATGCAGCTGGTAACTTGTAGTTGAAGCTCATTTATTATCTGAAAATCCTAAGATCCTTAAGAATTATGCTAAATCTGCTCTGCCTGTGCTCCATAAATGGAACCACAAAGCCTGGATGACAGCACATCTGCTCACAAGATGTTTTCCTAAATATTTTAAGCCCACTGTTGAGACCTACTGCTCATTGACAAGGTGCCTGGTCACCCTGGAGCTCTGGTGGTGATAGACAATGAGATGAAGGTTGTTTTCATGCTGCTGACACAGCATCTGTCCTGCAGCCTGTGGACCAAGGAGTCGTTCTGATTTTCAGGTCTTATTATTGAAGAAATACATTTTGTAAGGCTATAGCTGCCTTGGACAGTGATTCGTCTGATAGATGGTGCAAAGTCAGTTGAAACCTTTTGGAAAGGATTCATCATTCTAGGTGCCAGTAAGAACATTCATGATTCACGGGAAGAGGTCAAAATATCAACATTAACAGGAGTTTGGAAGAAGTTGATACCAACCCTCATGGATGACTTTGAGGGGTTCAAGACCTCAGTGGGGAAAGTAACTGTAGATGTGGTGGAAACAGCAAGAGAACCAGAATCAGAAGTGGAGCCTGAGATGGGACTGAACTGCTGCCATCTCAGGATAAAGCCTCACAGTTGGGGAGCTGCTTCTTATGCTTACCTCTTAAGAAAGTGGTTTCTTGAGATGTAATCTACTCCTGGTGAAGATGCCTTGCAGATTGTTGAAATGAAAACAAAGGACTTAGAACATTACATAAACTTAGTCAATAAAGCAGCAGCAGGGTTTAAGAGGATTAACTTTAATTTTGAAAGAAGTTCTATCGTGGGTGAAATGCTACGAAACAGCATTGCAGGCCACAGAGAAATTATTCTTGAAAGGAAGAGTCAATCAATGACACAAACTTCATTGTTACCTCTTTTAAAAAAATTTATTTATTTATGTATTTATGTATTTTTGGCTGCATTGGGTCTTCACTGCTGCACTCAGGCTTTCTCTAGTTGCAGTGAGCCGGGGCTACTCTTTGCTGCAGTGTAGGGGCTTCTCAGTGTGGTGGCTTCTCTTGTTGCTGAGCACGGGCTGTAGGCACATGGGCTTCAGTAGTTGCAGCACGCCAGCTCAGTAGTTGTGGCTTGAGGGCTCTAGAGCATAGGCTTAGCAGTTGTGGCCCACGGGCTTAGGTGTTCTGCGGCATGTGGGATCTTCCCAGACCAGGGATTGAACCCGTGTCTCCTGTATTGGCGGGCAGATTCTTAACCACTGCGCCACCAGGGAAGTCCCATTGTTACCTTTTTAAAGAAATTGCCACACCAACCCCAACCTTCAGCAACCACCACGCTGCTCAGTCAGCAGCATGCAGGCAAGACCCTCCACCAGCTAAAAGGTTTTGACTCATTGAAGGCTCAGATGATGGTTAGCATTTTTTAGCAATAAAGTATTTTAAAATTAAGGTATGTACATTGGTTTTTTTTTTGGACATAATATCATTGCACACTATAGACTACAGAATAGTGTAAATCTAACTTTTATGTGCACTGAAACACCAAAAAATTCATGTGACCTGCTTTAGTGTGATATTTTGCTTTATTGTGGTGGTCTGGAACTGAACCAGCAATGTCTCCAAGGTATGTTTGTATATCTCTCCATTTATTTAATTCTTTAAAAATATTGCTCAGTTTATAGTTTTATATGTACAGATCTCATACATTTTTGTTTAATTTATCCCTTAGTATTTCATGTTTCTGATGCTATAATAAATAGTATTGTTTTTATCAATATGAATTTCTGATTATCTGTTTCTAGTATATAGTAACGCAGTTGATTTTGTATATTGACCCCCATGATGGTTAATTTTATTTGTCAACTTGACTGGGCCATTAGGTGCCCAGATATTTGGTCAAACATTATTCTGGGTATTTCTGTGAGGATGTTTTTGGATGACTTTAATATTTAAATCAATAGACTGGGGACTTCCCTGGTGGCGCAGTGGTTAAGAATCCGCATGCCAAAAACAAAAATAAATGAGTGGGACCTAATGAAACTTAAAAGCTTTTACATAGCAAAGGCAACTGTAAACAAAGACGACCCTCAGAATGGGAAAAAATATTTGCAAACAAATCAGCAGACAAAGGATTAATCTCCAAAATATATAAACAGGTCATGCAGCTCAATATCACAAAAACAAACAACCCAATCAAAAAATGGGCAGAAGACCTAGATAGGCATTTCTCCAAAGAAGACATACAGATGGCCAAGAGGCACGTGAAAATCTGCTCAACATCACTAATTATTAGAAAAATGCAAATCAAAACTACAATGAGGTATCACCTCACACCAGTTAGAATGGGCATCATCAGAAAATCTACAAACAATAAATGCTGGAGAGGGTGTGGAGAAAAGGGAACCCTCTTGCACTGCTGGTGGGAATGTAAATTGGTACAGCCACTATGGAGAACAATGTGGAGGTTCCTTGAAAAACTAAACATAGAATTACCATATGACCCAGCAATCCCACTCCTGGGCATATCTCCAGACAAAACTATAATTCAAAAAGACACAAGCAACCCAATGTTCCTTGCATCACTATTTACAATAGCCAGGACATGGAAACAACCTAAATGTCCATCAACAGAGGAATGGATAAAGAAGATGTGGTACACATATACAATGGAATATTACTCAGCCTTAAAAAGGAACAAAATTGGGACATTTGTAGAGACATGGATGGACCTAGAGACTGTCATACAGAGTGAAGTAAGTCAGAAAGAGAAAAGCAAATATCGTATATTAATGCATATATGCGGAATCTAGAAAAATGGTACAGGTCAACCAGTTTGCAAGGCAGAAATAGAGACACAGATGTAGAGAACAAACATATGGACACCAAGGGGGAGCCTGGAGCCCATGCTTCACAAGAGAAGCCACCAAAATGAGAAGCCCATGCACCACAACAAAAAGTAGCCCCCACTTACCACAACTAGAGAAAGACTGCGCACAACAATGAAGACCCAACACAGCCATAAATAAATAAATAAAAATAAATAAATAAACAAATAAATAGACTGAGTAAAGCAGATTGGCCTCCTTAACGTGGGTGGGCCTCATCCAATCAGTTGAAGGCCTGAATAGGACAAAAAGGCTGACTGTCTCTCAAGTATGAGAGAATTCCTCCTCCTGACTGCCTTTGCATTGCAACTGAAACCTCAGCTCTTCTTGGGTCTCACACCTCTAGTCCTTTGAACTGGAGCCACACCCTTGATTCTCTTGTTTCTTAGACCTTGAACTCAGACTGGGACTATATCATCAGCTCTTCTGAGCCTCCAGCCTGCAGAATCAACCTCGCAGATCTTGGGACTTGTCAGTTTTCATAATCATGTGAGCCAATTCCTTACAGTAAATACACACACACACACACACACACAGACACACACACACGAGTTCTGTTTCTATTTCTCTAAAGAACCCTGACAAATACAACCTTGTATCCTGCAACTTAACTGAACTCACATATTTGTTCTAGTAGGGTTTTTTTTGTTTGATTTTTTGTTTTTGGTAGATTCTTTAGGACAGATGATTATGTCATTTGTGAATAAAGACAAAGTTACTTTTTCATTTCTAATCTGTATGCCTTTAATTTCTTTTTCTTGTCTTGATGCATTGGCTAGAACAAGGTTGAATAGAAATGGTGACAATGGGCATCCTTGCCTTTTTCTGATTCGGGGGAAAGCATTCAATCTGTCACCATAAAGTATGATGTTAGCTAAGTCTTGTAGATGCCCCCCCATCAGGTTGGGGCAGTTCCCTTTAACTCTTTGTTTGCTTAGAGTTATCCTGGATGGATTTTGGAATTTGTCAAATGCTTTTCCTGCACCTATTGAGCTGAGCATTTGGTTTTTGTTTGTAAATAAATGAAAACATTGGTTGATTTTTGAATTATAAGCCAACCTTGAATTACTGAGATAAACCTCACTTGGTCATGATGTATTATACTTTTGTGCATTGTTCGATTCAATTTACTAAACTTTTGTTAAGAATTTTTGCAGTCTGTGAGGGATATTGGTCTATGGTTTTCTTATAATGTCATTTTTGACTTTGATATTGGGTTAATGTCAGCCTCAGTGAATGAGGAAGAAGATATTTCATTCTCTTTATTCTCTAGATGAGTTTGCGTAGAATTAACACTATGTATTCCTTAGGCATTTGGTAAAATTCACCACCAACAACACCTGAGCCTTAAATTTTCTCTGTAGGAACATCCTCCCCCCACCCCAACAAATTCAATTTCCTTAGTTGATATAAGGCTATTCAAATTTTTTATTTCTATTGAGTGAGCTTTTTTATCTTTTAAGGAATTGGTTCATTTCATCCAAGTTGTTAAATTTGTTGGTATAAAGTCATTCTTAATATTCCATTATTATCTTTTTAATGTCTGTAAAATCCGTGGTGATGCCATCTCTCATATCTGATAGTGGTAATTTCTGTCTTCTTTCTCTTTTTCTGTAATAAGTCTGGCTAGAGGTTTATCAATCTTATTGACTTTTTTTCTTTGAGGAATAGGTTTTTGGCTGGATCTTGGAAGGCTCAGGTTGGACTAGAAATGATTTCTAGATCCTCTCAGATGTAGCTTGTTTCTTGATTTATACTTTAGAGAGAGAGGGAGGCAGGAAGAGGGACTGATTCCTGATGAGATAAATGTATTAATACTGAAGGGGGAGCTTGCACCCTGCTCCTCCATGGGCCCCATCTTTCCTAACATGCTTCTGTGCAGTGTATCTGGGTCTCAGCTTTAATTCCTGGGTACCTTCTGCAGCGTTGCCAAGTGATTAAGGAAGGAGTACACTGAAAACTACAAAACATGGTTGAGAGAAATTAAAGAAGACCTAAATAAATGGAAAAAATCTTGTGGTCGTGGCTTAAAAGACTTAATATTATCAAGATAGCAAAACTCCCGGAATTGATCTACAAATTTCAGTGCAATCCCTATCAAAATCCCACCTGGCTTCTTTGCAGAAATTTACATGCTGATCCTAAAATGTGTATGGAAATGCATGGGACTCAGAATAAGCAAAACAATCTTGAAAAAGGAGAATAAAATCAGAGGACTCACCCTTCCCAATTTCAGAATTTACTGTAAAGCTACAGCAATCAGTAGCAGTGTGGTACTGATATAAGAATAGGCATACAAGTCAATGAAACAGAATTGAGAGTCCAGAGATAAACCCATGCATTTACAGGTTTGATCTTTGAAAAGAGCTCCAAGACAATTCAATGGAGAGAGAAGAGTCTTTTCAACAAATGGTGCCAGGAAAGTGGATCTCTACATGCAAACAAATGAAATTGGACTTCACACCACATATGAAAATTAACTCAAAATAGACCAAGACTTAAAAGACCTAAAACCACAAACTCTTAGAAGAAAACACAGACATAAATCTTATGACCTTGAGCTTCCCTGGTGGTGCAGTGGCTGGGAATCCTCCTGCTAATGCAGGGGACACAGGTTCCAGCCCTGGTCTAGGAAGATCTCACATGCCATGGAGCAATTAAGCCCTTGCGCCACAACTACTGAGCCCACATGCTGCAACTACTGAAGCCCACGCACCTAGAGTGTGTGCTCCACAACAAGAGAAGCCACTGTAATGAGAAGCCCATGTACCACAACTAAGAGCAGCCCCTGCTCTTCACAACTACAGAAAGCCTACGCGCAGCAACAAAGATCCAACGTAGCCAATTAATTTAAAAAAAAATTAAAAGAGAAAACCTTTAGAAAACAATAAATCCATGCCTAGTTAAAAAAAAAACTTATGACCTTGAATTTGGCAATAGATTCTTATTTGTGACACCAAAGGCATGAGCAACAAAAGAAAAAACAGATACATCAGACTTTATCAAAAGTAAACATTTCGGTGTTTCGAAGGAGCATTTCAAGAAATTGAAAAGTCAACCCACAGAATGGGAGAAAATACGTGTAAATCATGTATCTGATAAGGGAATAGCATCTAGGATATATAAGAACTCTTACAACTCATTAGCAGAAGGCAAACAATCCAATTAAAAATGGGCAAAGAATTTAAACAGCCATTTCCCCAGGATAAGACAAATGAATGGCCATAAGCATGTGAAAAGACGCTCTGCATCATCAGCCATCAGCAAGATGCAAATGGAAACCGCGGTAAGCGGCACTTCCCGCGCACTTGGAGGCCGTGACAGCGACCGGCCTGCGTGGGGCGCACACGGTGGCACACACGTGGCCGCTGTGGAGGACGGTTAGACAGCTCGCAGAAAGTCAGATGTAGCGTTACCTTGTGCCCTAGCAATTCCGTTCCTGGGTATATTGCCGAAAGAATCAGAAACATTTGTCCACACAAGCATTTTTACGTGAGTGTCCACGGCAGCTTTGTTCATGATGGCCAACAAGTGGGAACGGCCCTAATGCCTGTCAGTGGAGGAGTGCCGTGTGCATACTCTGGAATGTGCTTCAGCCATGCACAGGACCGACACACGCCACAGCATGGGTGCGCCGTGAAAACGCATTGGTGAATGAAGCCAGTCACAGTGATTCCACTGGTACGAAATGTCCAGAGTACATAAATCCATGGCACAGGAAGCAGATGTGTGGGTGCCGGGTGGAGAATGGTGAGAGATGGGTACAGGGTTTTTGGTGATAAAAATGTTCTGGAGTTAGACTGTGGTGATGGTTGTGCAACTCCGTGAATATACTAAAGACCACTGGGTTGCACACGTGAAGAGAGTGAGTTTTATGATGTGATGTGTTTTATAGCTCAATGAAAAGATTTAAAAGTGACTGAGAGTGGCGAGCCCCTCAGCCTCAGTTCCTCTGTGGGTGAGTGGGGTCCGAGGCCCCCTCAAAGGCTCATGGTGGGGATAGGGATAAGTCAGACCACGGGAGGGCTGGAGAGGCTCCTGAGGAGGGAACGGACGCAGCCCGGCCTCAGCTGGGTTGGCCACTGGCGGCCTCAAGGGCCCCCCTGAGGGGGGTCCCAGCCCCTAGGAACCCCCCCACCCCAGTTTACCTCCGAGTCCAGAGCCTGTCCTGCACCCCCGCTGCAGCCGCCAGATCCCCCTCTGTGTCTCCCACCCCAGCACTTCTCGGCCCTCGGACACCTGGCCATTTGCCCCCCAACCCAGTGACCTTGTGACCCCAGGGCCTTCACGGGGCTCTGGGTCTTGTGGCCCAGGTGAGGCCTCTGCCCCAGGCATCCACAGCCCCTCGGCCCCTCCCTCACCCCACCCCCATCTGCAGGGCCACCTCCCCGAGGCCTGGACTGTCCTGAGTTCCGCCTCATCCTCCCGGCTCAACACCTGCACAGGCTCGGCCGAGGGAGCAGAAGGACAGGTGCCCCCACCCCACCCCACCGCTGCCCCAGCCTATCCTGGTGTCCACAGAGGAGGCGGCTGCTGACACCTGACCTCAATAAGCCGGTGCTGACCGGCGATGGTGTTCCTGCAGAGAATGGCCGGGCAGGGCTCTGGGATGGGGGCTACGTGGACAGTCACAGGATGGGGCCGAGGGAGGGAGAACAGCAGTTCCAGGTCACAGGCAGGGTTAGTCCCACAGCCCAGCGCTCACACCTGCACAGACAGCCTGCAGGGAGGTCTCAGAGCAGCCCAGCGGCTCCTGGGCCACTGAGCCCTGCCAGCAAGGGCGGGGAGTCAGGCCAACCTCTCTGTGTGGTGGGCGAGTCCTGAGCCTTCGGTGGGCACAGGTGTCTGTGGGTAACAGGACCTGGGGGCTAGCTCTCCACGTGGAGCACCCAGCCTCTTTGTGCACCGCTCACCTGCTGGACAGACCCGGCCGGGCTGCACCATCCAACACTCCTGGAAGGGGTTTGGATCACGGGCGAATTTGAAAGTTGCAGGGCTTTAGGGAAAGCTTTAGAAGTGGGCACATTATTAGGTGTCTCCTGTGGGGAAGAAAGAGCAGAGCGTGGAAGGCAAGGGAGCCTGTGCCCCTTCAGTAGGGCACGTCCCAGTCAGCGCCAGAGCCCCGGGCACCGCGAGGCAGGCCCTTCCTCACTTGGTGGTCTCTCAAGGTCAGGTGCATCTGGTCTTAACAGTTGGCAGCTCGATCTTCAAAGAGCACAGTGGTTTTGAAGGGTATTGATCATAGCACGGTTGTCGGGTAGAAGGCTTGCTGACATCGGAGGATGCCGTAGGGAGGTGAGATTTGGAAGCAGGTTTGGGAGGAGAGGGTGGTTGATGTGCTGGGGTGACCGTGGGGGAATAATTAAAATTATAACTTCTGCCAACGCAGCAATCCTCTCCACAACGAAAAAAAGTCTTATTGTCGAATAAGCACTAGACCAGCCTGCAATACACACGGGCTGCCAGGCAGGGCCTTGCTGTCTCACGTAGCTGCGAAGCCTGGACCCACACGTGTTACATGCATGTTCTTGAGTTCACCAGGACCCCACCCTCAGGTGGGGGACAGCCTAGTCCGTCCCAAGTGTACCTGGTCGTAGGGCTGGGGCCTCCGAGGGGGGCTACCCTTGACTGGGTGCTAGATAGACTCGCTGGTGACAAGGGGACAAGAAAAAACAATCCTGGGCTGTGAAACAGGCTTTTAAAGTGTTTACGTCCGTCTCAGCTGGTGGGGTGGGGTGGAGAAAGGACCTGGGATGGGGTGATCAGGGAACATGCCAAGAACAGGGAGGAGAGGAAAGGTCTTTTTCCCCTTCAGCAGCAGAAAATTCAAAGCTTCCTTTTAAATTTGTTTGCCGCACAGTGGGGGGCAGGTGGCGGTGGGGAGGAGGGACCAGGGTCCTGTGGGAGGGCCCGGCCCGGCCCCCGAGGCTTCACCCCAACCTACAGTGGTTGCGTTTGGGTCAGTTCTCTCCGTGAAATGGACCCTGGAGCACAGGCAGGAGGAAGGCGGGCGGCCCTCGGAGTCCTGGCCGCCTGTCTCACCGCCTCCACCCCTGCCCCCCCACAGAGATTCAGAGCTTTGCCGGCACTGAGAAGGACGGGCGCATCGTCGGAGAAATCGCCTTCCAGCTGGACCGGCGCATCCTGGCCTATGTCTTCCCAGGGGTGACCCGGCTCTACGGCTTCACAGTGTCCAACATCCCTGAGAAGATCAAGCAGGTTCACCTCCCTGCCCCGGGGTCCCCTTCCTGCCCTAGGACCCCTCCTGCCCCGGGGTCCCCTTCCTGCTCTAGGACCCCTCCTGCCCCGGGGGCCCCCTTCCTGCCCTAGGACCTCTCCTGCCCCAGGGTCCCCTTCCTGCCCTAGGACCCCTCCTGCCCCGGGGTCCCCTTCCTGCACCTTCACCCACACACTGCAGGCCTGGACCAGCCTGAGTGGTGTCAGGCACACGTGCCGGGGGACACGATGAGCCGGTCCCATGAGTCCCTTTGCTCCCACCTGTGCTTCCTGGCCTGGGACAGTCTGGACTGTGGCTCCAGGCTGGGGAGCCCTTTGACACTCACCCAGGGCTGGCAAGACGCCTTCTCTGCGCTTGTGCTGGAGCTCCCTGCTCTCCCTGACCCTGTGCGCGAGCGGGAACCTGGGAGCCCCCTCCCCTGGTGGGGGCCTGGCTCTGGGCCTCAGGGTCCCCGCCTACACAGCTGTGCTCGGGGAACCCCGCCCCTGCCCCGCCCAGGCCCGCTGGACCCGGGCCCCGCCGCCTCCCCCTCCCACCCCCCGCGCGGGGTCCTGGCTCCTCTGCCCACCCGCGCCTGTGCCCGCAGACGTCCATCAAGTCCCTGGACGGCTCGGTGGACGAGAAGAAGCTGCGGGAGCTGACGCACCGCTACCTGACGCTAACGGCGCGCCTGGAGCGGCTGGGCTACAACCGCGACGTGCACCCGGTGTTCAGCGAGTTCCTCATCAACACCTACGGCATCCTGAAGCAGCGGCCCGACCTGCGCGCCAACCCGCTGCACAGCAGCCCGGCCGCCCTGCGCAAGCTGGTCATCGACGTCGTGCCCCCCAAGTTTCTGGGCGACTCGCTGCTGCTGCTCAACTGCCTGTGCGAGCTCTCCAAGGAGGACAGCCGCCCGCTCTTCGCCTGGTGAACCCGCAGCCCCGCGCCTCCTGCAACCAACGCGCGCTGCAGCCCGGGCGCCGCGCGCCTCCTCGCTCCCCGGAGGGCACCGAGGCCGCCAGGGCCCGGCGCGCCGCCGCCTGCGCTGTCCCGCCTCTCCGGCCGGCGCCCCGGCGCCCGCCCCGCCGCCCACACCTGCGCGGCGAGCCGCACCCATTAAAGTCGTCCGTTTGCTGTTCCTCCTTTACCGCTGCTCTTGGAGGGCGGAGGCCCCGCCGTGCCCGGAACGAGGCCGCCAGCCCCGAGGCCCCGCCCGCACCTACGGCGCCCGGCCCCTCCGCTGGCGTCTCAGGGCCTGCCCTCGGGAGGGACTCAGCCGCGGGCGGGGCCGCCGCCGCATCTGCAGGCCGAGTCGGGAATTGCAAGGCGGCCGCAGCAGAGCTTTGAAGCACGTGCGGGGGTGCAGCCGTGTGGGTGTGTCTCCCGCCCCCCAGGCTGGCCCAGGGCAGGCAGTTTACCTGGGAGACGGTTCGAGGAAGCAGGACCCCCGGGGAGGGGAGTGTTGTTGTGCGAAGGGCGTCTATTTCCTGCTTGGTTCTGGAATCGCGAGCCCCCGGCCGTTTGGTTGGAGGGTGGTGGCAGGAACGAGCATCTGGGCACGGGTGATGGGAGATGGCTTTTCCTATAAATGGTGGAGCGTTCCGGGGTCCCTTACTCAGGAGCTAGATTTAGCACCTGCCAGAATTTTTAATGTCTCAAAACCGCCCCCAGGAGCTGGTCCCAGCATCACGCTGCGTCCCGGCCCCGCGTCTTGTGTTCCCAGCGGTGGCCAAGCCTTGGCCCAGGACTGTCTCTGTGGGACACACAGCACCGCTCTTGCCAGAGCCCTCTGGCCCCCACCTCTCCTGAGGCCTAGAGAGGGGTGGTGGCCCCCTGGTTCCTTCTCTGCCGTGAGTGAGGATGAAGGTGCTAGGGTGCCCCGTCCCCCGGTCCTCACAGCCTGGTGTGTCCCAGACACACCGGCGCCTCAGGCCCCTGTCTCAGGGCCAGTGTTGTAATAAACACCACGGACGGGGCAGCTTAAACAATAGAAATCTATCAACTCAGAATTCTGCAGGCGCCGCAGGGCCGATCCCCCGGGGCCTCTCCCCTGGGTGTGCAGACGGCCATCTCCTCCGTTTCCTCACATGGTCACCCCTCTCTCTGTGGGTGTGTGTGTCCTAATTTCCGTCTCCGAAGGACGCCAGTCCTATTGGATTAGGGCCCACCCTAGTGACCTCGTTTTAACCTCATTTCCTCCATGAAGACCCTGTCTCCGTGTGCAGTCATGCTGGGGATTAGAGCTACAACATACAAATCTGGGTCACAGTTCAGCCCATAGCAAACCTCACCCTCCCCTCCCCTCCCTGCCGCAGACACGACCCTGGCTGAGAGTCCCCACCACCTGGGGGTCCTCTGCAGGTGCAGGGCTGTCAGGTGCCCCCCTCCCCCCACCTGTGGGCTCTCTCGGGTGGGACCTGGCATCGGGGCCTGGGTTTGGAAAGCTGTCCTGGCTGAGCCCCCGCAGAGGGTCAGGTGCTGCTGGTGCTCCCACGTCCCCTCCTGGGGTCCGGGGGCCAGGATGGCCATCACCCACGTTCACCCACAGTCACCCCAGGGGCCACACTGGACAGGACGGGCCTGCCCCCAGCTTCTGGGGTCTCTGGGCTCACCCAGCGGCTTCTCCCTCTTCCAGTCCCCATGAGCAGCTGCTGGGAGGTGGGCTTCCCAAGGCCAGACAGCTGGGACCCGAGAGATCTGGGCATCCCTCACCTGGCCCTGTGCTGACTGCCGAGGGGCGGAGTAGCCTCAGACGCTGGTCACCCCAGAGGCCGTGTGGGGCACCCATTTCCGGGAAGACCGTGGATAGGTGTAGCTGCTCTTGGGAGGGGATCCCCTCCCTGCAGGGTCCGCGTGCTGCCAGGATGACCACGTGATCCGTAGGCCTTTGCGGAATGGAAACTCCTGCGGTTCAGAAATCACCAAGGACTTCAAGAGGGTGTCGGCCCGAGCCGGCCC
Organism: Hippopotamus amphibius kiboko; assembly: GCF_030028045.1. Classification (NCBI taxonomy): domain Eukaryota; kingdom Metazoa; phylum Chordata; class Mammalia; order Artiodactyla; family Hippopotamidae; genus Hippopotamus; species Hippopotamus amphibius. The sequence continues at coordinate 117,274,527 of NC_080195.1, read as the reverse complement.
TCTGGGCTCAGGGCCCTGTGCTGCTGCCCTTGTGGGGACCCTCCGGCCTCCCCTGCCTGAGCCAGGGAGCGCCACGCACTGGCACATGCGGAGCCCGCCCATCCTCCGCCGACCAGGTGCGCTGACCTCCGCCGGGAGCCAGGCCCAGTGCTGGGCCTCACACGCAGCCCCGAGGCTTGGCTGTTCCACCAAGAAATGGGGCCTGGAAGGTCACAGTAGGGTCACCCAGAGGGTCACCAGGGGGCCCTGGACCTGGAGCCTGGGCTGACCTGAGGCCGCGGCCTGCTGAGGACCTTCCCCCAAGAGTCCAGGTCCCAGGGGTTTCTTTCAGGGGAGTCTCAGCCCTCCTCCTCAGCTGGCAGCCTCGCGGGGGGCCTGGCTCTGCCCCTCCCCCAGCCGCTTGGTTAATAAGAAGCCTGGCCCCAGGGAGGGCCCTGCTGGGGTGGGGGGAGGGGTATAAAGGCCCCGCCGGCCTCCTTCCCACCTCTGCTGGTGAGAGGAGTGTCTGGAACAGGGCCTGGGCCATGTCCCAGCTGGTGGAATGCGTCCCCAACTTCTCGGAGGGGAAGAACCAGGAGGTGAGGTGGCTGGGGGCTCAGGGCAAGGAGAGCGCGGCTCGGCGTGGGGTTTGGGGATTATCTTCTCTGGAAAGGGTGAGGAAGAGGGCTGCAGGCAGACAGCCAGGCAGGGGTCCTGGACCAGGTTTGGGCCTGGGGTCTGGGCAGGTCACTTTGCTTCTCATGTGGGAACAGGGCCCCTGAAGCCCGACCTGCAGGGCCGTTTAAAGGTCCCCTTGGGGTACCCCATCTTCCCTCCCCCCACCTCCTGAGGCGGGCGCTGCTCTCATCTCCACGTTACCTGCAGGAAACTGAGGCACAGAGAGCCGGGCAGGCCAACCTGCCGCCTCGGAGGAGTCAGGGCCCCTCGTGCACCTCCCCTGACGCAGGCCGCTGGGGGCTGGGGCCCTGACCCTCTGTGACCTTGGCCTGTGGGTCACCTTCTCAGGCCCCTGGCAGCCCCTGCGTCGGGGTTCTGCTTCCTGCCTCGGTTTCTCCCGGAGGGTAAAGCTGGCACCTGCTCCTGAGGGCTCCTGCTCTTTGGGGGCCCCCAAACGCCCAGCTCCAACTCCTCACCCTGCGTCTGGGTGGGGGTGCAGGTCGGGCACAGCCCCTGCAGCTCCCGTTCCCTCTTCCGCGTGGGGAGACCGAGCGCAGGCCCGGCTTCGTCCCCAGGTGATCGATGCCATCTCCCGAGCGGTGGCGCAGACCCCGGGCTGCGTGCTGCTGGACGTGGACGCCGGCCCCTCCACCAACCGCACCGTCTACACCTTCGTGGGGCGCCCCGAGGACGTGGTGGAGGGGGCCCTCAACGCCGCACGGGTCGCCCACCAGCTCATCGACATGGGTGGGCACAGAGGTGAGGGCCCGAGCGCAGGCGGCCGGCTGGGGGTGGGCGTGGGGCCGATGGGCCGGCCAGATGCTTCTTGGACCCGGTCCACATTTCCGGAGGCCTGACAGGGGCCGGCAGAGAGGTGATGGCACTCCGTGCAGGCCTTGGGTGGGAGGGACACAGCTGGTCTCTCAACAGCCCACAAACCAAACACATTCTTTGGGCGTCAGGGTCAAAGGTTGGTGGACACACAGGGAGCTGGTCAAAAGGGCAGGGTCTCTGGCTGCCTACAGGGGGGGAGGGAATTCACAAGAGATCGCAACTGGTGAAGAGAGATGAGGCTTATCTCAGACACAGGAGCCGCCTGGGGGGGGTGGGGCGTGGGGGCCGCCATCTGGGGAGGCCGCTGACCCACAGACCGGGGGGACTGGGGTTCAGAGAAGGACGCTCTGTAAGGCAGCGAGGTGGAGGTGTCCCCTCCCTCAGGGCTGGAAGTTAACCTCTTGGCTTTTAGGAGAGGGAGGGGTTTACCACCAAGTACTCAGGCGGGAGGGGGTGTCTGCTTCTCCGGGGGCCCTGTGGTCAGTGCGTGAGTATGCGGACAGGCCTGGAGGGTGGGGCCATGCTCCCCACCTGGGCCTCCCTTCCTCAGCCCCGTCTCTGCACAGGGGAGCACCCTCGGATGGGTGCCCTTGACGTGTGCCCCTTCATCCCGGTGAGGGGCGTCACCATGGACGAGTGTGTGCTCTGTGCCCAGGCCTTTGGCCAGAGGCTGGCGGAGGAGCTGGGTGTGCCAGGTGAGTGCCCGGGGGCGGGGCCCACCCCAGGGACTCCCCCAAGTGGCCCCTCCTCACTCCACTCCAGTCCCCATCAGCGGCCAGCATCCCTCGACGGTCTCTGCTCTTGCACTCTTAAAAATGCAGGTTTTAAGAAAAAACCAAAACAAACAAATGAAAAGAGAACCCTGTCATGCAGGTTTTTGACAGGTAGGAATGTGTCCTGCTTCTCCTATAATGAGACAAACCACAAGGACAGGGTCCCAGCCGTCAGGGAGGTGGCAGTGGGACCGAGTAGCTGCTCTGTAAAGGACTTGAGCAGGACGGATGGAGATCCCTAAACTGTCTCTTTGGGGAATTAATCAAATCAAGGAAAAGCCCAGCACAGGGCAGCAGGCAGACCCGTGAGCCCAGGTGCAGGTCCAGCTCCTGTGACGTGGCCAGTGGATGGGCTGGGGGACGGTCGGGAGCTGGTGGGGCTCTGTTTTCTCTCTTCCTTGTTCCTGAATTTGCGGGCGTGTTGATCTTTTAATGAAAATGCTCTTTGGTGAGAAACATGAATTCCTTCCAGCCCTGCGTGTCTGTTCCCGACTCTTATGGGTGGGCGATGGCTTTTTCTGGGGCAGCTGTCCTGGGGCAGTGGGGGTGCGGCTGGGGGTGGGGCCTGCCCTGCCCCTGCGTGGGCAGAGGAGGGGTCCTGACCCACGCAGAGTGCCCATCAGCAAGCACCCACACCCGTCTGATGGGGCACAGAGATGGGGGTGCTGCCAGCAAGATGGAGCTGCAGGAGTGGGGGCCCTGCAGCACCCCCGGCTGAGGGCCTGACCGGCCAGGTCCCTTGCAGTGTACCTCTACGGCGAGGCAGCGAGGACGGCCAGCCGCCGGTCCCTGCCGGCTATCCGGGCCGGGGAGTACGAGGCTCTGCCTGAGAAGGTGCCGTGTCCCCCACCAGCGGGTGGTCTGGGGGTGGGCCCTGCAGGGTGGGGCCCTGCAGGGTGGGGCCCCTCCCTCCCCCTTCCCTCACCCGCTGGTCCCCCCACAGCTCAAGCAGGCCGAGTGGGCGCCCGACTTCGGCCCCAGCTCCTTCATCCCCAGCTGGGGGGCCACCGTCACGGGTGCGCGCACGTTCCTCATCGCGTTCAATGTCAACCTGCTCAGCACCAGGGAGCAGGCTCACCGCATCGCCCTCGACCTCCGGGAGCAGGGCCGCGGGAAGGACCAGGTGGGTGGCGTCTGGCACCCAGGGTCCCCCTGAGGGCTGGTCCCCATGGGATCCAGAGGGGCCGCTAGAGAGGGTCAAGGCTGGGCGCCGTGTGTGGACCTGCTGACCAGCCCACCTTGGTGTCCACGCCACATGGGACCGGCAGGGTCGGGTTCCAGGGTCTGAAGCTGGGGAGCGGGTCTTGACATTTTCCATGGAAGCATCAGGGCTACAGCTGTGGTTACAATATTGCAGCATTTCCACTGATAGGAAAACAGCCACTCTGAGCCCCAGGTCCCCCCACATGCCTCCAGGTGCCCCCAGGTCTTCCCACATGTCTCCTGGCACCCCAGGTGCCCTGATCCACCGTCTGTCATGGTAGTTGTCACCTAGTGTGAGCATCACTCCTGCAGCAAGTTTGAGCTGGACACAGGTAGACAGAGGTACCTGGTGAAGGAGGCCCCACTCACCTGTCAGGCCCCACCCCCAGAAACCTGGGCCTGCCAGGCAGCCGGGGCCCTGGGAGCCCAGCTTCCATCCTGACACTCAGCTGTCTGCAAGCACAACGCAAAACCACAGCAGCTCCCCAGCCCTTCTCTGTGCTCTGCTCAAGTCAGGAGTCAGAGGACCCCGCAGGTGGACAGAGTCGCCCCAGGGAGAGGGGGCCGGGAGCCAGCCTCTGGGGTGGGGGGGGGGAGTGGAAGCGACGGGTCTCTAGGAGGAGGGCGTGGGCGGAGCGCTGGCCGGGCAGCAGGGCCTGGTCTGAGCCTGGGGCTTGTGTGGGACAGGCATCCTGGTGCGGACCTTTTGGGCCTCGGTTTCCCATGGTGGGCAGGCCCCTCCCTGGCTCTGATGAGAGCAGGAGAGCGGGGAGGACATCCGCCCGCCGCCGGCTGCCCGGATGCACCGCACAGTCTTCAGGCCATGGCCGCCTCGTCTGGGCTCTGGGGCATAAGGGAGGCCCCGGGCCGGCTGGGGGATGCAGGGGCAAGGGGCTGTCAGCGTCGGGCGCAGGAGAGGCTGGGCAGGACCAGGCTGGGAAAGCCTTGTCCTCTGCAGCCAGGACGCCTGAGAAAGGTGCAGGGCATCGGCTGGTACCTGGATGAGAAGAACCTGGCTCAGGTGTCTGTGAACCTCCTGGACTTTGAGGTCACGGGGCTGCACACGGTCTATGAGGAGACCTGCAGAGAAGCCCAGGTGAGCAGGGTGGGTCCCCCCTACCCTCCCCGCCAAAGCCCAGGTGAGCTGGACAGGTACCCCCAGCCCCATATTCCCGCTGGGTGCTGACGCCCCAACCTCTGACCTCCAACCTCTGACCTCTGCAGGAGCTGAGCCTCCCGGTGGTGGGCTCACAGCTGGTGGGCCTGGTGCCTCTGAAGGCCCTGCTGGACGCTGCCGCCTTCTACTGCGAGAAGGAGAACCTCTTCCTCCTGGAGGAGGAGCAGCGGCTCCGGCTGGTGGGTGGGGCCGGGGGAGGGTGGTGCTGAGGCTGGGGGGGAGGCGTGGGGGGCGCGGGGGCGACAGGGAGAGGGAGCAGGTCTGGGCTCGAGGCACCTGCACCTCAGGCCCTGGGCCCTGTCCCCAGGTCCCGGCCTCCTCCTTCTTCTTTGTTTTACTATCGGTCCTGGAAGCTGAGCAAAGTGTTCCAAGTACTTCCCCTTTAGGAATACATGTCACTGGGGGAGGGCTAAGGCCGCCTGGGTGTCTCCCCACCCCGGTGACCTGTGCCTTCTCCCTGACGCTCGAACAAGTCCCTCTTTACCCGTGAAAGTCGGTGGCTCTGCACACGCGCCTTGGTGTTGGTCGTTCGTCATCATTTCCTTCTAGTATATTTCTGATCCGGTGTTTTTGTTCTTGTACTTTACGAACACCAGTTACACTGGTAGCCTTTTCTTCCATATATTCTGTCTCTTCTCTGCTTTCTCTCCATTCCTTTCCCCCCGTACTCACTGTGATTTTCTCAGGCCTCGCTTTGCAACCACTGATGCAGTTTGTGGCTTGGTCTCTTCTCTTTCTAGAGGTTACAAAGTGTGGTGTAACTTTTTGTTCTGATGTAACTTCCTACTCACAGAAAATGTGCCAAGAATAGTACCCAGAGCTCCTTTATACTCTAGATTCACCTGTTGCTGCATTTTGCCCCATTGCTGTATCCCTTTCTCTGTGTTCGTGCATAATCATAATTTTTCCTGGACCATCTGAGAGTAGATGGAAGACGTTGTACCCTTTACCCCTCCTTTATTCAGGGTGTATTTCTTAAGATCAAGGTCATTCTCTTACACAATCATAGTTCAGTGATCAAAATCAGGAAATTCAACACGGTACAACCTAGTGTCTAATCTGCAGATCGTAATCAAGTCTTGTCAGTGTCTCCCTCTCTAGAGTCCACCCCAGACCAGCAGTAAGTCCAGGTGCCTTGTCTTTTATGGCCTGTAATCTGTACCAGGTCCCCAGTTCTCCCCGTCCTTCCTTGACCGTGATGAGCTGTGAAGCTCCCCTTGCTGGGTGCTGGCCTGACCTGTCTCAGGGCTGGGTGTGCTTGTGTGTTTTGGCAGGAGCAGCACGGAAGTGATGAGTGTTCCCCTTAGGGCATTACCTGGGTCCCCTGGTCCAGCTGGTGTCCCAGACCCAGGGTCATCACTGCAGTGTTTCTGTTTTCCTTTTGTCATTCATAAGAACTCCCTGGGGAGGTAGTTTAAGAACGTGTAAATGCCCTGTTCCTCTTGAAATTCCAGCCACTAGTTTTAGGAGCATCGAGAATTTTCTAACTTCACCCTTTTCCTGTAAGAAACGTTCACCTTTCCCACATTTATTTATTCCTTATTTAATGTGTTGGAGGCTCTCTGCTGTTTTGTTTTAATGTGTTGTTCTGTATTCCTTGTCTGAAAGTTCCAAGGTCTGCAGTGCTGAGGGTCTGATTATCCGCACTGCTGTGTCTGCTGACTCTCACGGTGATGCCTCTTCCCGTGCTTTGTGATTTTTGATTGAGAGCCTGTTGTTTGGAGTTATGTGTCCATGGGAATTCTTGCTCACCTGGTTTAAAGTTCGTGTTGGCCTGAGGGAGGTGCTTGGGCCCCTTTCGATGAGCCTTGTGCTCGGCGGTTCGGAGCCACACAGGCAGAGAATTCTGCATGAACGGTGGCCCACCTCCCCGTCAGGTTAGAATCCCCAGGAAAGATGTGTGTTGTGCTTCACCAAACGGAAGGCTGAGGCCTGGAAGTATCCCAGTATTTCCTGTGATGAGTGGTTTTCCCCAAATTTGTCCTTGGAGATGTCATCTTTTAGGGGTCTCCCATCTGACCCCCACTCTTGGGGGCTTGAGACCCCCCCCACTGGTGAGGGACGCGCAGATGTCTGCAGGGTGGACCCAGTTTCAGGGCGAGGAGGCTTTCTGGTCACTTCTGGTCACTTCTGGCCGTGACTGGTCTCCTCTACTTCCTGCCAGTGTTGCCGGGTGCTGGAATCTGCTCTGACAGCTCCATTCCTCTCACTGCAGTTTTCTGCACAGACGGGCTGCCTGCTGGCTCTACCGGCAGCTCTCGGGCGCTCTGTCCCGTTTCCATGTCCTCGGGGAGGCCCCACGACCGTTGCCGGGGCCCCGTTTCCCTCAAGCCACACTTGTCACGTCTTACCTTGTGCGGAACGTGTTACCTGTGTGGCTCAGAGGGGCTGGAACTGTGCTTCTGGCATCGAGCACCATAAAGCATCCTGAGTGGTTTTGGTGGAAAGAATTCTACTCTGAAACGGGGATATTTCCAACTTTATTTTGAATTTGGGTAAAATTCACTTTTCCTCACGTATCAAGCCTCACATGTGGGCAGATCATGCAGCTCCCAGCTGAACCAGAACCAGAGAGACACTGACACCCAAGAAGCTGGAATCCTGTCCAAAGAGGCAGTTTCCTTGCCCCTTCCAGGGCAGGCTTGCGTGTGGGCAGGACGGGGTCCCCGTGGGGCTCGGTCTCCCCGGGGCAGCACAGTGGGTGGGAGGTGTGTCCGGAGGCCAGGCAGGGTGCCTGCTCTGGTGGGGGATTCGGTCCTCAGGGCTGCCGGTGGGTGGGGGCGTGGCAGCTGTGCCCTGCGGGCGGCAGGGGATGGGCAGGCAGGGCACCCTGCGGGCAGCAGGGGTGGGGCCTGCAGTCCAGGAGACCCCTGTCACCGGCCCCTCTTCCAGGTGGTGAACCGGCTGGGCCTGGACTCCCTGTCCCCCTTCAACCCCAAGGAGCGGATCATCGAGTGAGCAGCCTCTGTCCCCAACCCCTGCGTGGAGACCCCTCAGTCCTCCAGAGCTCTGCCCCATCACCAGGAGTGGGGCTGGGGGGCTGCGGAGGAGCCTAGTGAGGTCCTGCTCTGTCCTCACGCAGCTCCTGGCTGGTCACAGTCCCTCCCCGGGCAGCCACTCTGCAAGTTGGGTCCATATAGACCGCCCCCACCCTGCGCTGGCGCAAGTCAGGGACCCCGCCCTGGGCAGCCCCGCCCTCATAGCCTGGCAGCAGCAATCCAGGACCCTGTCCATCCCCCTCCCACCCCCATCCCTGCGTGATGCAGACCCCGCCCCAGCACCCCCACCTCCCCGGGCCCCACCAAGCCACCCCCATCCCTGCAGGTACCTGGTCCCCAAGGTCAGGCCCGAGCAGAGCCTGGTGGACCAGCCCCTGTGCACCTTCATCCGTGAGGTGGGCGCCCGCTCGGCGGCCCCGGGGGGCGGCTCTGTGGCCGCGGCCAGTGCAGCCATGGTGAGTGGGGCCGGGCGAGGATGCGTGGTGGACGCAGGGGCGGGGGTGCCGGCCTGGGGCCGGTCCCAGCGCAGGACACTCCCCCAGGGCGCTGCGCTGGCCTCCATGGCCGGCCTGATGACCTACGGGCGGCGCCAATTCGAGCGTCTGGACGCGACCATGCGGTGTCTGATCCCGCCCTTCCACGCGGCCGTGGCCGAGCTGACCGCGATGGTGGACGCCGACGCCCGGGCCTTCGAGGCCTACCTGGTGAGTGTGCAGAGGGCCCCCCGGGGGCGGCCCCGAGGGAGAGTGGCGTCGGGGGACAGTGGGGGGTCCGGAGGAGAGAAAGGGGGTCAGGGTCACGGGGGAGGGGCTGCCACGAGCACAGGTGTCTGGAGGCCAGGGGGCTGGAGGGAGGGGACCCTGGTCTGGCCCCTCTTGGGCCCCTCCCTCCACACTCATGCAGGGCTAAGCCCAGCCGGTTTGGTGCAGACGTGACCCCAGTCCGGGTCTCTGCAGGCCGGGGTTGGGAGGGAGAGAGGGGTACCTGCCCCGAGGACCAGCCAGGCTCAGCGTCCATCTGCCCACCTCCCTGAGTCCTGTCGACGGGCGGCCCTGAGACCTGCAGGCGCTGGAGGAAGGCAAGGTCCCCAAGGAAGAGCTCCCGTCCGGGAAAAGGCGGGAGCAGGAGTCTTCACAGAAGAAACGCTGTCGGTCACGGTCGCAGAGATCAGAGGAGACGTTGACACAGGGCCCCTGGAGGGTGGGCACCCCCGGCGTCACAGGAGGCGGGTGGCGGGTCCAGACGCGCTCATCCGGGGGTGGCGGAGGGGCGTCGGCTAGACCCGGGCGGGGTCGGGGACTGCGCAGGAAGGTCGAGGCGCAAGTGCAAGGTCAAGAAGCCCCAGGTGTGTCTGAGAGCAGACCCAGCGGAGAGGACACGGGAGAGGCGGGAAGGAAGACGTAGGAAGGCCCGTGTGGGAAGGTGTGAGCTCGTGACACTAGGGGTGCAACGGTGGGGGGGGTGGCAGGGCAGGAGGACCCGGGCCAGGGGACTTCAGGGGGTGACCCTGGGGGACTGCTGGGCTGGGAGCCCCAACGTGAGTGCCGAATGTGCACGGGGACAGTCTCGTCCTGGGATGTCGCGTTGCGGGAGGGGGTGACCCTCTGACTGAAGCTGGGTCCCTGATGGGGGCGGGGCAGGGCGCGTGCAGAGACTGATCTCCTTTCCTATATGCACTTCTCTGTTTAAATTTCATTTGTTTGCTTTTTAAAAACAGATGAAGCCTTCAGGGGTTCAGAGTTCACGGGGCAGAGGGCAGCTGGTGAGCGCCCCGCCCCTGCACCCCTGCCCCAAGCAGGTGCAGGCCCAGTGCGTCTCCCTGAGATGCTGTGTGCGTTCGGGAAGACAGGTTCCCCTTTCCCTCCTTTGTTACGTAAATGGCCGCAGGCAGATGCCCAGTTGCCGCTTCCATCCTTCACCTGATGTCCTCCCGGAGCAGGGACCCCCCCCCACCCCCGCCCCAGCAGCCCGGTGTTGCAGGGACACCTGGGGCAGAGGCCTTGGACCAGCCCTGCTGGGGGATTCGGGCCAGGTCCATTCTGCACCTGGGACAAGGCTGTGTGGACAGCTGCCCTCCATCGCTGGGCATTCGGTGGGCAGGCTGTAGGACTGACTTGGGGAAGGGCTTTTGCCTCAAGGTGGGTGCGTTTCCCACGTGAAGGATGCTATGAAGTGGCCCTTGCAGAGGTTGTGTGGATTGAGCCCTGGAGTGGTCCTCCCGCCATTTCCCCTCCTCCCCCGCCACGCCGTGGCCTGGCGGTCACCTGCGTCTCATGTGGGCAGGGCCGCGGGAGGAGCATTTTCATACTTTTCGCAGCGGTTTTAATTTCTTTTTAGGCAAGCGAGGTGTCCGTTTCTTCTCTGTTTCGCTTTTCGTAAGCCAGGGAGTCCCAGCTTGTTTGACTTTTGACTTTGCTTGTGCTGGTTTCTGGCCATGTGAGTTTTATGGTTTTATGTTGTTGAATATTCAGTCTTTTTTTGCTCTTTCCTGGGTGTTGTAGTTTAAATGACCCCCGAGGCCAGACTTACGGAACTTCTCTCAGGGTACTTCTAGGCATCTGTGGCCGGAAGAACTTCAGACACCGAGAGGTGTTCAAGGAGAGGCATCAGCCTGCAAATAAATGTTAACACATAATTAAAAATAAATATGAAACATTCTGACCACTAGAGATCAGAAATAAGAGAAATATAAAACAACTGGAGGGGGAGTAGGAAAATGAAAATCTACTCAAAAGGCAGGAAAGAAAAAGAAAAATAGTCAGCAAAGAGATGTGGTTTAGAGAAAACCTAAAATAGAATAGTGAGACTGAAGACACCCGACCCACAATCACTCTCACACACCACACACACACACACACACACTTGCGCGTGCAGTAGATACTGCACGGGTCTGTGTCCCCAGTGAACAGTAAGAAAAAGGACTTTTGAACAAAAATAAGGAAACATCCTTATCATGCACCAAATACATGAGCAATCTCTAGCAGGAGTCAGAAGCTAGCTGTGTATCTCCCTCCTCCCCCCAGAAAACCTCACAATGAATCAGAAAATAAATCAAACTGTGGTGGGCAGGCCTCAGCCAGACAGAGACGTGGCCACGTGAAAGTCAGACTTGACTGAAATCAGCAAAGTTCTGCCCAGTGGAGTCCCCGCTGGGTCTGCAGCAGGGTCAGAGGTTCCCAGAGCTGCCGCGGGTCCACATGGAAAGAGGAAGGTGTGTCACAGGAGACGGGAGGCCGCCGGGGCACGTCAGGATGCCGACAGAACCCCGTGCAGGTCGGGATCAGGGAGCCTTTGCTCTCCTGCATGGGTGATGGACCAGCTGACTGGTAATGGCTTTTGGGTGGAGGTTTGGCGAGACCTACAAAACCAGAGGGCAAGCTCCCTGCCAGCTGCGCCCGTGGGCCCGACACATGGGCAGGCCTGGGGTTCCGGTGTGAGCGAGAGCCGGACGGGTGCTCACAGCACCTGGTGCTCGGAAGGCGGAGGCCTGCCTGGCAGCGCCAAGGAGAGAGACATGCAGCACGTGGCGTGACCACTCCTCGGAGGGGCCTAGGTTGTGTGGCCCCTCGGGGACGGGGGACATGGCCCGAACTGTGACATGAGGGGCGCGCAGTGGCCTCACCTGGAGCCGGTGCTGGGAGGCCTGGCGCTGGGGAACCCACTCCCCTCTGCCTGCCTCTCCAGCCCCTGCGCCAGGTGGCCTGCCCTCCTCTGTCGGGGGCCCAGGGTTCTAACCCACGGAACCGACCTCGGGGTGGTGTGGGCGCTGCTCGAGGCTCCCTCCCCGCCAGGCCCCCGAGCCCTCGTCACAGTCACTCAGCCGTGCATTTGTGTTTGCTCTGGCAGAAAGCAACAAAGATGCCCAAGAACACACCTGAGGAGAAGCACAGGTAAGTGCAGCGTTGGCCGCGGATATCCGGGCGCCTCAAAAGACTCTGGTACCAGTTGGTCCCCCTCTGGGGTGTGTTGAGATTGAAGGACGATCTCCCTGTGGTCCCCACCCTGGTCCCTTCTGCTCCAGGCGGAGCCATCGGGTGGGTCTGGCTGTGCCCAGGCGCCCTGGGCTCTGACCACCAACCCCCTCACTTCCAGACGTGCGGCTGCCCTGCAGGAGGGGCTGAGGCGGGCGGTGGCTGTGCCCCTGGCGCTGGCGGAGACAGTGGCCTCGCTGTGGCCGGCGCTGCGGGAGCTGGCCCTGTGCGTGAACCTGGCCTGCCGGTCGGACCTGCAGGTATACGGGGGGTCCCTGCTGCAGGGGTGCAGTAGGGAGGGTCACCGGGCCTCACAGCTGCTCACCGAGCCAGGTGGACGCAAGCGCTCACAGGATGTTTCGATCAGTCTCAGCCCGCAGGCCTGGCTCTGTCACCCCCGGTAAGACGGGGAATTAAGGTTTTGTTCAAGGTCGCGCAGCAGAGACGCAGAAACTCTAGTGTGTCTCCAGGGTCCACCCCTAACTGATGCCCAGACCCCGTCCCCCTCCCCCTTCCCACTGCCCCCTCTTCCAGAAGCCCCCGGGGCTCTCAAATGTGCACATGCCACCCGGTCCGCGGCCCCGGCCTGTCCGCGGCCCGTGGGCGGGGGATGGGGGACCAGGAAGGTCAGAGCCGGCTCTGCACGTCAGAGCTCGTCCTGAGGCCCCACAGCTCCCAGGGTCTTTATGAGAGAGACAGCTGTTTTCAGTGTCTGGTCCTGAGGCCCCAGAGGAGTGTCCCCTCCTTCCCTGGGGAGGTGGCCGTGTGCGAGTGGTTGAGAAGGTTCTGGAAGCTGCCTGAGCGCAAGGGCCAAGCTTTCTGCGTTCTGGGCCCCCCCTCGGCCAGCCGTGCGCTGCCCATCTGTGTGCCCCTCGGGGCCTGTGAGGGTCTAACCTGCTGTGCTCACCGGTAGGGCCCCCTCCACCACCACGGCTGGCTCCAGCCAGGGCCGCGCCCGAGGCAGCATTGGGTCGTGGGGTCAGAGCGCCGAGACCGAGGGTGCGGACTGCTGAGTGGTCAGCCGGGGAGGGCCAGGCCTCTGTCCAGTGACCCTGGGCTCCTGAGGGCTGTGCAGAGGCTCCCCCTGCCCGAGTGACCGGAGGGAGAGGGGTGTGTGGGAAGCCGGGCTCCGGAGCCTATAAGACCTGCCCCCGTGGCTGGCAGGTGGCAGAGCTAAGATGTGACCGGGGCGTCCCCAGCCCAGCCTGAGCTGGCGCGCTGGGAGGCTGGCCTCGCTCAGACAGGAGGAGCTGCGCTGCCTTCTCTCTGTAGGGGGAGGGCCAGCCCTGCCCTCTGGAGGGGACCCTGGGCTGCTCAGTTTGCGTTCTTCACGGACGAGGAGTGAGGCCCCCACCCGGGCAGTGTCCCCCGCCGAGGCGTGGGCAGGCCGAGGCCCCGCTGCCCGCCCCGCCCCCACGCTGGCCCTGCCCCGCGGCTGTTGCAGGTGGCAGCGAGGGCCCTGGAGACGGGCGTGTTCGGTGCGTATTTCAATGTGCTCACCAACCTGAAGGACGTCACCGATGACGCATTTAAGGACCAGGTGGGCAGGGGCGTGGGGCCGGCCCACCGAGGGGCCTGGAGGCTGTGGCTCCCAGACCGGGGGGGGGGGGGGGGGGGGCCCGGGGGCCTAGCCGGCAGGCCCTCGAGGTGGGGACGTGTCCGTCCAGTGAGGTGTCCCTCTGCCTCCTGAGGGTGGGCGAGGCCTGGCCTGCAGGCGTCGGGGGACGGCTGGGGCCTTCTTTCAGGGTCTCCGTGGAGGCAGGTGGTCTGGGCGCCTGCCGGCACCCCCTCGTTCCCTCCTGGGGGGCCCTGGCCAGGGATGGGGCCCCCCAGGTGGGCTGAGCTGTAGCACCAACAACATGGGGTCTGAAAGGACAGTCGCCAACCTATGCAATAGTCCCACTTCAGCGTTTGTGGTAATTTTGTTACGGTTATTGAAGGAAGATTCACAGAACATGCAGTTCACCACGTGAAACGACACAATTCGCTGACGTTTAGCACACATACGGTGTTGTGAGACCACCACCTCTATCAAGTTGTGGAACGTTCTCATTCCTCCAAAGGAGACCCTGAGGACACCCCCATTCCCAGCCCCGGCCACTACCCATGTGTCTCTGACTTTGTGACAGTCTTTAAAAAGCGATTTCCCAGCTCGGAATGGGAGCACCGAGGCCTTTTCGAGGACCAGCCTGTCCTCACTGCCTCTCCAGCCAGGGAAGGCCCTGTCCACCACGGGGACATCGGGATAATGGACGGGCCACTTGGGCACCGCCCCTTCGGGCCTCAAGGACACAGCCCTGCCCTCGGCTGTCATGGCTAAAGTGGGGCGACCAGGAGGGTGGGGGCTGGGGTCTGGCGGGCACCAAACCTCAGGAAAGACAGAGGGGCCCCTCCCATCCCCACGGAGAGACCCATGAGGAGCTGGGGTCCCCAGGTCAGGGGCTCGTGGTCACCAAGAGTGGACAGCCCAGGGCGGTGACCGGCCCTGTGTCTGTCAGGTCCGCCAGCGCATCTCCGGCCTCCTGCAGGAAGCCAAGACCCAGGCGGCACTGGTGCTGGACCAGCTGGAGGCCCGGCAGGAGTGACAGCCGGGGGGGTCCCTCGCTGGACTCTGCTCCCCCCGCAGCCTCTCCAGACATGTCCCGAGGGGCCCAGAGAGGGGAGGGTGTGGGGGGCACGGAAGGGAGGGTGTGGGGGGTGGGTGTGTCTGGGGCTTGCAGCGTCCCCTTCTGTCCCCTGGGGCCTCCAGTAAAGTGACGAGACACTGGTGCCTGTGGGGTGTGTGCGGGGCGTGCGGGGGACCATGGTGGGGGGGCAGGGCGAGCTGAGTGTCTGGGGGAGGGGACCCCCTGAGGTGCCCGTGTGGGGGGACAGGGGAAGGGGATGGGGGCGCAGCACGGGGTGACACGGGGTTCCAGAGCAGCCGGGGTCCTGGCGGATGGAGCCCCCCCAACAGGGCCCCTCACACGGTGGGGTGCGGGCTGCACTGCCTGATGGGCGGGGGAGTGGGGGGGGTTCTGCTGGCGTGCGAGGTGGCCAGGCCAGCTCCTCGCAGGGCAGGAGAAGACGAGGGGCGGCAGGCGGCCGGGAGTTCCTGGGGAGGGGATGGTGACGTGTGGCCGGGTCCCCTGTCCTGGCGGGAGGGCATGGAGCATGGGACCTGGAGTCCCCGGGGGGCGGTCCTGGGCACTGGGCACTGACCTCTCTCAGTGGAAGCTCGGGGGCCGAGGCCCGGCAGTGGGGGTCCCAGGAGGGTCCCTGCAGGGCCTGGGCGGTGAGGGAGGGGTGGGGGTGTGGTGGAGTACCCCCGGACTGGGGGCAACATGCCGAGACCCAGCCCCACCTGGGCCGACCCTGGTCCGGGTGCTGCCGAGATGATGATGCCAGAGGGAGGGCCGCGGGGTCCCAGGGGGCGGGAGGCGGAGGCAGAGGCGGGCAGGAGGGGTGGAGCGGGGCCTGCGGGGACACCGAGGGGGGCCCGGGCAGGTGGCCATGTTGCCCCAGCAGGGCAGCTTCCTTGAGACTTCGTGCTGTGAGTGTGCGAGGGTCAGCGCGGCTGTGGGAGGACCAGGTGCCCCCAGGAGCTGCAGGCGGGGGGCCCTGACCCGGTCTTTTAAAACAGACAACGCGTCACGTCACGTGGCTCAGAAACCAGGGCTGTGCAGAGATTCCTGTGGAGAAGCCCCGCCACCCGCCCACCAGCCCCTGCGTATCCTCCTCAGGAACTCGCTCAAGTCCCTCTTTGCACCCATTTAGTGTTTATGCATGCGAACACAAATGTGTGAGTCTATGTCCTTCTCTCTTCCCTCACTAGGAGAGCAGGTCAAATGCTGACTTGTTTCTAGTTAACAAGTTAGCCCAGAGGCCTGTCACATCAGTGTTTATTTTAGAGACTCCTACGAGTTTTACTCACTCATCCTTCCCCATGTTTCCTTCACTGTTTCGCTGTGAAATATAAGATACATTCAGGAAGGTGCATGTTCTGAGCGGCCATCTCCCCGTCACAGACTCCCCATCCTGACCCTGACCCCTTACCCCTGACCCCTGACCCCCGGCCCTGCTCCACGGTGACCGCATCCCTGCTTTCCTGTGGCCCGTCTGGTACAAGCCCACACTTCCCAGGCCAAGGCTCACTTTTCCCTGTGAGCTGACTTTCGGTAAACTGGGCCTGTGTGCCCTTGGCATCTGCTGTCTCTCAGCCTCGTGTGTGTCCTGCACAAGGCTCACGAGGGTGGGGGGGGGACACTGAATCCTGGCACGTCGCCCTCCCCAGCGGATGCACCTCTGGACCCAATCCCCCCACGTCCCCCTGGTAGACTTCAGAGGAGCCCTGGTTCTCACCACTGGCAGTGGAGTGTGTCCCCAGCTCTCAGACACTGGGATGGGGCTGAGAGGGTGAGAACGGTGCCCACTAGGCTGGAAGAGACTCACCTGTTTCTCACCTGTTGCCTGTCTGGGAACCCCTGACCTCCACCTGAGGACAGCTTTCCCAATCAGCCGAGGCCATCGGCCTGAGCCTCCACACCGACCTATAGCCCCACGGTGGGAGTCAGACCCGAGGCAGCCCCAGGAGTCTAAACTGGAGCTGCCCTGGGTGATTCAGGAGTGAAATAAACACCGCCTGTCCTGTCATGAGACGTTGTGCCTGGTTGTTATGTAGCAGCAGCTGACAGATACACTTCCCAACTGAGTGTATTGTCAGACTCTGGGGTTTTGCCCTGAGAGGTGGAAGATGGGTGTCAGTATGGTTTAATGATTTTTTGTCGCATCTGAGTTGACTGTCTCTTTGTATCATTAATGATGGATTTCCTTTTCTGCCATCTGTTCACGTGCATAGCCTGCTTTTCTATTGGGCGCTAGACTGGCCCGAAATATGTACCAGCCTCCAGCTCCTTCCCAGGGGGTGGGAGTGGGGAGTGTTTCCCTATCTCAGCTGCACATGCTGTGGCAGCCTCCTGCCTGCAGGAAGTTCCCATTCAAAATAATTTTAAAAAATCACCACACCCTGAAATTCCTTCCAGACAGGTATGCACATGGGAGAAACAAAGTATGAGTGTACTTGTTAGGGAACCATGCAAGCTATTAAAAGAAAATGATCTGGGGAGTGTATCCTCCTTGAGCAAGGTGGAGAACCCAAATGCTTTACAGGGAAGTCTTACTATCTGAAAATTTAAAACTTGTTTTGGTAAAAGACATCATAACCCAAAGTAAATGTCAAGAACCTATTGGAAGGAAAAAACCCAACGTAGCTAACAGGCAGAATTACTATCGGCCAATAGAAAAGCTCCTGCAAATCACACTGACAAAGACAGTGTCTGAGCTCCTGTGTGGTAAGTGTGCTCCTCTGCGTGTGCAAGCACATGTGTGTGTATGTGTGCAAATGCAAGGAAAGCTCCAGGGAGGTCCTCAAGGGGTGAACTCTGGAGAGGGGGTGAACTCGGGGTGCAGGGTCTCCCTTACCTCTGCTGCATCCTTCCAGTGGAGCGTGGGGACCGGCAAGGGGGCCGCAGCCCAGAGGCTCTCCTAGGGGCACCCCCTACACGTGGAGCCGCGAGGGGAGGGTCCTGGGGAGGGGACACGCAGGCTCCTATGGGGTGGGACGGGGTTTCTTCCAAGGGTTTTTAGGAAGAACTGAAAGTGGGTTTTAAATCCACCGCGCAGAGGGCACGTCGAGGGTCGGGGTGGCTCCTTCGTGACTCCTTTCGTCTGCTCTTTCTTGCTTGTGTTTGAGGCAGTTGTAACTGATCATAATCGTTATTTTTGTTGGAAGTCGCAGCTTCCCTGAGCGGGAGGCTCTCCTTGCGCTCCGGGTGCTCTTCTCTCTAAGCACACCTGCTGCTGCTCCAGCCTCCCCTCCTTCCCTCCCCCCCGCCCCCGCTTGGCGACGCGGGGGGCCTGCCCCACACCAGCCCAGCCGTGCTGATTCTCCTCTGCTCTGCGACATCCCTCCCCTGCTGCCTTTGCCATTTCCTCCTGCACTGAGGGCTTGGAAGGCGAGGCACATGGGGCCTCGCTGGCAGGTGGGGGTGCTGCGGCTCAGAAATGCAGGGTCTCCGCTCTCCTGCCCCACGGCTGGCCCCCTGCAGCCCCGCCCGCCTGACCTCTCACCTTCCCTGAGGGCCCCCTGCTGCTCCACCCCCCCTCCCCGACCCCGGGATGGTGAGACAGACCCTCAGCAACGACCATGTGGCCTGTTTCTGGTGACAGACCGGGGGTGCCCTGTGGGCAGATGGCAGGGACCCACCCTGGCCACACTGACCCCAGGGAGACTCTGACCTGGGGAGACCCTGTCCTCTAGGGACACGGACCTGAGTTGAGGGAGGATCTGCCAAGCAAATCCAGGGGTGTCCCCAAGCTGCCCGCCGCCCCCCCCCACCCGCATGAGGCCATGCCCAGGCGTTTCACAAGATGCTGCAGCACACTCTTGCATCTAATTGGTTATTAATGGTTCATCTTATAAAAGCGTGCCTGTTGGCCATTTACACTTCCTTAGCTTTCTGTCTGCGATGCTTTTGTCCACTTTCCCTCTTATGAAGGCCCCGGGCCTGTGTCTCCATGATTCGGCTTCTGGAAGCTGCAGGCAGGGACCCCAGGGATCCGTCTTCCCCCGGGGGGAGCAGAAGCCTGGACGGCCTGCCCGCAAGTGCCGTCCTCCTTCGGTCCCAGGGGCTCAGACCCTTTGACGGGAGTGGGGAGGGGCCCTGGGACACCTGGGGAAGCGGGAGGAAGCCCTGGGTCTGTGAGGCTCCTCCCTCATGCGTCCCCATGGGAGAACAAGGTGGTTCACGCTAGGGGACATGGGCGACGGGACATCGGCATGGGGACACCGGCCGCAGGCTGTTACTGTGGGAAGTTGGTGCTGGGACGCTGCTGGGGCAGTAGGTGGGGATGTTGGTGACGTGACAGACTGGGGACCTCTGTGCGGGACACTGATGAGGGGACATTGGTGGAGGCTGTTGGATAAGGGTGATCATGAGGGGACAGACGTGCGGGGGGCCGGGGGCTGTTAGTGCTGTGAACGTCAGTGGGGACATCAGTGAAGGCCTGTCGGTGAGGAGACACCAGTGAGGGGACAAAGGCGTAGACACGGGTGAAGTTATGCAGTGAGGGGACATTCGCGAGGGGCTTTGGGGAGGAAAGCCAGTGAGGGACGTCGGTGAAGTACGTTAGTGTGGGGGCCTTAGTGATGAGATGTGGGGTCCTTTAGTGAGGGGACGTTGGTCTGCGGATGTTGGAGAGGTGACTTTGGGAAATGTCAGTGAGGGAGTGTCAGTGAGGGGACACAGGTGAGGTGTTGGGGGGGTGGTGAGGGGACACTGGTGAGGTGATGGGGGTGGTGAGGGGACACTGGTGAGGTGATGGGGGGGTGAGGGGACACAGGTGAGGTGATGGGGGGGTGAGGGGACACTGGTGAGGTGATGGGGGGTGGTGAGGGGACATTGGTGAGGTGATGGGGGTGGTGAGGGGACACTGGTGAGGTGATGGGGGGGTGAGGGGACACAGGTGAGGTGATGGGGGGGTGAGGGGACACTGGTGAGGTGATGGGGGTGGTGAGGGGACATTGGTGAGGTGATGGGGGTGGTGAGGGGACACAGGTGAGGTGATGTCGGGGGGGGTGAGGGGACACTGGTGAGGTGATGGGGGTGGTGAGGGGACACAGGTGAGGTGATGGGGGGGTGAGGGGACACAGGTGAGGTGATGGGGGTGGTGAGGGGACACTGGTGAGGTGATGGGGGGGGTGAGGGGTATTACTGTGGGGACCTGGTGAAGGGTCCTTACTGAGGGGGCGTTAGTGACAGGTCTCTGGTGAGGGGCGTTGGTGGGGGGCTGTGGGATGTTAAGAGGTGACGTATGTGAGTGAATGTTTTTGAGGGGATGTTAGTGAAAGGGTTTGGGGACTTTGCTGAAGAATGTTCGTGAGGGAGAGTGTGAGGAGAGGGTGAGGCTCCGGTGAGGGGACATTTGTGTGCGGACACGGGTGAAGTGCCAACGGGAGAGATGGTGCGAGTGTCGGGCCGTTGCTGAGGGACGTGACTGCGAGTGTGTTAGTGAGAGGACATCAGCGAGAGCATTGCTGAGGGGACGTTCTGAGGGGCCCCTAGGGGCTGTTATTGTGGGGAACGAGTGAGGAGACGATTGAAGGGTGCTGGTGAGGAGGCTGGGGACAGGTTGTCGCTGAGGGAGGCTGTGGAACGTTGCCGAGGGAACGTTCGTGTGGACATTGCCACGTGGGGACAGGATGGTAAGGGGGGATGTTAGCGTGGGGACATGAGCACGGTGACGTCGGGGAGGGTCCCGGGTGGGGGGAGTTTGTGCAGGGACGTCGTTGCGGGGATGCCGGGGAGGGGCCTCAGTGCGGGGTTACTCTGGGGGGGGTGGGGGGCGCTGGGGGGGGGGCTGCTCTGAGAGCCAGGAGTGTGGCGAGCCAGGCCCCTCGCGGACGCTTTGAGGGCCTAGATGGCTCTGGCTCGAGTCCCTCCTTCCTGTGGAAGTTGTGGGGGTGGGGCCGACAGGCGTGCCGTCCTCTCAGGCTAAGGGACCCTGAGCACTGGGTCTCGGCCACAGAATGAGGACGTTGTTCCCAGGTACGGGGACCCCTGGCCTGCGCACACTTTTGAGGCCTGGGGAGTCCACTGGGCTCCGGCTCGTGGGCACTGCATGCTGGTGACGCCTGCGCGGTGGCTGGAGGGGGGTGGCTGGCGCCCCGCACTGTCGCGGGTGATTCTGTGGCCGCCCGGCTGGCTCCCTTCTGTGGTCCGTGCCACAGGGGATCCCGACTCCGCTGAGTCGCCTTCAGGCACGTCCACTGCTCTCGGGGGACAGGATCCCGGTCCGAGAGAGGCTGCGGGGCGGGGTCAGACGGGGGGGGCCCTGCTAACCCCAGCCGTATGGAGGGTCTGAGGGTGTCGCGCGTGTGTGGAAGGAAGGGTCTTGTAGGAAAACGTAGAATCCTGACTTGGACATCACATGTGGCAGGGAGTGTGTCTGAGGGTCCCTCCAAGGGGCTGAGAGCTGGGGGACGTGGGGCCTCGGAGAACAGCCCTGAGATGGAGCTGGTGGCCTTGCCCTCCAGGGGGTTGGGGCCCAAGAGGAGAAGCCGGGGGACACCCGTGTGGCAAGCACCCTGCAAGTCTCCAAGCTGGCCTGCGCCCTTGCCAGGGTCGCAGGCTGGGGTCACCGAGAGCGACGTCCTTTCCTCTGCAGAGGGGACCCCGTGTAGGGTCCAGTGGACACAACTCCGGAGGCGTGGAGGGAGAGCCCCCCGCCTACCCCCTCCTCCTCCTCACCCCAGGAAGTTCACAGGCGCCCGTGCTGCTGCGGCCTGAGGCCTGGGGCTGCTGGGCTCTCCTTTTTCTCCAGGATGGGGGGCTGGGGCAGAGGAAGAGAAGATGCTCGGTGTGAGCCCCGTGCTCCAGCTGCAGGCCGTGTGGGCAGATGACAGGAGAGGTGGAGGTGAGTCGTCACCCCCAAAGAGGGGGCAGAAAGGCATCAGCGTGTTCTGGGCTGAACTGTGTCCCCCTCCCCCAAATCCCCATGTCCAAGTCCCAGACCCCCGTACCTCAGAATTTGACCTTATTTGGAAATAGAGTCATTGCATCTGTAATTTAGTTGAGATGAGGTCAACCTGGGGTAGCATGGACCCTGATCCAAAATGACCGTGTCCGTGTCCAGAAGGGAAACGCAGACAGGCGGGCGGGGAGAACACGTGTGAAGATCCCAGGGGCCCGGCCAGTGGAGGGACCAGAGCAGAGCACCTTTGGCGGGTGTGGCCCTGCGGACGCCTGGACTCCGCCGACTGCAGGCCTCCAGACTGTTGTTTAAGCCCCCAGGTGGAGATGCTTTGCTAGCCCAGGCCCAGCAGCCTATGAACAGCCCGGGTGGGACAGGGCACTTCCCGAGGGTGACCTTAAAAGACCTGGGCATCTGGACAAAAAGTCACTGAGGCTGCCAGAAAAAAAGAGCCTCTCTCATTTCTCCTCTACTTCACTCTCTCCTCTGTGTACCTGTCATCCATCTATCCATCCATCCATCCATCATATATATCCATCCATCAATGTATTATCTATCATCTCGCAATTATCTACCTATCAATTATCTACTGATCCATCATCTATTTCCATCACTCACCTACCTACCCTCTATCTCATCTCTATCACCTCTCTTTCTGTCATCCGTGCTCTATCATCTCTCCGTCCACAAATATCCTCATGCAAACCAAGAAACATCCCTAAAGTGCTCTAGCCCTGGGGGGCCCAGGGTATGATCGATCCTGGGGGGTTAAGTGAATGGTCTCAGCATCCCCATTGGCACAGACACTTGGACGCTGGGGAGCGAGAGGGGTTCAAAGCCTTTATTGGACGGGGGTGTGCACACAGGGAGGTGCAGGGCCTGCTGTCACAGCTCAGTCTGATGGGGAAGTGACCCCAGAGACCTGCAGGCGGGGCCAGGAGGGCTGGTGGGGCTGCCAGAGCGCCTCTGGAGGGCACTGGGAGGAGGGGACGAGTCTGGGAAGGAGGCTGGGCTGAGGGAGGCCCCAGCAGTGCACCCCAGGGAGCCTCGGGGGTCCTGGGAGGGCAGAGGGCAGGGCCAGGCTGGATGGTGAAGTGCGGCAGTGGGCTCGGGGTGCCCAGGGCTCAGGGTGCCTGGTGGAAAGTGGGGTGGGCAGGGGTCCTCCGCTCCCGACTTTACACCCACATGTGGGGAGACTGGGTCCTCAGCACGCCGGACCTCTCCAGTGGGTTCTGAGTAGCACCACGGACAGGAGGACAGCGCCCGCGGGGCCGGGGGCCGGGGGCCGGTGGGGGGGCGCTAGCAGATCCAGCGAATGAACCTGTCGAAGAAGCCAGGCTGGGCCAGGCTGTCGTAGTCCTTTTCGCGGAAGACGGCGGCCGGGTCGCCCAGGCTGATCTTGGAGAGAACCTCTGCGTCCACGTCGCTGCCCACGGCCACCACGGTGGGCACCACGTTCTGCTTGCGCATGGAGTGCACCGCCTCCTCCAGGCTGTCGTTGCCCGTGATGCCGTCCGTGAGGAACACGAAGGCCAGCTCGGCGTGGCGGCGCGCCCCCGCTGGCGAGCCGCGCACCACCTGGTTGATGGCCTGCACGATGCCCGTGCCCACGTGAGAGTAGGAGTTGAGGTAGCGCGCGCTGGCCAGCGCCTCCTGGATGACGCTCAGGTTGAAAGTCAGGGGGAAGGCCGCCTGCTGCTCGCGCGGGCCCCCGAACTGCAGCAGCGCCACGCGCGCGTTGAGCGGGTCGTCGTCCGTGCGCGCCAGCGTCAGCCGCCTCGACACCTCCTCCACGAAGCGCCGCGCCTTGTGGAAGTTCTGCTCGCCCAGCCGCTCGGAGCCGTCCAGCAGGAAGACGATGTCCACGGGCCGCTGCGTGCACTGGGCCACGTACAGCTCTGCAGGCGAGACGGGGTGGTGCGCGGGCGACCCGGGAGAGGGCCCGCGGCCCCGGCCCAGCTGCGCCCACGGGGGCCACCCCCGCTCCGGCCACGCCCACCTGGGCCACGGGCCACGCGCCGCGCCGCCTCTTCACGCGCACCCCGTGCACAGGCGCCGCAGGCCGCGGGAGCCGCACCCGAGGTCACGCGCTTGGCAGCCCCCTGCAGCATCCAGGCTCCCACCCGGTCTCCCTGGGACCAATACTATCTCTCTTGGCTGTGCTCCCACCAGGAAATGTCCCCAAACCTGAGGCTCAGGGACCCCTTTCCACTCTCCCAGCACCATCTCTGCCCAGCGACCTCCCTTCAGGCCCTCGCGGACCGGAAGGAAGGGGTCAGTAAAGCCCCTTCTTTTGGCCCAAGAATTGGATACATCCCAAAGGGCCACGGTCCATGGGGAGTACGGGTGGGAGAGAGAGGTGTCATCACATCTGTGATTGTGTAAAAAGACCCCATGAAGATCCCCAGATGCAAGGACCCACCTCTGCTGGCCGGGCCATATCTCTCCCAGCCCTGGAAGCATCGGAGAGAGAAGCGGCCCGTGTCCCCTCGACTGGTCAAGGCTTTGGTGGGCAGTGGGCACAGGTGTGGCCAGACCCTTGTGGCAGCCCAAGTGACTCCCTGTTACCTGAGGAGACCCTTGCCCTCATCTGGGCAGTCACCAGCCCTGGACATGCTGGACAGTGTGGGGGCAAGGCTGCCGCCAGGGCTGAGGTTAAGCCTCTGGGGGACATGGGGCCCACAGCGCAGCCTGAAAACCTGCTCCACACATACTGGACCACAAGCTGGGCCTCTGTCCACACGCAGGCACATGCAGCCAAGCCCCTCCCCCACGGCATGGCTGAGATCTCAACGCTAACTGCCTTCCGGGCTGCGCAGGGGCGGGGCTCGTCCTCCTGCTTGGGTCCAACCCCATGGGCACCCCTCTTGACCTGGGCAGGAAAGGACTCGTCACAGCCCAGGTGTGCTGACCTGCGGCCAGGAGCACAGGGATCCCAGCGGAAGGAGGTCCTGAGCCGTGGCACCAACCACGAGGCCTCAGCATCCTGCTTGGGGCCCCCAGGCCCAAGGTGCCCCCCTGCACAGGCGACCCCCGAGGTCCAGGCGAGCAAGCAATCCACCCCAGCGAGCCGCGGACCGCAGCACACCTCACACGCCTTGCTTCTTAGCTTTTATACAAGGTACGAGACGTGCTCACAGCACCTGAAGAACACTTGGGTGCGTCCGCGGAAGTGCTGGGCTACCCGCAGAGAAGCGAGTGTTTCTGGCAATTTTTTTTTAAGGAGCTTATTTACGGTACAGCTTATTTTGATGGCAGTGCAGATGAACAGCAGCTTTGGCTTTAAACCCACACAGCTGGAGCTGGAGCTGGAACTGCCTAGCGAGTTCCCTGTGTGCCCCTGGGCCTCATGAGTTCCTGCAGGCAGAGTCAGAAATGCAGGGACTGCTGGTTTCCGGGGGTGGGGGGTGGGGGTGGGGGTTTCTCCATGTATCAGCCAGGGGGACGAGGGAAACGCGCAGAGGCCAGAGGTGAAGCTGGGAGTCGGGACTGTTATGAGGCTCTGCTCTTCCCTCTTTCTTTTCTGCTAAATAATGGCCCCCAAGACACGCCTACGACCTAATCCTAGAGCCTGTGACCATGATATAAGGATCTGGCAAAAAGGACTTTGCAGATGGGATTCAGTGAGTAATTCCCGTGAAACGGGGAGACGATCCTGGATTATCCGGCCCTAAATGCCACAAGTGTCCCTGTAGGAGGGAGGCAGGGGAGAAGGGGAGAGGCCAGGTGACCACGGAGGCAGAGCTGGAGCTGGAAAGGCAGGGAGGGCCCTCCCCTAGAGGCCCACAGGGCGCCCTGTCCTGGGACACCTTGCTTTTGTACTTCTGGCCTCCAGACCGAAGGAACAGCTTCCCGCTGTTTCAAGCCCCGCAGTGTAAGGTGGGCAGCCCCTGGGGGCTAATGCGGCCGGTGGGGCTGCACCCTGTGGCTTCAGCAGAGCGCCAGCACGGTCTCAGGGTCCCCCACGATGTCCCTGTGCACCAGCTTAAAGGTGTCAATGAACAGGTCCATCCAGTCCTGCCGCTCGCCTCCTGTGGCGAACTTGGCCCGCTCCGCGGTGTAGACCAGCACGGCCACCAGCCTGGAGTAGGCGGCTGGGTCCTGCGTGAGCTCCGTGGCGTTTAGCAACTGTTCGATCAGGGGGATGGTCCTGGGGAAGGAGGCGTCCGGGCCCTCTTCCGTGCGGAGGAAGGTGACCGGGGGCGCGCCAC
The DNA here is from genome assembly GCF_030028045.1 of Hippopotamus amphibius kiboko. Lineage (NCBI taxonomy): Eukaryota > Metazoa > Chordata > Mammalia > Artiodactyla > Hippopotamidae > Hippopotamus > Hippopotamus amphibius. Next base: position 117,249,192 of record NC_080195.1, on the reverse strand, counting down.
CAGGCCGCGGTCCATCTGCGGGGGATTCCAGAGAAGTCTTTAAGGGACTTGGGCAGCGTGAGCGGGCCTCCAGCCGCCTCTCTCCTCGAAGACGAGGAGAGACCAAGGGCTCAGCGAGGGGGTCAGATGAGGAGCCAGGGAGGCTATAGCTCCCCAGCGGCTGGCATCGGTGCCAAAGCTAAATAAATGGGGCTCTGGGGAGCCCTGAGGAGACACGGAGCAGAAACTCGAGAACCGCAAGGCTCTTGGCACAGATGGCTGCCGGGACTAACCAGGCTCTGGTGGCTGCTGACAGCTCAGGCCCCTGCCCTGGGGCGACCCCAGCCCCTTAAAATGCTCAGCCCTGCCGGGAGAACTTCCTGCCTGTTCCAGCCCCACCTGTGCTAGGCAGGTGGGCCCCTGGAGCCCCTCTCAGAGCGGCTTCTTTAGCCGGCTTGTGATTACAAATCCTCCTCTGCCCTTTAGACGTAAATCTCCCCACCCAGAGCCGCTGCCCCGAGGACCAGGGAGCAAATGCTCCGCGAGCCCCACACGCTCCCCGTCCGGTCCCGGGGGAGGTCAGGGCCTCCCCTCCGGCCCCTCGCTCCCACGTGCACCACCGCCTCCTGTCCTCAGGGGGCCTCTGGCGCGTCCAGTTAGCTCGCCCAGGGGTCCTGGCCCCAGGCCCCCGCCTCTGCCCTGCGCCCTGCCTTCGGGGCACCCAGCCTTCCAGCGCCTCCTGCCTTGGTGTGGGGAGCGGGGCTCAGGGCTCCCTGGCTCTCCCCGCTCCGGCGGCCGCTGTCGCGGAAGAAAACCTGCCTTTACCGCCTCTGACTGGTGCCTGCCTTTGTTTCTCTTTGACGGTCTCGTGGAGCTGCTCCCCCCCATCGCCCCCCGGCCCCCCCCAGCTTGGTCCCAGCTCAGATGTGGCTGAGACTCTGGGTGGATGGGGCCATTTGTCCCAGAAGGTCAGGGCCGTGCAGAGCAGGCAACATCCACACAGTGCCCAGCATGCTGGAGTCCAGGCGTGTCAAGACAGTCATGTATAAAAGCATATTCTGTAGTTACATCTGCTTTCTTCCCTTCTGGTCACAGTGTCTAATTTACTTGGAAATTTCAAATCACTTTAAAGGAGAGTAAGAAGGTGAGTTTAGTAGAGACGGGACTTAGAAGAACAGGGCAGGGGTCTCTAAGGGGGCTGTTCCCTTTCACTGTCAGGTCCTGGAGGCTCAGGGGAAGCGAGATCACCAGCATTACTCTAGCGTCGAAACCAAAGACGTCACAAGACAGGACATGACAACCCGAGATCTCATGAACACAGATGCAGAATCCCTCAGCAAGATATTAGCAATCGAACCCAACAATATATACATCACACACCAGGACCAAGTGGGAGCTGTCCCAGGCCTGTGAGGCTGGTTCAACGCTCAAAGCTCCGTGAACGTTCCATCGCATCAACAAGCTGATGAAGAAAACCCACCTGATCACATCAATAGGCGCAGAAAACACATCTGACAAAATCCCACACTCGTTCACGACAGACTCTCAGTAACTGGGAACGGGGGCCCCGTCCTCACGTTGATAAGGAGCGTCTGCAGAGACCCTCAGCGGCTCCCCCCATGGTGAGAAACGCGAAGCTTCCCCAGCAAGACCGTTGCTGGGCCCCGGCTCCAGGGGCCAAGCTGACCATGGGACCCCCACGCTGGGAGGACTCGGGTGCTCTGAGGGCAGGGGCACAGACCATGTGTTGGTTGGGTCTCTGTGCGGACCCCTTCAGCCCCGGGTGAGACCGGGGTTGGAGCTACTGGGCCAGCCTCTGAGGTTTGGGGTGGCTCTGGGCACCACACACAACCCTCTCCAGCTGACTCTGGAGACCCCAGCCAGGCTGCCTCTGGGATGACCTCACAGCTCACCAACACCCATGGTGTGGTCACTGGTACAACTTCGGTGAGCATTTCCTTGGGAGTCCTCTGTCAGGATAAGTGTGGGGACCCCTGTCCCAACTGAGCATGGTCCCTTCCCTCAGGCTGCTTAGGTGCCTTTAAACCTGCCCAGGGGCCCACCTGACACCTGGGAGGAGCCTGTGCCCAAATGCTGACGTCACGGCAGACACGGATGTGGATGCAGGCCACGTGGTTCCCATCAGGGTTGGACCTGCCAACAGCCCAGCCCGACCCCCCACCCCTGCTCCCACCTGCTAGGCGGTCCCCGCTTCCCAGAGCCGGCTCTGGGGTCTCTCGGAGGCAGCAACAAGATGTGGAGCTGGACGACACCATCCTGCTCCCCTCCCCACGCCTTGGGGGCAGCCTCCGTGGGTCCCCAGCCCCCAGCTTCTCACTCCAGTGCAACCACGTCGGGTGGGGGACATGGCCCCCTAAACATGTCTGCTCCCAGAGGAAAGATCAGACCACAGCCGCCAGGTAGCAGCTCCCCAGCTGCCCCGTGGCTGTGGCTGTGTTCACTTCCCAGAGGGTTTAAGACCAGCCATTTTGGTTACTGGATCCAGGGCTTAGGAGCCGGGCGGGCCTGGGGTGTCCGTCCCTCTGGGCACCTCAGCCCACCAGGTGGTGAATCTGTGTTTGAGACCAGTGGCGCGAGAGCCTAGCGCACACCCTCTGCCCATGCGCCAGGCGGGTAGGGCCGCCGAGTGACTCCAGATGTCAACTGCACCCTCAGCCCCCTCCTCGGAAGTGCCAGGGACCTGGAGGCCACCGCGGATCTCGAATCTGAGGCTTCTTGCTGGCGAGACTGCCCGAAAGGGCACTTCCTGGGGTCCCCGCATGGCCCTCCCCCCAGCCCTGGCTGCCGGCTTGTCTGGGGGGCCAGCGGTGCCCGCGTTACCTGTTTGGCAGGGAAGGTCTGGGCACACGATCTGGGGGTCTAGGAGACAGAAAAAGAGACGGGGGTCCCAGGGGCTCGCTCAGTGGCCTGTGGAGCCCTGGGCCCCGCCCCGGCCATGCGCCCTCCCCTCCTCCGGACTCACCCGGGCACAGCACGTCCTCCATGTCGTCGATGAACTTCTCAGCCACCAGGTCGGAGAAGAGCGTCATGTTGCGCACCTGCTGAGGCTTGTCGCAGGCGATGGAGTACAGGTTCTCACTCTCGTGCTTCTCGTGGAACATGTCCCCGATGCCGATGGCCGTCACCGTCACGTCGTGGTTGCACAGCGCCCGCAGGTTGAGGTCGTCGTCGCGGGGGTCGTGGCGGCCGTCCGTGATGACCACCGCGAACACGCGGGTCTTCTGGCGCCGGCTCTCCTTGATGAGCTGGTTGTAGGCGAACTTGAGGGCCGAGGGCGTCCAGGTGCCGCCCGCGATCCACTCGAGGTTCTTGACGGCCTCCTTGAAGCTGGACAGTGAGTCGATGCGCTCGTCGTCCAGCTGGATGGCCTCGAAGGTGCCGTCGTGGCTGTACTGCACGACGCCCACGCGGGTCCCTGCAGGCGGGCGCGCGCGTAAGGGCGGCCCTCGGGGGAGCCAGGACCCCTCCGAGCCCCCTCCCGTGGATTTCTGTCCCGACCTCAGGGCTTCTGCGCGCCGGCCCCTCTGCCCGAGGGCGTGGCCTGGCGACCCTCGCCACGCTGGACCCCCACCCCACCGCGGCGCAGCTGACCCGTCAGCGACTTGGGGTCCTTGGCGATGGCCCCCAGCCTGTTGACCACGTTGATGACGAAGTTCTTCTCCAGGGTGAAGTTGGTGTAGCCGATGCTCTCGGAGCTGTCGATGACGAACACCACGTCCAGGGCGCCACAGCGCTTCTCACAGTCTGCGGGGGTGGGGGGCCGGGGAGAGCGCGGGGCGGGGTCAGGGGCGGGGCCGGGGAGTGCAGGGCAGGGTCAGGGGCGGGCGGGGTCAGGAGCGGGGCGGGGCGAGCGGAGGGGCGGGGTCAGGGGAGGGACGGGGCTAGCGTGCCGGGCGGGGGCGAGTGCGGGGCGGGGCGGGGAAGAGCGCGGGGCGGGGTCAGGGGGGGGGCCGGGGAGTGCGGGGCGGGGTCAGGGGCGGGGCGAGCGGAGGGGCAGGGGCGAGTGCGGGGCGGGGTGGGGGCGAGCGCGGGGCGGGGTCAGGGGCGGGGCCGGGGAGTGTGGGGCGGGGTCAGGGGAGGGACGGGGGCGAGCGCGGGATGGGGTGGGGACAGGGCGGGGTCAGGGGAGAGTGCGAGGCGGGGGAGGCGGAGGGACGGGGCTAGCGTGCGGGGGGCGAGGGCGGGGTCAGGGGCGGGGCCGGGGAGTGAGGGGTGGGGTCAGGGGCGGGGCGGGGCGAGCGGAGGGGCGTTGTCAGGGGAGGGACGGGGCTGGCGTGCGGGGCGGGGCGAGGAGGCGGAGAGCAGCAGGCGGCGCGGGGCGGGGTGAACCGCCGGGCGGGCGGTGACGGAGCTGACCCCTGGCCCAGTGAGACAGCATCAGCCGCCAGGGGCGTGCAGCCAGGTGCACCGTGGGAAACAGTGAACGCGAGCGCGGGGGGGCAGGCGGGCCTCGGACGGATGACCCCGACCGCGGGACGAGAGCCCCCAAGGACATGGCCCCGTGGGGGCCGCCACTCACCACAGCAGCCGCACGTCTCCCTCACGTAGGTCATGACGTCGCACTCCTGCAACACCGCGGGGTCAGCCCCCAGCCCAGAGCGCGGGCCCTGAGGGCGGCTGCAGGCGCTGCTGCAGGAAGCCTGTGGCCCCCCCACCTCCTGCTCTGACCTCACCCCGCTGACCTGCCCCTGCTGCCCTTTCTTTCGGATTTTAGGAGGAGGAGGACCCTGAGTCCAACCCCAACGGACACCTACCGTGAGGCCGGGGTCTCCTGGGGGGCCGCGCTCTCCCTGGGGGAGGAAGGGGAAAGTGAGGGGGTGACCCCCGCCGCGGCCGAGGCTGGGAGGCCGGACGTGTGCTCACGCGGCCACTCGAGGACCCTGCACACTGACCGCGTGGTTCGCGGCGCCTGTTGGCATGGCTGGCCCAGGGGCTGTGGCCTGAGGGCCGGAGGGATGGGCGCCGGACCTACCTCGGGTCCCGGGGCTCCTCTCTGCCCCCGAGGGCCTGGCTCACCAGGCGGGCCAGGATCTGCCTGCAAAGGAGAAGGGAAGGTGGGCTCCGGCAGCAGCCTGGGGGGGCCCTGCACGCGGCCCTGCCCTGGGCGATCAGCGACTGGGTGGAGGTACTCACAGGCTCGCCCTTCTGGCCTTTCCTCCCGGGTTCTCCTTTGGAGCCAAAGTCACCTCTGCCCCCCTGTGACACAGGACACCCGTGTTAACAGCGCAGAGAGCTTGGCAGGCGGGCGCTGCCCCTCCCCTGCTGTCCCCCAGCCCTCCAGGGATCTGCCCCAGAGGCAGGCCTCTGCAGGAGGAAGCTGCGCAGGGCGGTGCGGGACGGTTAGACGTGACCCCACATGGCGGCGTTTCAGAGCAAGGCTGGCTCCCACCACCAGAGCTCAGCACGGAGGAGCCGCACAGACTGCCCACGGCACGTACCTCGGGGCCGCGGGGGCCAGGCTCGCCTTTCTCTCCCTGGGAAGCAAGCACAGGGGGTCACTCAGCACCCGGCCGAGGGCTGATGGCCATGCAGCCCCCTCCCTTCCCTGACAGGTGGGCTTGGCTGTTGAAATCTGTACGGAGCCGCACAGGCTGTGGGAGAACGTCCAAGATTCCCGGAGGGACTGCCTCTGCTCCTGATGCCAAGCCCCCCACCCCTGCCCCCGCCCCCAGCCTCACCCTGGGCCCGGTGGGAGGCCCTGCAGGAACTAGCAGGAACCTTCCAGTCACGGCCCTCCCGACAATGCCCACCCCCTCCCCCGTCCCTGTCCCACCCCAGGACTTACAGGTGCTCCTCGGGGTCCCGGGTAGCTGAATCCAGGCCTGCCGGGGTCTCCCTGGGGGACATGGGAGGCCAGTCAGGGCAGGGCCAGTGGGAAAGGTGGAGATGGAGTCAGACAGCCCGGACTGGGGGCGGAGGGGGGAGGGGCCACAGGGGCAGGGCCTGCCTTGGGAGGACGCACCACCCCCGAGGGTGAGAACACGGGCTTGGGGGGTGCTGCCTGGGCCCCTGGTGTCCTCCTGCACCAAGGGGGCAGGGCTGGCAGGCTCCCAGCAGCCTTGCTCAGGACCCCTGGCCCATGCGGCCGGGTGGGGAGGGGCATACCTTGGGGCCAGGCTGTCCTGAGTCTCCGCGGGGACCAGCGTCACCGGGGTCTCCCCGAGATCCCTGAGGGCAGAAAGGAAGCAGGGAGTCGGCATAGGTGGGGGCTCTGATCCCCAGGCAGCACCGCTGCTCTGAAGGGCTGGGTGTCCTGAAGGTCTCTCCTCTCCAAGTGCCACGTCCCGTCTCCCAGGCCCCACACCACCTCCCCCTCGTCCACCCCCAGCTGGTAAAGCCAGACCCCTCCGGGCGGGATGAGGGTGTGAGGTGCACAGGGGCCTCTGGCCCCTTGTCCTGCTGCCCAAGGTTACTGTGGGAACAGTATCCTGCCTGCCTGAGGACAGGAGGACCCAGGTGGAGTGCAGGGTGGGGAAAGGGGACGATGAGGTCAAAGGGTAGCGAGGGGACTGGGCCCCAGAGCCACAGGCCCTCCCCGAAGTCCTGCTACTGACCTGGTTCCCCGGCTCTCCGATAGTTCCCTGGGGACCTCTGGGTCCAGGTAAACCTCGGTCTCCCTGGAAAGAAAAGGGACGAAGGCGCTTCAGAGACCCTGTGGTCACTCACTGTGGACGTCGGCAAGGGCAGGGGGGCCCTGCTGCCCTCCAAGAGGTCCTCCACCCTGACCACAATGGCCGCTGAGCAGGGTCTGCAGGGTGGAGAGCAGGAGAGGGGCAGGGGATGCTCGTGGTGCCACCCCAGGAGATATGTGGCCTCTGTGGCCGTCCACCCGCTGCCCCACTTGCCTTGGCTCCTTTGTTGCCAACCTCTCCAGCCAGGCCCCGGGGCCCCTCAGGGCCGGGGTCCCCCTGTGAGAAGAGAGGCTAGGTTAGTGTGGGGGAGGTTAGGGGCGGGGATCACTAGCTCCCAGGGAGGAGGCCCCAGACCATGGAGGGGACGCTAGAACAGCAGGCCTGCCCACGCGGCCTCCTGTCCCAGAGGAGGAAGCCGTCCTTTGAGCCCTTCACCCCCATCTCACAGGAAACTGGCCACCCTTGGATTTCGCCACAAAGACAAAGAGCTCCTGCGCCAGCTACAGGAGCACGTGTGCGCGGGGGAGATGCTGGGGAGTGGAGCAGTGTGCAGCCTGCACAGCTGTGCATGGCATGCGGGGAACTGGCCCTGCCCAGGGAGTGGCTCCCCAGGCCCTGCAGGGAGCACCCCTTGACGGTCAGGCCCCGGGGGTCGCCTCTTGTCTCCTAGGTGGACTGTGGAGGGAGTGTTGGTTATCCCGCGTCACGGGGGCCACGTTGGCACCACGGTGAGACTCTGGTGTAGACACAGACACGGCTGACAGCACTCGAGGCTTCCCCGTGCGGACACTCACCTTCTCGCCCTTGGGGCCATCGCTGCCTGGGCCGCCCTTGGTTCCGGGGTCTCCCCTGCGCCCCTGCAGAGAATAGGAGTGTGGGAGGGGCCACCCTGGAACCCCACACTCTGTTCTCCCCACAAGGACTCTGGTTGTGGGGTCTGGGGGCCCCTCCAGAGGGCCTCAGCTTAGACCCTGTCCTCTGCTGGTGTGGTTTGGTCCCAGGAGTTAGAAAATGATGTGGGCTGCTCAGCTTGTAAGGCCGGGAGTGTAGGTGATGTGATTGGGACCCAGCTTGGACCAGCTCTCCGTGAAGTCCCTCCGTTCCATTCTGGATTGCCATGTGTCCCCTCTGAGGATCCGCCCTGGCACTGGGCTCCCCCCCCCCCACCCCATGGTGGGACACTCGGGGCGGCTGGGTGGGGTCACTGTGTGGAACCCACAGAGTGTGTGCCCGGGTCTAGGTTTAGCCCTTGGGCCATCCTGCCAGGGGAACAAGTTGGGGACATGAGGCTACTTCACGGGCACTGAGTGTCCGGCAGGGGCGTGGCTGGGCCCCGCAGGCCACTCCTTGGTGGCCCTCCGTGGCATCTGCTTCGTGGGGACGAGGAGGTACATCCGGAGAAGCCGGAGGACGCTGGACTCAGAGAGGCCCAGAGTGGGGGCGCGCTGAGGCGGCCCTGCAGGAGGGCAGGCGGGCCCAGTGGGGACCCAGGGCCTGTGGTGGGTGAACTCACGGGTTCGCCTTTGGGTCCTCGGGGCCCAGGCCCGCCCTTGGCTCCTTTCAGGCCGGGACTTCCTGGGGCTCCATTGTTGCCTTGATAGCCCTGCGGGGAGGAGACAGCTCAGCCGTGGCAACGCCCTGGTCATGTGCGCGGGCAGCCGTAGCCGGGCAGACTCAAGCCCGCCGTCTCCGGGGGACCACGTTTCCCTCGAGGTGCAGTACGCCCTGGCCACCTGGCAGCGGGCGTGGAGAGGCGGGGCGGCGCTCAGGTCCCAAGGCTGAGCTGCCTGCCCACCCCCCGCCGTGGGACACCACAGGCATGAGAGCGCAGCCCCGCCAGCAGCACTGCAGTCAGGGCCCGCCGGGGACACTTGCCTTGCTTCCTTTGGCCCCACTTTCCCCCGGAGGCCCTCTGCGTCCTGGGCGGCCAGCGTCCCCCTGGAAGGGTTTGGAGAAATCAGCCTCACGTTCTTCAGGTGCCAGCAGTGGGGTAGGACCCTAGCGGGGCTGGGGGTGGGGCTTCCCCTCCCGTGTCCGCAGAGTATGCCCCCGTGTGTGGGCACCCAGGGCCCCTGCCCGGTCTGCAGAGACAGGGCCTCTCTGCGGGGCAGGCCCCCGGGGAGGTGGCGGCCTGGTCTGCTCTGGCGGCCACCGCCTGGGCCAGGTTGCCTACCTTGGAGCCTTGGTCTCCTCGCTCCCCAGGGCTGCCGGCTTCCCCCACGTAACCGTCGGGGCCCTGCGAGAAGGGAGAGGGCTGTGCTGGGGCTCCTGCCCAGAGCTGCGCTCGCATTTTCCCCATGAGGTCAGGGCCAGCTGACTTGGGGGAGGGTGACCAGCACCCCATCGCTGGACTGGCTGCCGGTACCCCTGGCCTGGGCGGGCCGACCGGACACGCTGCTCGCACGACAGCCTCTCGGGACTCTGGGAGCAGCTGCCCTCCACCTGCCCCGGGAGACCCTGAGGCCGTTCGTCAACCCTGGCTGAACCCTGGTGGGGTTCTGGGACGGGTGAGGGAGGGGCTGGAGGGAGGATCCCAGTCACTGGCTACTAGCTTCCTGCTGCCCCCCCACCCCCGTCTGGCGCCCGGCAGCTCCCAGGGCCAGGGTTCCACGCAACGTGCCACACTGTGCTCACCCGACTCCCAGGGTCTCCCTTGCAGCCAGGAGGTCCGATGCGCCCCAACTTGCCCTGAAGGAGAAGAGGGGAGCAGAAGATGCATCAGGGCCGGGATTCAGGGGACAAGAGCCCCGACGACAGAGGTCAGCGGTGCCAGGTCTATGCGCACCGGGCACCCCGCCGTGGACGTGTGTGTCCATAGCTGTCAGGGTGGCACTTCCAGCGGAGGCGCGAGAGAGTCTCTGGGGTGCGGCTGGGAGCATAGGCGTCTGCAGCGCCTCCTCCGAGAGTGTGCACGCATGCGTGGTGCGTGCTCACCTGTGACATTTGTGTGTGTGCGTGTGTGATGTTTGTGTGCACCTGTGCACTTGTGTGAACCACCAGTCAGGCCAGACCTGGGGTCTGCAGGCCAGGCTGGGAGATTCCTGCAAGGCCGGGCCCTGCTTTTCAGAAGCAAATGTCCACTCCTGCTCTTACGAGGTTCCCGTTTGCTCTGTGTCCACTGGGCAGGTGCAACAGGGGCTGCCCAAGCCACGGGCTGTGGACAGCGGCCAGAGAGGCCCAGAGGCCTGGCCCCCAGAAGGACCTGAGAGTCTCGAGGGGGTGACGGTCCTTCCGCCCAGGGATGCAGCCCAAGCGCACTCTACCTTCTGTCCATCTGTCCCATTCTTGCCCGCCAGGCCAGGGGCGCCCTGCAGGAGAGGGGAGGAGGAACCCCGTTAGCCCCGACGGTCCTTCCTTCCCAGCAGTGGGAAGGGGGGACCCCTGCCCCCGCCCTCCTGTCCGCTCACCTTCCGCCCTTCGGATCCAAACTCGCCCTGTGCAGGAGGAAATGAGGCCAGTTAGTGCTGCTAACACATCACAGACGCCACTGCTTTAGGGCCCAAGTCTCCCTCGGACCACAAGCAAGGCCACAGGGACCCCAGCAGGGACCTCAGGCTTGCCGCCGGACGCTGCTGTGGGGGTTGGGGCCGTGTGCGGTCTGGCTTCCCAGAGTCCAACCTCACCTTCTCTCCTTTGAAACCAGGAACACCCTGAGGTGGGAAGGAAAGAAAAGCAGCATTACCACTGGACCCAGCAGGCCCGGGGGAAGAGGAGCGGGGCTGGGGGTGGAGGGGTGCGCGGGGGTGGGGGTGGGGGGTGGGATCGGGTGGAGAGGCGCCAGCAGGGAGGACCCTGGAAATGCAGAAGCGCTTCGCTTCCTGGGGGTGGGGGCGGGGGGCCACGCCAGACACATCCTGACCCCCGGCAGCTGCCCTGCCTGGAGCCAGGGAGCCCTTGGCTTGTCCCCACGTCCCCGCCCCGTGGGCAGGGTCGGCGGCAACTTGCCTTGGGTCCGGGGAATCCGATGGGGCCTTCGATGCCTGGATCTCCCTGTGGAAGAACAAAGGGCAGGACATGGGACCCCTGCTGGGGGCGGGGGGGGGGGCACCGCGGACGGGCTGCGCAGGGCACTCACCTGTCGCCCCTTCTGTCCAGGCTCTCCGGGCTCGCCCATGTTGCCCTTGGCGCCCTGAAAGCAGACGACAGAGAAAGGACTAAACCGAGGCAGGGAGGCAGCGGGCGTGCGTGGCCAGCGGCCTGGCAGACGAGACGCCTCTCTCCCGAAGTGGGAAAGACGCCACTTAGTGAGGACTTTCTCTGCGACAGGACTTCAAATGCTCTGCCTCATCTCCTCGGAGGCTTCTTTTCCTTTCCTGCCCTTCTTTGCGATTTTTGACATGAATCACTGGCGTTTCTGCTACGCGGGCAGTGATTTTGGAAGGATTTCATTTGACACAGCTCTGTTACGAACATGCCGGGCCAACCTAACCACTTAAAACCTACTTACTTAACAAGTGCCAGGAGTGGGTGCCCTGCGTGAATTACTGTATTATGAACAGTAACGCAGCTCACGTTTCCTGGGCACTTGGGTATGCTTCTTTACTTTACAGGAGTATTTTATGGGCAAATCTTAATTAAAAAGTGTTCCTATTTTTCTCAAAATGCCATATAAAAGGCAGTTGATAAAAACTGAATTTTAGTTCCCCCAGGGTGAGAAGTGGTGAGTCCATCCGAGGTGCAATGGCCCTAAATTTGGAGTTCAAGAGAGGTCGGGGGCTTTCCTGCGACCCAGACCCCAGGGGTGGTCTGGGCATCTTACCTTCTGTCCACGGTAGCCCTTGGGGCCCGGGGGCCCAGGGATCTCCAGACAGCTCACCTTGTAGCACTGAAACAGGAAGCACAAGGTAGTGCGTGAGGCCATTGCCGCAACTCCTGGGAGGGAGGGAGGGGGTGGCCTGTGGCCCACTGGACGCTGAGCCATCTGAGCAGACTTGGGAGGTGCCCAGGAGGCCCCTGTGCTCACGAGGGCCGGGTGCAGGGGTCCACAAGAGTGCTCTAGTCAAGTTTTGGAAATCAAGGCTGGGTTAGGCAATGACCGGCAGAAAGAATTAAATGGTGGCTGGCCGGCCGGCCCCCACTGTGCTTGCACATTGAATTGCTGTGGTTTTGAGCAGCTGCTCCGGGGAAGGGTGTGCCTGTGGGAAACCGGGCTGTGATCTGGTGCTGGGGAAGCACAGGGACAGGGGCCCAGAGCTGCAGGTCCCGTGCTGGGCACCCAGCTGGCCACCTGCCTTCTGCTCCCGGCCCGGCTCAGGAGGATGGAGCCCATCAGCCCACCTCGACGCTTGACCTCCACCCTCATCCTCTGGGCGTGCAGATGACCCTAGCGCCAGCCTCCTGAGTTTCAGCAACCTGGTTTTGGCCAGGAGCCCTTCGTGCAGACTCGAGTCCTGGGCCCCATGCGGAGCAGAGGGGTCTCGCTCCCTCGCCCCCTCTCCCTGTCCTAGCACCCCCCTCCCCAGACCCCCAGGGAGCGGGGTGCGGTGATCATCTCTGCTGGCTCAGAGGTCCTGGGCAGCTCCCGCCAGGGCCGCCAGGGATGGAAACGCTCTCACCTCTCCGTAGGCTTCGTGTTTCTGCGGAAAAGACACAGAGAGAAACCCCGCTTAGCCGGGAGCTGGAGGTGCGGTCAGCTCGGAGTCTGGGCGGGCACCCCGCCCGGGGCCCACGCTCTTCCGTCGCCTCACTCGCAGCGGGTAAACTGAGGCCCGGGGCAGCGGGCTGTCCCCTGCCGGGCGGGTGAGTGGGTCCCAGGGCTCTGGGCCACACCCCCCCTCCCTGCTGCCTGCAGGCGGGCGTGGCCTCCCGGCCCGCGGCTCACCATGACCTTGATGATGCGGTTGATGGTGTCCTGGTCGATCTCGGTGGAGTCGGGCCGCATGGTGGAGTAGTTGTTCCGGTAGAGCTCATGCGGCGTGCTGGCGATGTCCCGCAGGCCCTGCTCGTTCAGCTTGAGGTTGGGTGGCACCGCGAAGAGCCGGATGCCCTCCTCGCGGGCGCGCTCGGCCTGCAGCTTGATGCCCCCGCACGGGCTGCCGGTGACGTGGCCGTCGGTGATGATGACCGCGAAGTTGACCGCCCCCTTGCCCACGTGCCGCCGCACCTCCTGGGTCATGTTGCCCAGCATGCAGTCGGTGAAGGTGCCGCGGCGGAAGGAGCTGATGCTCTGCAGGCTCTTGGTGAAGGAGGCCCGGTCGCTGCCCGGCGGGCTGAACACCTGCACCACGTCGGAGAAGTGCAGGCCGCCGTAGCGCCAGCTCAACGCCACCTGGTCCAGGTACAGCTCGTCCTGCAGCTGGCTGATGAACTGCAGCACGAACTGCTGCATGTGGTAGAGCAGGCTGTCGGTGGGCGACTGCATGGTGACGCTCTCCGACGTGTCCAGCACGAAGTACACGTGGATCGGGCAGTCGGCCTTCTCTGCGGACGCGCACGAGTCACTGCGGCGCCCGGGGCCGTGCTCCGCCGGCCAGGCCTCCCCGCGCCCCGGCCCGGCCCGGCCCCGCCGCACCCACACACGTGGTACCTGGGCAGCTGTTCCTGTCGGAGGGGCTGGGGCTGACGACCTCCTGCTGCTGAGCGTGGACGGCCCCCAGGAGCCCCCAGAGCAGGAGGGCGGAGCAGGGTCCTCGGAGCATCTTGGCGGCACCCGTGCGCCCTGACATCCTGGAGCAGGGAAGAGCGGCGCTGCAGACAGAGCCCCACCGCGCACACCACCGGTCCCCAGCCCTCCTCCAAGGATGGTGGGGGCGGCACAGGCGGCGGTCAGCCGACACCTGGGCTCAGGGGGGCGCCCTCGCCCCCGCCCGAGGTGGGGCCACACCCATTGACTGGGGGCAGAGACTGCAAGCTTTGGGCTCCGTTGTGCTTGTGCGTGGGATGTTTAGGGCTCCTCTCTGCCCTGCGGAGCCTGGGTGTGTTCTGGGAACTGAAAAGCCAGTGACTGACATTGCTGAGGGAGGCCGTCCTGGGGAGGCAGGGCAGAGGGATCACTGGGGGTGACTGGGAGGAGGGGGACCCGGGGAGGAGGGGCCCAGGCTGGGGTGGGCTGCGCCTTGGTACTGGGTGCCACGCTGACTGGGGAGGCGGACGGCCTGGGGAGTGGAATGTGAGGGCCCATGCAGACAGGCCTGGAGGGCTGGCAGGCAGTGGCTGCAGGGTCCTGCTTCACGGGGGGACACGGGGACAGCTGCACAGATGGAGGGGACCCTTCTCCAGAGCGGGCACTGAGCCCTGGCATGTCTCCATGGGGCCTGGGGCTGCCCTGGTGCTGTGGCCTCTGCACCCAGGCATGCCCTGTGACTGGACAAATGCAGAGAGAGGACCTTGAGGTGTGGGTGGGTGGGCTGGCTGGGCTCTGGGGACCCAGTGTGAGGCGAAAGGGGACTCTCTGTGGAAAGGCGAGGAAGGGGTTTGTCGTCCTGCTGTGCCGGGGGGGAGCCTGCAACCTGGTTCACTTGGTGCCCCTGGAACAGACGGCACCCCTGCTGGCAGCCTGGGCCCCCACACGTCTGGGGACAACAGGAGGCACCTGGAGAGCTTTGCGGGGAGGCAGAGGCGTCAGGGGCGCTTCGGTGCCGTTTTCCTGGTGATGCCCCTCAACACTGTGGAAATCTCGTTTTTGAGAGGAGGTGAATTTGGGGAGCAGGTGTTACTGCACTTGGGTTTAAGGTGAGAGTCGCTATTCCTGGCATAGTTGGGGTGAACAGGACATGGTCCTGCCTCCCCCCGCATGAGATCATGGTTAGCTCCACAGGCAGGTAACAATCATGACCCTGCAGCGTGGTGACAGTTGCTGAGATTAAAGCCAGCCACATGGGAGTGTCAGGACGTCCAGGAGGGCTTCCTGTAGGAGGTGATGAATGTGCCCAGAGGAGGGAGCTCCTGGCCGAGAGGGGTCTGGTGCAGGGAGGACTGGGGGCAACACTCGACTGTGGTGAGGACTAAGCAGGTGGGTGACGGGCAGCCCAGGGGCTCTGAGGAACCTGGCGTCAGGAGGGCATTGGGCTGCCTCAGCCAGAGCCAGGGGTCCAGAGCCATCCACCCGCGGCGACGGCCACCGGGGACCTCGGTCGGGGGCCGGGCAGGGCTGAGCGCTGGGCAGGGCCACAGCCGAGTCCTCCACTGCCTCTCACCCTGCCTGCCGCCCCGTGGAGGAGAGACCCCAGGGAGGGCACCGTGCGGACAGGGGATGGAGGAGGGAACCGAGGGGAGACCAGCCCAGCTTGGCACTGTTCTCCATGTGCACACACGTGACACATACCACACATCACACACACCACACACCACCCACACAGCACACACACACACACACCACACACAACACATTCACATGCCACACACACACCGCATAGCACGTCACACACACGCACAACACACACACCACACAAACACACCACACACCACACACATCACAAACACACACACACACACACAACACACATTCACATGCCACACACACACCACACAGCACAAACGTCACACACACGCACCACACACACACCACACAAACACACCACACACAACACATTCACGTGCCACACACACACTGCACAGCACAAACGTCACACACACACACACACCCCACACAATACACATTCACATGCTACACACACACCACACATACCACACACCACAAACATCACACACACCACACACACACCACACATACACCACACACATCACACACCACACACATCACACACACACCACACACATCTCACACACACACACCACACACATCACACACACACACCACACACACCACACACACACCACACACACCACATACATCACACACCCCCACACCACACACATACACCACACAATACACATTCACACGCTACACACACACCACACATACCACACACCACACACACACCACACACATCACACACACACATCACACACATCACACACACACAGCACACACACATCTCACACACACACCACACACCACACACACATCTCACACACACACCACACACCACACACCACAAACATCACACACACACACCACACACACACCACACACAACACACATTCACATGCCACACACACACCACACAGCACAAACGTCACATACACGCACCACACACACACCACACACACACACCACACACAACACATTCACGTGCCACACACACACTGCACAGCACAAACGTCACACACATGCACCACACACACACCACACACATCACACACACACACCACACACATACACCACACAATACACATTCACATGCTACACACACCACACATACCACACACCACAGACATCACACACACCACACACACACCACACACACACCACACACATACACCACACACATCACACACACACCACACACATACACCACACACATCACACACACACCACAGACATCACACACACCACACACACACCACACACACACCACACACATACACCACACACATCACACACACACCACACACATCACACACACACACACCACACACATCACACACACACCACACACACCACACACACACCACACACACCACATACATCACACACACACACCACACACATACACCACACACACACACCACACACACACCCCACACACACACACACCACACACACACCATACACACACACCACACACCACACACACACCACCCACATACACCACACACAATACACATTCACACACGACACTCACCACACACACCACACACAATACACATTCACATGCGACACACACCACACACACCACACACCACAAACATCACACATACACACCACCCACACACACCACACACCACCCACACCCACCACACACACACCACACATCTCTCACACACACCACATACACACCACAAACATCACACCCACACCACACCCACACCACATACATCTCACACACACACCACACCCACACCATCCACACCACACACACACCACATACACACACCACACACACCACATACACACACACACCCACCACACACACACCACACACACTCCACCCCCCCCCCCACACACAACATATTAAAAGAGGCCCACATAATAAAGTGTACTGGTGGAAAATCTCACTTTCAAATGTAATGAAAAATTCTAAAAATATCTACCCAGGGGAAAAACACAATAGCGACAAAGTACAGAAAACACCCAAAGGGAAAAATCATTTTGGCCTGTGGTAGGCGGCCTCCAAGGTGGCCCCGCATGACTCTTGCCTGCACAGAGTCCTCCTACCCCCGAATTGTCACTGGTCGGTATAACCTACAGGATAACGTGGAAGTGATGCTGTGTGACTTCCACGACAGTGTCATAAGAGGCATGGTGGCTTCTGCCTGGTCCTCTCTTGGACTGCCTGCTAAGGGGGAAGCCAGCTGCCGTAACGTGAAGATGCTCGAGCTGCCTTTGCAGAAGCTCATGACGGGAGGTGATTAGGCCTCCAGCCAATAGCCATGAGCGCCATCTTGGAGGCAGACCCTCCACCCCAGCCGAGACTTCAGATGACCGAGGCCTTGGTCAATATCCTGACTGCACCTCACGAGGGACCCTGAGCTAGTGTTACCCAGCGAAGCCTCTCCTGAATTCCTGACCTAAATAAATCACGAGACAGTAAATGCTTATTGTTTTAAATCACTTAGTTTTGGGTACTTTATTACACAGCAATAGATCACTAATAGATCTTTTTCTCCACAACATTGTAGACAGAAGATAAGACAATAATTCAGAATTTAGACAGGAAAATAAAATGACCCAAGGATGTCTCCCTAGCCAACCTATCTTTCAGATACAAGGATAAACATCTCAGAAAACTAAAAACAGAATTACCATATGATCCAGCAATCCCACTTCTGGGCACATATCCAGACGAAACTCTAATTCAAATAAAGATGCATGCACGCCTATGTTCACAGCAGCACTATTCACAATAGCCAAGACACGGAAACAACCTAAATGTCCACTGACAGATAAATGGATAAAGAAGATGTGGTGCATATACACAATGGAATATTACTCAGTCACAAAAAAGAATGGAATAATGCCATTTGCAGCAACATGGATGAAACTAGAGATTATCACATTAAGTGAAGTAAATCAGATGAAGAAAAACAAATATATGATATCACTTATATACAGAATCTGAAATATAACACCAATAAACTTATCTATGAAACAGAAAACAGATTCACAAACATAGAGAAGAGACTTGTGGTTGCCAAGGGGGAGAGGATTGGGGGAGGGATGGACTGGGCGTTTGGGGTAAGTAGATGCAAACTATTACGTATAGAATGGATAAACAAGGTCCTACTGTTTAAAGGAACTATATTCAATATACTGGGATAAACCATAATAGAAAATAATATAAAAAAGAATGTGTATGTATATATATATATATGTGTATAACTGAGTCACTTGGCTGTACAGCAGAAATTAACACAATATCATAAATCAACTATACTTCAATTAAAAATAAATAAAGAGTAAAAAAAAGGATAAAATCTCAGCTATAAATGGGCTCAGATCTATGCCACCCACACACCACTCCTAAAAATATTCTGCAAGGAATTTCTGCAAACAATAGAGAAATGAATAAAAATGAATTAAAAGCAAAGAAACCTGAGAAATAAAGTAAAATACATAAAATGAAGGGAAAAGAACTGAAGCATAAAATCAAAAGCCAGAAATATCACATAGATCAATTGTGACAATAAAGGTGAATGGTTAAAATTCTACTGTAAAGACAAACTTTCCTAAATTGGGTCAAAAAATGAAACCCATCTCAATGAAGTTTATAAGAGTCACACTTTAAATAGAAAGTCACAGGACCTCCCTGGTGACCCAGTGGTTAAGAATCCACCTGCCAATGCAGGGGACACGGGTTTGATCCCTGGTGTGGGAAGATCCCACATGCTGTGGAGCAACTAAGCCCATGCACCATAACTGCTGAGCCTGTGTTCTAGAGCTTGTGAGGCACAACTACTGAGCCTGAGTGCTACAACTACTGGAGCCTTCGTGCCTAGAGCCTGTGCTCCACAACAAGAGAAGCCATTGCAACAAGAAGCCTGCGCACTGCAATGAAGAGCAGCCCCCACTCACTGCACCTAGAGAAAGCCCATGAGCAGCAAGGAAGACCCAATGCAGCCAATAAATAAATAAATAAATAAATAAATAAAAATAGAAAGTCACAGATGGTGCAAAGAAAATGGAGTGGGGAGGAATGGATACAAATGGAGAGAAAGAGAGGGGCAGTGTTGTTGAGACGCTAGAATTTAAGACAGAGGATGAGGGATGGGGCCCAGGAAAAGATAAAGGCTGCTGCAGTCCAGTTATAAGTCTTAATGTCCTAATTTCATAACACAATATTATATAAAGCACGATCCATGAAAAATCAAAGAAAAAACTGACAGACTGCAATCAAGTAGACTTTAACTCATCTTTTTATGTTATTGACAGATCATATTAGAAAAAAACAGAGGATCTGAATGTCATGTTTTATAAAACTCTGAGAGTAACAAGTAGGGAATATATATTTTCTAAACATAAAGGATTTGGATAATATGCATAAAACACACCCACATATTATATATATACCTATAAGAGAACATATGCTCTTTTAAAACTCTTACAAAATTCAACCCTAGAGTAAGCCACAAAGAAAGCTTTAATTTATTAAAAAAAAAAAAACAGAAGCTTTACAGATAAAATTCTTTGAGCTACAATGCAAAACTCGTCACTAACAAGACATAGGGAAAAACCCAAAACAAAGTACTGGAAATCGAAAAACTCTCGCAAAAACTACATAGGAATTAGTAACAATGACAATGTACACATAAAAACAAATATGAGAAGGCTGAAGCTATAATCAGAGGAAAATACATAGCCTTAGATGCTTTATGTTATAAAATAAGAAACTAGGTTAACAAATTAGGCATGTGGTTAAAGAAACTAGGGAGAAAAAAATTTAACGAGATAAATCTCAGGAAAGCAAGAGAAAGGAAATGCTAAAAAAAAAATATTGGGACTTCCTAGGTGGCGCAGTGGTAAAGAATCCACCTGCCAATGCAGGGGACACGGGTTCGAGCCCTGCTCTGCGAAGATGCCACATGCCACAGAGAAACTAAGCCTGTGCACCACAACTATTGAGCCTGTGCCTAGAGCCCGTGAGCCACAACTATTGAGCCCATGTGCCGCAACTACTGAAGGCCATGCGCCTAGGGTCCGTGCTCCACAACAAGAGAAGCCACTACAATGAGAAGCCTGTGCACCACAATGAAGAGTAGCCCCCGCTCACCACAACTAGAGAAAGCCCGTGTACAGCAAAGAAGACCCAACACAGCCAATAAATAAATAGGTTAATTAATTTTAAAAAATTGGTTAAAAGAAAACTCATACTAGGATAATAAATACATCTAAGAGCTGGTTCTTCAAAAATGCCAATAAAATAGAAAAAATTTTAGCAAGTCTAAGCAAGAATAAAAATGATGTAAGCACAAATATAGAAATATACAAATTTAAGGAGTAAAATAATGATAGATGAGGAGGGTTTTTATTGTTATTCGTTTTTAACAGCATACCAAGTGCAACTTTGAGCTAGTAACTGTGAAAGACTGTTTTTGGGGAAAGTGGTCTCACCTCTAGAGAAAAGGTGAGGAACTGGCTGGACTCCTGCCTTGGAAGGAATTGAAACACTGGAAGGAAACACTTTCCCAAAGACTTTGGCCCAAATAACTTTTGGGTGAATTTTTTTGCATTTTCAAGAATAAACACTTCTTTATTTAACTTATTTCAGAACATGAA
This sequence comes from Hippopotamus amphibius kiboko, assembly GCF_030028045.1. Classification (NCBI taxonomy): domain Eukaryota; kingdom Metazoa; phylum Chordata; class Mammalia; order Artiodactyla; family Hippopotamidae; genus Hippopotamus; species Hippopotamus amphibius. The sequence goes on along the minus strand of NC_080195.1, from coordinate 117,228,783 downwards.
AAGATAAGCTTTTCAATTCATTTTTTTTCCCAATTCATTTTTAAACTTGGCAAAATCTAAGACCAAAATTTGATAAAAGATACCCCTAAAAGGAACTCTACAGATAAATCTCACTTTTGAACATAGTTGCAAAAATCCTAACTGATATTAGAAAATAAAATATAGTAGCATATTAAGGATTACTAAACCAGTACTAAGATGAAGCTAAAAATACAATTATGCAATATTACGAAATGTATTAATGTAAGTCACATTAATACAAAAAAGAAAATCATGTAGAGGCATTCCTCAGAGATACTGTGGATTTGGTTCCAGACCACTATAACAGAGCAAATATTGCAATAAAGAGAGTTGCAGGGATTTTTTTGGTTTTCCAGTGCATATAAAAGTTATGTTTACACTATACTGTAGTCTATTGTGTGCAACAGTGTTGTCTTAAAAATTTTTTTTACATAACTTAATTAAAAATACCTTATTGCTGGGCTTCCCTGGTGGCACACTGGTTAAGAATCCACCTGCCAAGGTAGGGGACATGGGTTCAAGCCTTGGTCCGGGAAGATCCCACATGCTGCAGAGCAACTAAGTCCATGCACCATAACTATTGAGCCTGCACTCTAGAGCCTGCAAGCTACAACTACTGAGCCTGCGTGCCACAACTACTGAAGCTCGTGCACCTAGAGCCCATGCTCCGCAACAAGAGAAGCCACTGAATGAGAAGCCTACACACCACAACAAAGAGGAGCCCTTGCTCACTGTAACTAGAGAAAGCCTGCGCACAGCAATAAAGACCCAATGCAGCCAATAAATAAATAAATAAATAAATAAATAAATAAATACCGTTATTGCTTAAAAATGCTAGTCATCATCTGAGCCTTCAGTGAGTTGTAATAGTAACATCAAAGACTGTTGATACAGATCACCATAATGAGGTAATAATGAAAAAGTCTGAAATATTGCAAGACTTCCCCAAATGTGACAGACATAAAGTGAGCAAACGTGGTTGGAAAAATGTCACTGATAAACTTGCTTGATGCAGGATTGCCACGAGCCTTCAACTTGTAAAAACCAAAACATCTGCGAGGTGCAATAAAGTGAAGTGCATTAAAATGAGGTATGTGTGTAACTGCTCTAATAGGGCCCCAAACACCCATTTGTGATTAAAAAACAAAAAACAAAGAGGGAAAAACCTCATAAGAGACTTAGGAGTTGGATTAATATTATAAAGGATAAACTTCATATCAATGGCTACTATCAAATTTTACACAAAATCTATATAGGTGTTCTTAACTTTGTGGGTCACAGACTCCTTTAAGAATCTGGACACAAATGCACAGATTACTCATATACAGAAATCATATTCCTCATTAATTCAGGGGGCCCATCTATGGAACTGACTCTGGATTAAAAACTCTTGCACTTGAAGAATGACCATTAGAGTACAAAAAATAAAAGATAAAAAAGACAAAGAGTGTTGATCACACTATATTATTCACTGCCGTGTTGGAAGCCAATGCAATAAGACAGTAAAAAGCAACAAAGTATAAGTCTTGGAAAGGAAGAGATGGGACCTGTTGTTATTAAAGATGGGACTGTCTACCTAGAAAACCCAATAAAATCAATTGAACAAAGTTTAGGGGAGAGAGAAAGAGGGATTCAATGAGGCATTTATAAGAAAAAATACACAAAAATCTATAGATTTTCTTCTATTAGCAACAAACAATTAGAAAATGTAATGGAAAAAATAGTATTCACACTAGCAAGAAAAACAACATAAATCCAAGGAATAAACATAATAAGAATCTAAGGATGTGTAAGACTTATGAAAAAACTCTTGTTTTTGGATGAGATACAATATTTGAGAATATTAGTTATTTCTAACTGAATCTATAATTGAATGTAATTTTGATTAAAATCTCCAATAAAATTTTTTGCTTTTTTGCCATTACATGTTGACAAAATGAATCTAACATTCACCTGGAAGAATAAGTAAGAGTAGCCGAGAAAAATAAAAAATGAAGGGTGATGAAACTTGTGTTATCAAGTGCAATAATGGAATATAATTACAGTAATAAAGCATTTGTGTTCTTGGTGCTGGAATGGCCAACAGATCACACAGTAGTGGCATAACACCCTATGAGAACTGAGGAAATGAGACGGTTGATTTCCAGAGCAGTGAGAGAAGGCTGGGAAAAGGGGTCATGATGTGACTAGAAATAAAGTTAATCCCATCTCACACAGTGCACCCAAATACAGTCCAGGAGAAGTAAGTAACTGAGTGTAAAACATGGACCAAAAAGTCTTTGAAGAAAATAGGAAAGATGAAATGACAGTGAAATGTATTTTTAATGATCACTCTGCACCAGACACTAAGCTACATCTTCTCTTTTAACCTTCACAACAGCCCTTGGACATTGATGCTATTATAATCCCCATTTCATAGATGAGGAAACTGAGACCCAGAAAGGTCACTGCCCTAGGTGCTCAGCTAGTAGCTGAGGTCCAAATCCGGGCAGCATGGTTCTGAGTCCACACTCTTGATAACCGGGCTCCCACATATCACCTTCATTAAAACAAAGCAACATGAGCAGAGTAGAAACAGATCAAGAGCCAGGCAACCATCTTCCCAATGCATGATCAAGATTTCATATTCTTATGGTTTAAAAATTTTGATGGCCTGTTATTGTATAAATGTTTACAACTGTAATATGTTTTTGTTGTTTTAAACTTTTATTAATATATAATGTCCTTCTTTCCCTCTTGTAACTCTTTTTGATTAAAGTCCATTTTAATCTGGTGTTACTATAGCTGTCCCTGCTCTCTTTTGGTGCCTGTTTGCATGGAATAACATTTTCCATCCATTCACTTTCAACCTATTTGTGTCTTTGGATCTAAAGTGAATCTCTTTAAACAGCATATAGCTGGATCTCATTTTTTTAAAGTCCATTCTGCCAGTCTCTGTCTTTTGCTTGGAGAGTTTAATCCATTTACAGTTAAAGTAAGTACTAATAAGGAGAGACCTACTTCTGTAGTTTTGCTATTTGTTTCCTATGTACTTTATAGCTTTTTTTGTTCCTCGCTTCCTGCATTACTGTCTTCTTTTGTGTGTAGCTGATTTTTGTCATAAAACACATCCACTCCTCATTTCTTTTTGTGCATATTCTTTTGGTGCTTTCTTTACAGTTACAATGGGATTACACTTAACATTCTAAAGTTATAATGATATAATTTGAATTTATACAAGTTGAACTTCAACAACACACCAAAAAACTGCCTCTTTAAAAGATCTCTCCCCATCCCTTTCAGTTACTAATGGCACAAAATTACATCTTTATACATTTTGTGTCCAAAAACACAAGCAAATATTATTTTTAATGCACTGGTCCCTTAAATTAGGTAGAAAACAAAATGTGGACTTACAAACCATAGTTACAATAATACCAGTTTTAAGAAGAACAGAGCTGGAGGAATCACACGCACTTACTTCAGACTATACTACAAAGCTACAGTAATCAAAACAGTATGGTACTGGCACAAAAACAGACACATAGATCAATGGAACGGAACAGACAACTCAGCACATAAATCCATGCACTTATGGTCAGTCAATCTATGACAAAGGAGGCAAGAATATACAATGGAGAAAAGACAGTCTCTTCGATAACTGGTGCTGGGGAAACTGGACAGCTACGTGTAAAAGAGTGAAATTAGAACATTCTCTAACACCACATACAAAAATAAACTCAAGAAGGATTAAAGACCTAAATGTAAGACTGGATACCATAAAACTCCTAGAGGAAAACATGGGCAGAACACTCTTTGACATAAATCATAGCAATATTTTTTTGGCTCTGTCTCCTAAACCAAAGGAAATAAAACCAAAATTAAACAGATGGAACCTAATTAAACTTAAAAGCTTTTGCACAGCAAAGGAAACCACTGACAAAGTGAAAAGACAACTTACTGAATGGGAGAAAATATTTGCAAATGATATGACCACTAAGGGGTTAATATCCAACATATATAAACAGCTCATAAAATTCAACATTAAATACACAAACAACTCAATTAAAAAATGGGCAGAAAAACTGAATAGACATTTTTCCAAAGAGGAAATGCAGATGGCCAACAGGCACAGGAAAAGATGCTCAACATTGCTAATCATCAGGGAAATGCAAATCAAAACCACAGTGAGATATCACCTCACACCTGTCAGAACGGCTATCATCAAAAAGAACACAAATAACAAATGCTGATGAGGATGTGAAGAAAAGGGAATCTTCATACACTGTTAATGGGAATGTAAGTTGGTGCATCCATTGTGGAAAACAATATGGAGGTTTCTCAAAAACTAAAAATAGAACTACTGTATGACCGAGCAAGTCCACTCTTGGGTATACATTAGATTAATAATTTTAAAAAAGTATTAGTCTCTCAAATCAGGTAGGAAAAAAAGCGAGTTACATGCCATTGTTACAATAATTATTGTTATAATAATAATATCTTTATAATTGCTCATGTATTTACCTTTACTGAGATCGTCATATCTTCATATGACTTCAAGTTACTGTCTGGTGTCCTTTCATTTCACCTGCAGGACCCTCTTGAACCTTTCTTACAGGGAAAGTCTAGCAGTAAGGAACTCCTTCAGCTTTTGTTTATCTGGGAATGTTTTAAGTTTGCCCTCACTTTTAGGGAACAGTCAGGCTGGATATAGAATTTTTGGGTGACAGTTTTTCCTTTTAGCACTTCCTCACTATATCCAGTTAGGCTGGATATAGAATTTCTGGGTGACATTTTTTTTTCCTTTTAACATTTTTTTTTTTTCATTTTAGCATCAACCCACTGCCTCTGGTCTCCAAAGTTTCTGATGAGAAATCTTCTGATAATCCTATTGAGAATCTCTTGGATATGATGAGTCACTTCTGTCTTGCTGATTTCAAAACTCTCTCTTTGTTTTTGTCTTTCAACAGTTTGACTATAATGTGTATCAGTGTGAGCTTCTAAGTTCATCCTACTTATTTTGGATGTTTACATTCATGTCATTCATCAAATTTGGGAAGTTTCTTCACATATTTCCTCTGCTACTCTCTCTCTTCTCCTTCTAGGATGACCAAAACAAGTATGCATATCCTCAGTTCTGCTCACTTTTCTTTGATCTTTTTTCTTTTTGCTCCTCAGACTCATAACTGCCACTGTCTTATCTTCAACTTCACTGACCCTTCCTTCTGTCTTCTCAAATTGGCCTTTGAATCCCTCTAATAAACAAATAAAAGTCACTGTACTCTTCAGCTCTGTTATATCTTTTTGGATTCTACCTAGGTTTTCTATTTATTGATATTTCCATTTTGTTCATACGTTATTTTCTTGACTTTCTCTACATCTTCCTTTAGTTCCTTGAGCATCTTTAAGATGGTTGTGATAAAGTCTAGTAGATCCAAAAAAAAAAAAAAAAAGTCTAGTAGATCCACAATCAGGTCCTTTTCAGGGACAGTTTTGGTTGGTTTATATTTTTTCCTTTGAGTGGGCCATACTTTCCTGTTCCTTTGTTTGCCTTTGGATTTTTTTGTTAAAAACTGGACATTTGAATCTAAAATGGTAATTCTAGAAATCAGATTCTTCTCCTTCCTTAGAGTTTGCTGTTTTTGAATTTGTTTGTTTCTGTTTTTATTTTTTGTTTTTGATTGTTGTAGGCTGTCTCTGTGCCAAGGTTCAGCCTGAGGAGTAAAGGTAAGGTCTTCTCACATCCCTCCTGAGCCTGCACCCTCCCCCAGGCATCTGCAGTGCCCGTCTAATTTCCCCTGTATATGCAGTTGCTTTCGAATTTCATAGTCTTCAACGTCTAGCTCCCAAAAGGAGAAAAAGAGAAAAATGAATGAGGAAAAAAAGGTGCCAACCCGTTAAATCCCCTGCAAGTCAATTCAACCAGGGAGGGAAAGGCTTGCAATGATGGGGAGAAGTGTAACAACAGTGGAAGCCTCAATAGATTTAAAAGGAAAATATCATAAAAAGTATCTTCTCTAATCACAATGGGATGACTTTGGAAGTCAATAACAGAAGGAAAACTGGAAAATTCACAAAATTGTGGGAATTAACTCACTCTTAAACAATTAAGAGGTCAAAGAAGAATCACAGGGGAAATTAGAAAATATTCAGAGACTGATAAAAATGAAAACAAGACATACCAAACGTATGAAACACAGTAAAAGCAGTATGAAGGAGAAAATTTATAGCCATAAATGTTTACATAAAACAACAACAGAGATCTCAAATCAATAACCCAAGTTTACCTTTACAACTTAGGAAACTAGAAAAAGCAGACTAACAGCTAGCAGCAGGAATGAAACAATGAATACTAGAGCAGGGGACTTCCCTGGTGGTCCAGCGGTAAGGAACTCGCCTTCCAATGCAGGGGATATGGGTTTGATCCCTGGTCAGGGAACTAAGACCCCATATGCTGTGGGGCAATTAAGCCCACATGCCACAACTACCGAGCCCATGTGCCTCAACTAGAGAGACTGTATGCCACAAACTACAGAGCCCATGCACCACAACTAGAGAAGAGAAAACCCACATACTACAACTAGAGAGAAGCCTGTGCACCATGGCAAAGAGTCTGCGCTGCAACGGAGATCCTGCACACCTCAGCAAAGATCCTGCACGCCTCAACGAAGATCCTGCCTGCCGCAACTAAGACCAAACACATCCAAAAATAAATGAAATAATAAAATAAAAATAAATACTAGAGAAGATATAAATGAAACACAGAAAAAAACAGAGAAAAATTAATGAAACCAAAATTCAATTCTTCAAAAAGAGCAACAACACTGACAAACCTTTAGCTAGAAGGACTAAGAAAAAAAGAGAATACTCAAATTACTAAAATCAGAAATGAAAGTGGGAAATTACTACTGATTCTACAGAAATAAAAAGAATTATAAGAGAGTACTATAGTCAGTTGTATGCCAACAAATTAGATAACCTAGATGAAATGGACAAATACTTAGAAACAGAAAACCTACAAAGATAAAACAATGAAGAAACAGACATTCTGAATAGACCTATAATTAGTAAGGGGTTTGAATCAGTAATTGAAAATATCCTGACAAAGAAAAGCCCTGGACCTGATGGTTTTATTGGTGAATTCTATGAAACATTTACAGTAGAACTAACATCAATATTTGTCAAACCTTTAAAAAAAAATTGAAGAGGAGGGAATACCCCCAAACTCATTCTATGATGTCAGCATTACCTTGATACCAAAGCCAGACAAAGACACTACAAGAGAAAAAAACTAGACTATGTCCCTTATCAACATGAATACAAAAATCATCAACAAAATATTAGCAAACAGAATTCAACAGGATAGAAAAAGGATTAAACATCATGACTAAGTGGGACTTATTCCTGGAATGCAAAGATGGTTCATCATATGAAAATCAATTAATGTAACACACCACATTAACAGAATGAAAGAAAAACCCACATGATGACCTCAACTGATGCAGAAAAGTCTTTTGATAAAATTCAATATCCTTTCATGATTAAAAAACTCAAGAAACTAGGAATAGATGGAAACTACCTCAGCATAATAAAAGCCATTCATGAAAATCCCACAACAAGCATCATACTCAATGGTGAGAGACTAAAAGCTTTTCCTATGAGGTCAGGAAGAAAGCAAAGATGCCCACTTTCACCACTTCTATTCAACATAGTATTGGAAGTCCTGGCCAGAGCAATTAGGCAAGAAAGAGTTCAGATTGGAAAGGAGGAAGTAAAATTATCTCTGTTCACAGATGATATGATCTTAAATGTAGAAAATCCTGAAGAGTTCACAAAAAGAAACTGTTACAATAAATTAATTCAGCTAAGTAGCAGGAAAAGAAGTCAACACACAAAAATCAGTTGCATTTCTATACACTAAAAATGAATAACACAAAAAGGAAATTAAGAAAATTCCATTTACATTAGCATCAAAATAAGATACCTAGGAATTATTTTTACCAAAGAAGTGAAAGACTTACTCACTGAAAAATATAAAACATTTCTGGGAGAAATTAAAGACATAAATAAATGGAAAGATATTCTCTGTTTAGATTGGGAGACTTAAGATGTCAATACTACCCCAAGCGATTCACAGATTTAATGCAATCTCCATCAAAATCTCAATAATGATTTTTGCAGAAAAGGAAGAAACCACTTTAAAATTCACAAGGAATCTCAAGAAACTCTGAATAGCATAAACAATCCTAAAAGAGAAGAACAAACTGAAGAACAGACGTCCTGATTTCAAAATTTACTGCAAAGCTACACTAATCAAAACAGTATGGTACTGGGATAAAGAGACATATAGACAAATGGAATAGAATAGAGTCCAGAAATAACCCTCACACATGTAATCAAATGATTTTCAGTAAGGGTGTCACAACAAATGGTGCCAGAAATCTGGATATCCACATTCAAAAGAATGAAGTCAGATCCTACCTAACAGCATACACAAAAATTAACTCAAAACAGATCCATGATTTAAGTGTAAGACCTAAATTTATAAAACTTCTAGAAGAAAACAAAGCAAAATCTTCACAATACTGGATTTGGAAATGCTCTCTTGAATATGACACCAAAAGCACAAGCAACTAAAGAAAAAAAATAGGCCTACTGGACTTCACGAAAATTTAAAAAAATTGTGCATGAAAAGACATTATCCAGTCTGGTCCAGGGTAATCCTTTTCATGTCCTTCCACCAGTCCTGGGTGAGGTCTGAGCGGTTCACTGTCGCGGGGGTGGGGGTGGGCGGTGAGATGCATCTTTAGGGAGGGCAGTGAGGCTCTGGGACTGTGAGGGGAGGGCAGCCTGGCACCAGAGGTGGCAGCGCAGCCCCAGGACCCAGGTCGCAGAGTCCCCAGGCCAGTGGCTGCCTTTGGGACCCCAGGGTGGCTCCAGAGGCGAGGTAGTTGTAATTCAGGACGCAAAGGGCAGAGTCGACTTGTACCATCTTCCAGAATGTCCACCAAGGAACTCTGAAAATGATGACCTAGCAACCAGTTTGGCTCTTGGTCCCTATTTCGGTTTTCAAATGCACAAAATGAATACTAGCTTTTGGTCTGTTACAGGAAGGCAAGAAGAATTAAAGGAAGTGATTGAACATTTTAAGAAAGATGAGCATTTGGAGAAAGCCATCCAATGTCTGACTTTAGGAGGATGGGCACCTCCCTATTTTTGCAACAACAAAAAAGATGCAGGGGAAATTATTCAAGGAACATGTACACTTGTGAATGTTTGCAACTGACAGTGGATTTGCAAGAATGCCTTATAACAGATTCTCATCAGAACAAAATGGAGCCAAAATAATTGCAGCAAAAGAGTGGAAGTGAAAAGACAAAGTAGAATTACCGGTGGGTTGTATTGCTGAGCTTTCAGAAATTGAGAAGAACATCCTACTTGGACCCAGAGAAAACGACTTCAGTGTCCTGTGTTCCAGAAGGAAAAACTGTGTTCAGCTTGCCTTGGTCCTGCTGCATTTACAAACCACGACTGCAGACCTAACTGTGAGTCTGTGTCCACTGGCCAAGACACAGCAAGTGCAAAGACTCTAAGAGATACCGAACCTGGAGAAGAAATTTCTTGTTATTATGGAGATGGGTTTTGGGGGTGGAAATAATGAATTCTGCGAGTGTTACACACGTGAAAGACAGGGACCTGCTGCTCTTAACTCCAGAGGGGGACTGCCTGCGTCTGCTGCTGTTATCGTTAGCAGATACGCACTCAGAGAAAAACTAAACCTTTAAATAGGCGTAAACAGTTAGGTGACAGGGTAAGAATTCAGTCAGTCTGCCAGCTTTTACACTGATGCAGATGCCATTCAGGAAAAAAACAAGGCGAGGTCGTCACACGTCTGAAAGGAACCTTTCCACGGTGTTATTTCTCTGTGATGATGTTGTCAGGTCCCACGAGAAGACAAAGGATGGGGTGGCATCACACAGCCACACACCTGTTCCACACCTGACCAGTCTGGTAGGATGGATGGTGGACCTGGGGAGTTCATAGTGTCTGGCCTCAAGGCTCCCTGCTTTTCACTACTTGCCTGCCTTTTTCAAAATGAGCTGACCCAATTCATCAAACTGTTTCCAGACTCAGAACTGTGATAGGGGAGCATTCTGAATGTTGCTCTGCTGTGACGCTGTGTTACAGCCGCTCCTCAAAGTAGCAAGAGCGATGAAGAGGAAAAAGAAGTGAGCTCTCAGATATCGGCGGTGCGCGGGGGCAGGACCTAATGGAAACTGGAAAGAGAGAATGCAGGAGACAGAGAAAAGGGAGAGAAGAAAGCCTAACCGAGCAAAAGAAGACACATGGTGTTTGTGGCACTTTGAAGTCCTGGCACCACTCTGATCGCTACCGCTTTTCATCTGGGTGACACCGGTTTTCTCCAGTCGCCTCTAAAGCAGTAGGCTCTTTAGTCTGACTTGCCTCTGATAGGAATAAAGTTTAGTCCTGGTGGTGACCCCACAGCATGCCTGGTTGTCACCATAAATGTCCGTAAGTACTTCCCAGCACCTAAGTACCCCCGAGGCCTGATTATTTAGCTCTTCTCCCCGTCTTCAGATGATTTCAGCCCAACTCTGGGTGCTGCTCTCCTCTACAGGAAATCCCAGGGCAGAGGGAGGGCGTCTCCCATGACGGTGAATGTCACTGCCGTGATCTCCTGACTCTACCTGCTGCTGGAGTCAGAGGCCAGGGGTGCCCTCTGCAGCATAAAAGCACCACTGTGTTCCTACTTCAGTCTCTAATGTCCAAAGTGAACAGAAACGAGCAGTCAGTGTGTCATTCACCGTTGACTGTTGGTTTTAATAACAAATGCAGAATAATACAAATGAGACACTACCCAGAGAATGAAAAGGCAGTCTACATAACTGGAGAACATGTCTGCAATGCATGTATCTGATAAGGGATTAACATCCAGGATACACAGAGACCTGAAACTCAACAACCAAAACCCAAGCGACCCAGTTCAAACGTGGGCAAAGGACTGGAACGGACGTTTCTCTAAAGAAGCTACACAAATGCACAACAAGCACATGAAAAAATGCTCAACATCACTGATCATCAGGGAAATGCAAATCAGGATGACAGTGAGGTACCACCGCACACTCACTAGGACGGGCAGTACGGAAAACAAGAAATGCTGGAGAGCGTAACGGGAAACCGGAGTTGTTGGTGGGGTGTGCAACCGTAGAGCTGTATGGAAAAGAGTATGGTGGTTCCTCAAAGGAAGAAAACAGAATTACCACATTAAAAACAGAATTAGCACCAGTTCTACTTCTGAGAATACATACACTCAGAAAACTGAAAGCAGGGTCTCCAAGAGATATCTGTGCCCTCATGTCCACAGCAGCATTGCTCACAGTAACGAAATCATGGCAGCAGCCCCAGGGTCCCCCGATGGACGGACGGATGAGCGTGACATGGTCCGTCCACACAATGGAATACGACTCAGCCCTAAAAAGGAAGGGAATTCGGACACCTGCCATGGCGTGGGTGAACCCTGAGGACATTATACTGAGTGAAAGAAGCCGGACACAGAGGACAAATCCTGTGTGATTCACTTGCATGAGGTACTTATGCTATCTCAGAAATCAGAGTAGAGAGGTGGCTGCCAGGGGCTGGGGGGTGGGGGATGTTGGGGAATTCGTGTTTCCTGGGACAGAGTTTCAGTTTTACAAGATGAAAAGAGTTCCGGAAATGGATGGTGGTGATGGTATCACAATATGAATGTACCTAATAACACTGAACCATACATTTAAAAATGGTTAAGATGGTAGATTTTATGTTATGCGTATTTAACTACAGTTTTAAACATTTAGGGAAAAAAATCTCTTATAAATTAGTAAAAAATAAGCACCCATTAGGAAGACGGGGAAATCATAACCAGGAAAGTAAAAACAGTACAAACGGTCAGTGATTGAGCTGCCCCAAAACCAAGGACATGCAGACAAACCAGCCAGGCACTATCCCTCCTCCGTGAAACTGGCAGATAGGACAGAAAACCCCACAGCCAGAGCGCCAGGGCCCGCCTCCACTCCTCCGGTGGCTCTGACAGCAGCTTTGCAAGCCTTGACACTTCTCAGAACTTCTGACCCAGACTCTGCTCTCCAAGGAGAAGCCCCTCACACCTGGGACCCCACCCTGCATCAGCCCATCCCGGCCTCTACAATGGGCCCCAGGAGGCCGCCTGCTGGTGGGGGTGGGGGTGGGGACGGGGCTGTGGACACGTTCAGATCTCCTGGGAGGATCTGCACCGGCCCTTGCGGGACGTTGCCTCGTGACCTGGCCCACACCCTACACGTGCTCCAGGGGTGGGGCCAGCCCCCAGGTCCTGGTCAGTGGGCAGCACCCCACGAACCCTGCTTCTTTGAAGCTGTGCCCCACACCAGGGTCCCCCGGAATTGCACAAACGTTTGAAAGGAGCCACAGGAGGGAGAGACCCATTGGAACACGGGGCCGTGTTTAAAAGAAAAGGACAAACTATTTGAGTTTTTCCTAAAATAATCACAAGAGCTAGGGTTTCCCGGCATTGTAAAGCACTCCTGCCTGCAAACAGTCTCCCTACACCCCGTGCACCTGGAGACCTCATTCTACAAACGAGAAAACAGTGGCAGGAGATGGGGGCTGGCTGGGCCCACCCTCTGCTGAGGCCCTGGGAAGACCCCTGGGTCCTGCTCCTTCCCCCAAGCAGTGGCCCATCCTGGGATGCCGTCTGCCACCTGACAGACCTCAGGTGGGCCCGCTGCACACAGAGCTGCCGTGGACGTGCCCTGCTCAGGGCTGGTCACGCAGCGGACCCGGTGGCCGGAGTCCGTCTTTCCCACTGGACGTTGCCTCCCCGGTAACAACTGCCCCGGACCTGCCTCCGTCTTCACGAGCCCCCCAGGTCACTTTCATCAGCCCCGGGTGGCAGCTTCGAAGTGGCTAGAGTGGCCCAGGAATCCACCGAGACCCACGTCCTGCTGAGGGGACACATCTGTGCCCCCTGCGTCCAGCCCCTCCAGTCACGATGCCCCGGGGGCCCAGGCCCTCTCTTCCGCCAGCTCTCCTGCCTCGAGTGACAGAAGCAAGGCAGACCACGTCCCTCCCTCCCGGAAGCCCCAGATGCCGTCAGGCCTCCCGGCCCGGTGAGGCAGGCAGGGAATAAACCCCAGTGTAAGATGGGCTCCAGGCCAGAACTCCTTTCCTGGAGACAAAGCCCAGGGAAATCTTGGACCTCCAGCCTCCTTCTTTCTGGGTGTCCGTCTCCAAGTGCAGATCCTTTCTTTGGGACAGTTGGGGGGCCCGGGGCCGTGGGCCCATCAGCTTCCTCCCTGGGTACAGGGGACCACATTCCGGGGCCCTGGGCAGGATGGCAGGCACTCTCGGCGGCGGACCTGCCCCCGCCCGTGGGTGCTGCGCCCGGTTCCGGGGAGTCCTGCGCGGGTGGGGAGCCGCCCTGGCAGTCAGCCTGGGCTCCCACCTCACGACCTGTGCCCCACTCAGACCCCCCTTGGTCTCCCTTAGGCCCCGCAGGCGGATGCCAGGTGGGCCGCTCCAGCCTGAGAAGAACGGGGCAGGCTGGGCTCCGGCTGATTCCCGGGCAGGCTGGGGCGAGACCGGCGCGCGCCCCCGCCCTCCGCACCTCCCTCCCGGTGTCACGGCCCCCTCCTCCCCTGCGGCCCCCCGGAGCTCTCTCCAGGGGAGGGGGGCGAGCCGAGGACACCCTGTGCCCAGCTCTGTGTGTTGGGGGGTCACCCCGTCGCAGTGAGTGCGGCTCCTCAGCCTCCGGAGATGTCCCCGGGCCAGAGGCAGACCCGAACCTCCGGGCGCCGGCCAAGGGCCCGGCTGCGGACCGGGACCCGGGCAGGGACGGCGCGCCCGGAGCCCCAGCACCGCGCCCGGGGCCGGGAGCCCCGCGCCGCCCGGGAGAGGCGGGGCAGCCGGACGGAACCCCCCGCCGAGGCCAGGTCCCCGCGGCCCGGCGCCGAGGCCGCCCGGGGCCTTACCTGGTCGCGCGGCGGGCGCCCTCGCAGGACTCGTCCGGAGCGCAGAGCCTGCGGGTCCCGACGGGGCGAGTCGGCGCCGAGTGGGCAGAGGGAGGGGCCGCGGGAGGGGCCGCCGGACCCCGCCCCGCCTCCCGCCCCCCCCCCCGCGGCCACCGCGGCCACCGGGAGGCGCTGCGGCCCCGCGGATGGCGGCGGGGCGGGGCCGGGGGGGCGGGGGCGCGGGGGGGGGGCGGGAGAGACGGGGGGGGCGGGGGGAGCCGGGAGGGGCCGGGTGGGGCCGAGGGGCGGGGGCGCGGGGGGGTCGGGAGGGGCCGGGGGGGCGGGGGGAGCCGGGAGGGGCCGGGTGGGGCCGAGGGGCGGGGGGCGCGGGGGGGGTCGGGAGGGCGGGGGCGCGGGGGAGGGGGTCGGGAGAGACCGGGGGGGCGGGGGGAGCCGGGTGGGGCCGGGTGGGGCCGAGGGGCGGGGGCGCGGGGGGGGTCGGGAGGGCGGGGGCGCGGGGGGGGTCGGGAGGGGCCGGGGGGCGGGGGGGGCGGGGGCGCGGGGGGGGGTTCGGGAGGGGCCGGGGGGCGGGGGGGGGCGGGGGCGCGGGGGGGTCGGGAGGGGCCGGGGGGGCGGGGGCGCGGGAGCGGCCCCTCCGCGGTCTCCTGGAAGGCAGGACCCCTCCCCGCCCTCGGGCTGCTCGCCTGCCTGCCTGCCCTCCCTCCCCCCCCCCCCCCGCCTCCCCTCGCCCCCCCCCCCCCGCCATTTCCCGGCGGCCCGCGGCATCTGCGGGGCCTGGGGCGCCTCGGGCTCCGCGCTCACTCACGCCTGGAGGAGCAGGCCTGGGGGGCCGCGGGTCCTCCCGCCCGGCGTCCCCTCCCCAGGTCCCCCTTGCTCAGGACCAGCGGGCTGGGGTCGTCTTCCTCGTGCAGGGACACGCAGCTCTGTGACCCGCGGATCAGAGCGTGTGTCCCGCGGTGGGGTCCCCTCCCCTCAGCGGCGAAAGGCGGCCGGGGAAGGGGCAAGGGCCGGCAGGACAGCGGGAGCCTCAGGAGCTCTGGGCGGGGAGCGAGGGCCTAGAGGTGCTGGCTGGGCCCCCGTGTGCCTGCAGGAACCGCGCCGGTGCTCTTGGGGCTGGGCCCTGGGGCACTGTGATGTCCCTGCCTGAGCCCAGTCTGGGAGAGGGTGAGACGGGGTCCCTGGCAGGGCTGCGGTGGGGATGGCCACTCCACCAGCCACCCTGCAGGGCGGCCCCCAGGGCCAGGGCTCCTCCTGGAGGTGGGGTGCAGGCGGGACTGGGAGTGGGGTCCTTGGGCTCTGGGACGGGGGCGTGGCACCGCCATCCTTCAAGGGGGCCGGGCAGCGGGAGGAGCAGCTTGGCCCCTCATCTGACTCCGCCCCTCCCTCGGAGAGGAGAGACAGCCCGGAGCTTCCCGGTCACCTGTGTGCCCCAGGAGGCCGCCGCCCCCCCACCCGACACCGTGTGCGGCCCTGCTGGTCTTCCTGACCACCTCTTTCCGTCTGTGCCCTGATTTGGAGCAGCTGGGGCCCATCTCCTGGCGGGATAGTAAGGTGGCCGGGGCCAGGGGTCTCGTGTCCTCAGCGAGCCCAGCAGAAGTGACTTTTGAAGCAGAGGGGGAGGGACACGCAGTCCCTGCAGCCTCATGACAGGCCACCCCTGCTGTGCCGTCTGAAGGGCTGGCCGGTTACGCCCTGGCCCCTGCACGCTGCCTTCCACCTGCTCCCGCCCCCAGAGCCCCTCGGGCGGGGCCCCCATCTGTGCCTGCTCCGCCGCCCGCTGTCCACCCCTCCCTGGGCAGCACCAGCCGCTCGTCGGGTCCCCAGCGGCTTTTGCTGTGGGGACGGACCCCTGGAGGTGGGTGGGGTGTGAGTGTGTGAGCGTGCGTATCTGTGTGTGCGTGTGTGGAGGCGTGTGGAATGTGTGTCTGTGTGCAGGTGTGGGGGAGTGTGGCAGCCGTGTGGCAGCTCGGACGCGAGCCCAGACTCCCCGTCCCGGAGCACGGCTGCCAGGTGCCCTGCACCCCGCCCCCCCCCCGCCCCGGGTCCACCTGTTCTTTCTGGGGCAGCGCTTTCCCGCGGGGGCTGCTCCCAGGGCTACGAACACAGGCCCATTCCTGCGAGACCCAGGTCCTTTCAGGGGTTAGTTGGGCTCCAGGCGTCCCTGTGGACACGGCCAGGACAGTCTAGGGGCTGCTCCGTGGGCGGCCACTTCCCTCCCCCGCCCCCTCCCCTCCTTCTCAGGGGTCTCGCCCTGGTCAGCCTCCTCCCCCGGGCCCTTCGCAGCCACTGACCCGGTGACGCTAGCCACGTTCCGCCTGCCGTGGTGCCGCCTTCTCAGAGGCCCCAGTGACACAGGCGTGCAGGTGTTGGTGCTGCCTCATGGCTGGCAGGTGGGGCAGGGAGTTCTTGGCATGCAGTGGAGGCCCGAGGGCCAGACTCCAGCACCCGTGACCTGGGAAAACATCCGCTGGAAGGAGCACCTTGCAGGTATGACGGTAGGTGTTCGGACCTCTGCAGTCCGTGGTCAGGTGGGAAATTCGCGGAGTCTGGGAGCGGCGTCGGGTCCCGCCTTCCTGGAGGCGCTGCCCTTGGCCTCCCCGCTCTTTCCCGTCATCTACCAGGGCAGCTTCAGCACCTCTCTCCTTCTCGCCCCGGGCCGGCACTTTCTCCAGGCCTCGGGGAGTCATCCCAGAGTCGAGGCGACCCTGTGACCTGAAGACTTGCCAGGAGGTGAAACCCCAAGTTCCGAGAAAGTGCCTCCAAGTCGAGAATTCCTGCTTACCCCCCGTCTTCTGTTCTGGCCCAGGGGTCAGGGACCCTCACATCCAACCCCAGGGCTGCTGGCCGCCGCCTGCGGGTGGGCCGGCTGTCTCGCAGCTCCTCTGACACACGACCTCTCTCCTTCGGACCAGGCCCGCATGTCCCGTCCAGGTTACACTGGACGGTCTCCTGGTCATTGGCCTGGCCGCCGGGAGGCGGGCTGGGTGGCCTACAGTGTTGCCTTGTGGCGGGGAGGCCCCTGCAGCCCTGCAACGAAGTGCCAGCTCTGCCAGGGAAGCGTGGGGGCCCCCCAAGCTCTGAGGGGTCAGGGGCCTGCAGTGTTTCCTCCTCAGGGCTTCCACTCAGATGTCCCCGCCGAGGTTCAGAGCCTCGGGTTTACTCGGCTGGGGCCAGACCATCACAGACCAGGATGGCCGAGCAGCCACCACGCCTGGAGCCGGGAGTCCTCACTGCCGTGTTCAGCCGCTGCTCAGCCTCAGCTCTTCCCCTGCAGGAGACAGGATTTCTTTTTAGGACAAAGAGACTTCTGGTTCTCACTCTGAGCCTTTAACCATGGATTGACTGCGCCAGTCTCCCGTTACCACCCTGCAGGGCCATCGGTGCAACTCAGCGCTAACCAGCCAGCCCACCGACCCCTTCAAACACCTGCTGTCATACCTGCAAGGTGCTCCTTCTGAAGGCAGCACCTTCCACTCTTAGGAACGTCGCTCAGCCCCTGTCTCAGGGGACGTGGAGGCAGCTTTGAGGGGGTGGGGAGCAGCATGTCTGTGCAGCGGGCCGGGCTGGGACCCCTGAGTCGGGGGTGTCCGTGGGAAGCCGCCTTGGGGCTTCGGGCAGGCCCTGGGCTCCGGAGCAAGGCTGGGCGTCTGTGTCTGTGGACGGTACTCGCCTGTAGAGAAATGCTTTCGGACTCCCCAGCACAGAGAGCAGCCCGGCCTTGCAGCTCTGCACCTGGGACAGAAGCTGGGCCCGTTGCGGCTTTGCTGGGACAGTGTGTCCCCCCTTCCTCTGCGGGGGGCCCTCCGCACCTGCCTCTCCAGGCCGTCACGACAGCGTCAGTCAGCCGGCGGCGTCCTGCCAGACCCTGCATGCGCGCGGCCCCCGACGCCTGCTACCCGGCGCCCTCCTGCCCTTGGTTGCGGAGGAAACAGGCTCGAGGGCGGAAGTAACCTTCCCGGGAAGAGGACCTCAGCCTGGGAGGCGAGGCCGGCCTCCTGTGCCTTCGAGCCTGCGGTGCAGCGCGGGGATGGGGGGAGGCGGCTGCTGGGTCAGTAACTCCCTGAGCCTCAGACATGCAGGCTCTGCAGGCCCTGAGCTTCGGCGGAGACTCACGGGGGACCAAGACCCTCAGAACTGCCCTCTGCGTCCAGCCCACCTCGGCTGTGGGGGTGGCTGGGTGTCTGCGAGGTGTGGGACAGGCCTCAAACCACGGCAGTGAAACCAGACACCGGACGTTTCCCTGAAAACCACCGGGGCCCCTGCTGTGGCTTTATTTAGAGAATTCCGGAGGCGTCACTGGGCCTTGGGCCCGAGAGAGGGGCTGTCCTGACATCCTAGAACTGAGGGTGGGCTCGGCCCGCCCCCGCCTCGTCAGCCCCTTTGCAGGCTGAAGGCGGGTGCTTGGAGTGCCTGGCTGCCCCTTGCCCCTGTGCGGCTGTGCCCGCAGAGGCCGGGGGGCACGCGGGTCAGCCCCGCCACAGCTGGGTGTCCCAGGTCCGAGGGGCCCTGCTGAGGTCCGGGGCCGGGGGCCCGCGGCCCCGAGGGGTCTCCAGGAGGAAGCCGGGTGCCAGGTCACTGCCGTGGTGGGCAGCACGTGGGGAAGAGTGGCACAGACACCCTCTGAGGCCTGGGGCCAGTGGCTCCTGAAGACGGGCGTGCGCCCTTCCTGAGGGAAGGAGCTGCCCTTGGCTGCGGGCCTGGCCACCCCGCCCCAGGGGTTAAGACGCCCGTTTCCTCCTCTGCCCACACGTTCTCAGGCCCAGGGAGGCCCTAAGTGGTTCCGGGTGGACGGGCCGGCGGTGGCTTTCTCATGCTCGGTGCCTCTGGCGGGACCGTCCTGGGGGGCGGGGCCGGGCTCTCAGGGCCTCAGAAATGCGTGTACAGGATGACTGTGGGCTCGCATGTTCCCTTCCTCACCCTTGGGGCCGACAGAGTAACTCTCCACTCTCCGGGCAGAGACTCAGAAAGGACAAAACCCGCCTTTAACGGTGACGCCCCGGGGGCCAGTGTGTCACAGTGTGTGTTCCCAGTGGGTGGGAGGGCGCGGCTTTTACGGTTTTAAGCCAAGGCGACCTCATGAGTCTGGCTCGCCTTAGCGGGTGCTGGGCAGCGGAGCGCTTGTATTCATGATGGCCCTGGGGCGCAGTGGCAGCCGGGCACGGGCCACCCTTCCCATCTCCAGTGGGGGTGCCGGTGAGGGGCCCGCGTGGGGCCAGGGCGCCGGTGGCAGGAAGGTAGGGGGACACGTGCTGCTGGGCGAGAGCTGCCCCTTGGCGGGAAGGGGCTGTGAGTGCGCGGGGGACGCGACCCAGCCCCGCCATGCTCCCGAGGGGTCCGTTCTTTCCCTGCACGTCCAGTCATGTCTCGGGACGTGAAGACAGCCTAAGGAGAGCAGCTGCCCAAGGCGGCGTTCACAGAGCCCCCGCCACACACCTGAGCCTCGCAGATAAGACGCAGGTACTCACAGGGAGCACAGGTGGGGGAAGAAGAGTCTAGGTCTTGAACGTCTCGTCCCACCAGTGGTGGTGGTTTTTCCCTCCGCCACCTCTGAGTACATCTAAACCACGTGGAATTCGTTTACAAAATGCCTCAAAATATTTATCCCTCCTCGTGACCATCTGTGCTGTATGGAATGGAAAGGGCCCCCAGAATGTCATGCACCTCCGTTTCTGCTGGCACAGGAAGGCCACGCCACGCAAACGCCAGGGGCTGGCCCGGCCTGCGGGGTGTGGGATCACCAGACAGCCACGCCACGGGACTTCTCACTGGGGGTCTGCCTCCGGGGCCAGGTCACCAAGCTCCCAATCTCTGAGCAAAACTTTCCTACGTGCATCTTCTCGGGAAGAGGACCCACAGGTTTCATGGGATCCTCAAAGGTATAAGTAATTCCAAAGACACCGCATATTTTCAAGGAACTGGGACACAAAAAATGACACAAGAATCATGTGAAACAAAGTTTAATCTTTCTAAGATGACGTGAGGTCCAGAGGGGGCATCATCAGCACTGTGACCAGCTTCACCCCCACTACCGTCACGCCTGCGGCTTCTGCCACCCCCACCTTCGCCCCCACCCCCCGCCACCTTCACCACCACCACCACCACCACCAGCATCACTCCTTCCGCTCCCACCACCCCAACCACCTGGATAAGTTATCTATTCCTCCATAACAACCCCCCCACTTCATGGCTTAAAACAACAATTATTGTACTTGCTCACTTTTCTGGTGGGCTGACCGTGGGCTGGGCTCAGCAGGGCGGTGCACCTGAGCTGATGCGCGTGGGGGCGGTCCGTGCAGGCTAGGAGGGGCCGGATGACCCGGGAAGGCATCCCTTAGAGGTCCTGGGGGCTGGCTGCTGGCCGGGGTCTTGGCTCTCCTCGCTGTGGCCTCTCTAGAAACTCAGACCTGTGTACGTGGCGGCCGGATCACAACACCATGAGAGCAGAAGCTGCGGAGATTCTTGAGACCCGGGCTCGGGAGTCACACTGCATCACTTTGTCACATTTTGTTGGTCAAAGCAAGACACGGGGCAGCTATGACTCAAGAATGGAGAAATGAGAAGAGCTGCAGAGGTGCCGTGAACGTGGTTCGTCTACACCGCCACCGCAACGGTGAGCCTCTCCCATAGCGGCCTCCGTCCCCTCCGTCTGCGCCCCCATCCTCTCCCCAGGCAGGCACTGACCACTTCAGGGGCTTGGGTCTTAGAAAGTTACAGCCTCTGTTCTCAGAGGTGTTGCCAGTCGGGTGCAGATGAAAGACACATGGTTACACTGTGCCGCTGGGGTGGTCACGATGTGCTCCTCACTCACACTCACACGGGAAGGAGAGAGAAGGCCGGGGGCCTGGGCCCGGAGACCCCCCCGGCCTGGGGCTTCTGTCTGACGCAGGTGGGGAGTGTGCCCACTGCAGGAGTGCTCTCTTTGGCAGCTGCACTTACAGTTTCCTTTCATTGCTTCTTAAATTTTACCACTTAAAAATTTTTTACAAATGGTTGACGTTGAATGTTTATAACCTTACTTATTTATTTGGAGCAGATAATGCACGTGCATTGTGCAAAATTCAGAAGGCACAGCAGGGCATAGAATAGAAAGCAGACCTCCCTTGCAGCCCACCCTGCAAGGCCTAACCGGGGAGAATTGCCACCCAGCTCCTCAGGACCACTGGGGCCACTTCGGACACTGCTGACCATCAATCCCGTCACAGTTAGGGTGTGTCTGCTGGCAATACATCTCCTCAGGTTTCGCCTGTCTCCACAGCATTTTATTTAACCTTCAGTTTTGAAGGCTACTTCCCTAGGTAAGAATCCATCGTAGCTGGACGATACGGATGACATCCCGTTGTCTCTGGGCTTCCAGACATGTGGGAAATATGTCTTTCTCTTGTTCCTTTGAAGATAATGTGCCTTTCTCCTCTGGGTGCTTCTAAGATCTTCTGTCTCTGGTTTATAGCCATGTTGCTGTGATGTACCTAGCAGTGGCACACCTTGTATTTGTCCTGTTCAGTGTGTGTAGGTTTCTTTCTTTCTTCCTTCCTTTCTTTCTGCCTTCCTTCCTTCCTTCCTTCCTTCCTTCCTGCTGCCCCACGTGGCATGCGGAGCTTCCCCAACCAGGGATTGAACCCTGTGCCCCCTGCAGTGGAAGCACAGACTCTTAACCACTGGACCACCAGGGAAGTCTGTAAATTTCTTTTTTGAACCTGCAGTGGATATCTTTTATTGATTTTAGAAAATTCTTGGCTATTATCTCTTCAAATATTGCCTCTGCCCCATTCTGTCTTTATTCTCCATCTGGGCCTTAAATTTCACATGTGTTAGACATTTTCATCATGTTCCATTTATCTCTTATGCTCTTTTTTGTATTGTCTCTCCATTTTTAATTTGTCCTTCAGTCTTGACCATTTTCTATTGACCAATTTTCCAATGAATTTATCCTCTCTTCTGCTGTGTCTAATCTGTTGTTAATCCCATCCATTGAGTTCTTACTGTTAGTTATTGTAGTTTTAATTTTTAGAATTTCTGTTTTATCTTTAGTTTCTAGATTACAGTACTCTTATTCAGTTCTTTATCTCAGCTTCCATTTTCTTGAGATATTAATCACATTCACTTCCAAGTTCATGTATGATAATGAGGGCCACTTGTGGGTCTTTTTCTCATGTTGGTGTTTACCCTGTATAGTCACACAATCCTGTCTCTTGACTAACCCAATGATTTTTTTATTAAATGCTGGACGTTATTTGTGAACCATTGTAGAGGTGCTTCTTCATGTTATCTGCCTTTTTATAGGATTTAATTTTATTTTGGTGGGCAGTTAGTTTAGGCCCAGATTCCTTTTTCCAGTCAGGGTTTGATGTAATTCAAATCTAGGTTTATGCATTTGTGAAGACTGGTGTATTACCAGTTCTTCCTTACTTTCAGAGCATAACTTTCTAGGTGACCCAGTTGAAAGCCTGGCGTATTTACCAAGGCCCCCGTTCCTTTGAAGGTCCAGAATTCTAGGTGTTGAATTGAAAGAAGAGCAAAGGGTATGTATAGCTTAAAAAAACACAACAGCTTTATTGAGGTATATTTTATGTAACAGAAAATTCACCCTATTCAGGTGTGCAATTCAATCATTTTCAGTAAGTTTTCCAAGTGGTATAATCATCACCAGTGTTAGAACCTTTCATCATCCCAGTGAGAGCCCTTGGGCCCACTTACAGCTCATCCCCTTCCCCACCTCAACCCCAGGAAGCCAGTCGTGTCCTTGTCTCTACAGATTTGCCTTTGCTGGATGTTTCATGTAAATGGAATCATATAATATGTGGGCTCTTGAGTCTGTTCTTTCACTTGGTGTCATGTTTTTGAGGTTCTTTCATGTTGTAGCATGTTTCAGGAGTTTATTCTTACCAAAGTTCAGTAGTTTTTCTATTTATTTATTTATTTATTTAATTGGCTGCGTTGGTTCTTCATTGCTGCACACGGGCTTTCTCTAGCTGCGGCGAGGGGGGCTACTCTTTGTTGTGGTGCATAGGCTTCTCATTGCGGTGGCCTTTCTTGTTGCAGAGCATGGGCTCTAGGTACGTGGGCTTCAGTAGTTGCTGCACATGGGCTCAGTAGTTGTGGCTCATGGGCTCTAGAGCACAGGCTCAATAGTTGTGGTGCACGGGTTTAGTTGCTCTGCGACATGTGGTGTCTTCTTGGGGCAGGGCTCGAACCCGTGTCCCCTGCATTGGCAGGCTGATTCTTACCCACTGCACCACCTAGGAAGTCCCAGTAGTTTTTCTTGAATAAAATCTGAACATTGTTGTAACCCTTTGATTAATCTCCAGAGCTCAGTAAAAGTTAATTTAGATCATTTTGCCAGTGATATCATTGCTTTTAAGAAGGAATGGATTCACAAAGGTCCTCGCTGCACCATTCCCAAAGTCCTGCCTTATAATTTACTTTTGCATGTTGACTCTGTGCCTTGCTAAATTCACTTATTGGTTCTTGCAGCTTTTGGGAGGGGGTAGATTCTGTAGAATTTTCCAAGTACACAATCGTATCACCTGTGAATAGACAGTTTTTTTTTCTTTCCAATCTACATTCCTTTTATTTCCTTTTCTCACCTTTGTGCACTGTTTGCACCTCCAGTGTGATGCCAAATAGCAGGAGTGAGATTGAACACCCTCCTGTATTCCCAAGTTTAGAGAGAGTCTTCTGTTTTCATATTAAGTGCAATACCAGCTGTGGGGTAATTTTGGTCATTGTTGATGTTCTTTATTAGGTTGAGAAAGTTACCTTCAGTTCCTAGTTTTCTTACAGTATTTTCATAAGCAGGTGTTATATTTTGCCAAATACATTTTCTGCATTTACTGAGGAGGTCAAATGGGTTCATCACTTTTCTTCTGTTAATAAGGTGAATTATATTGTTTGATTTTTAAAAATCTTAAACCAAAATTGCATTTGGGGGATAAACCCACTTGGTAATGGTATATTATCTTTTTTCTAAATTGGTGGGTTCAATTTACTAATATATTGTTAAGGATTTTCATGTCTATATTCATGAGGGATGCTGGTCTGTGCTTTTCTTTTAAAATCTTTGCCTGGTTTTGGTATTGGGGCAATACTGACTTCCTAAAATGAGTTGTGAAGTGTTCCCTTTTCCCCTATATTTTGAGAGAACTTAGGCAGGATTGGTGTTACTTCCTTCTTAAATGTTTGATGAGATTCTCCAGTGAAGCCCCCTTGGATAGTGAACTCAATTTCCTTCACAAATGTCAGAGCATTTCTTCTTGAGTTAGTCTAGAAAATCTGTGTCTGTCAAGGATTTGTTTATTTCATATACGTTGTCTAAAGTTATTGTCATAAAGATGGTTGTCATATCTTTTCTTTCCTTTTATTTTTTTTGAAAATGAAGTGGAGAGAGAATTCTCTATATCATTGTTTAAGAACCGGGTATAAAACACACCCGAATCTGTAAGCCCAGGGTCCTCCGAGTGTGATTCCTATTGTGCTGACAGTTTGGTGAGGACTTTGCTGATGCTTCCGTCTTCTCTCACCGTCGCGTTTCTTTACTGTCCCTTACTGTCCAGCTAGTGTCTGTTGGATCTATAGTGATGTCTTCTCTTTCATCCTGATATTAATAATTTGTGAGCCCGACATCCCTGTGTGGCTGGGTCTGCCTCTATCTGAGAAGATGAAGAGTCCCGTGATGCCAGTGCATCTGGGAGATCAGTGCCTCTGGCTGGTCCATAAAGACAGTGGTCAGGGTGATAAGGCCAGGGCGCCCAAGTGACCTGTCACAAAGGGCATGACGCCAGAGTCCCACCTGTGCCCTGTGACACTGCCAGGCCTTGGAGTCACCCGAGCTGTGGCTTCTCCTCTGTCAAAGGGGCTCTTCACAGCACTTGTGTTGGTGAGATGTCTCGTGTAAGTGACTCTGCAGGGTGCCAGGTTCAGGACAGTGTTGGTTTGTGACTCAGGCCCTCTGGCATCTTCCCCAGCTCACCCGGCAGGTGCCAGCACCACTGGGTGGACATGCGTGCTGGCTGGCATGATCATGAGAAAACGGCCCAGCTACCCAGGAAGCACATCTGAGTGTCCCATATAGAAAGGAGGAGAAGAGCCAAAAATGCTTTTAACAACACCCAGCATCCATCACGATGAGCCCTATTCTCACATTATTAGAAATGCACACTCACACTTGGCAGCGAACCTGGGAGTGTTTCCACGTGTTCCCCATGTTCCCGCCAGCATGGCGACTGGTTCCTGCCTGGGCTCCCCCCACTCTCCGCACTGTGCCTCTACCGTGTCGGCTGTGGGGGTCAGCGCCTTCTCTGGTTGCCACCCCCTTCATGGTGCCCACTCCTCCTGCATGGCTGTGGCCCGGCCACCCCAGATGGCGGGAATTTGCAGATGCAGACTGCTGGCAGCACGGGCGCCATGGGGTCTGTCCCCTCCTGTGAGAAGTCCTGGGGGGAAGGGCTGAGGTGACCGGAGCACGGGGCAGGGTGCAGGGCAGCGCTGGTCACACACTGCATGTGAGGAGAGGGGTGCTGGGGCAATCCTAGCTTTGTTCCAGTCTTAGAAGGCAGGGGACACCACAGAGCTTGGGACCGGGCCCTGGGTCCTCTCCCAGAGCTGGCGTGCAAGGTCTGGGGCCACAGCTGACCGGGGTGATTTAGACCCAGAGCCTGGACACGGACTCTCCGGCTGCTACTGCTTAGATGCCCGCGGCCCAACACGGGGAGCGGTCAGGAAGCAGAAAGGCCCCCTGAGCACAGGGTGCAGCCCAAGCCTCGTAAATGAAGGACCCCCGCCTGAAGGGGCCGCAGGGTCCCCCGGCTCCTGCCCTGCGGAGCCAGGGTTCAGGGACTGGTGCATCCCCACCCCCGCTTTACTGCATGTCCCCTGCAATCAGGAAGGGTGGCGGCTGTCACAGAGCCGGCCTGGGGCCCCGCCGACCCCTCCCCTGCGGTCGCCCCCTCCCTTTCCGTGGGCTGACTCTGGCAGGGAGGACCAGGGACATCGGCTGCAGGGAAGGCCCCTTTACCTTTGACGGACCCGCTCTCTGGCAGGAGGAAAATTCTAGATCATCTGACACATCAAGCCCTAAACAGGGCTGGCTTGTCTGAGGATTAACAGCCTGGAGACTCAGAGCGAACGAGCAGCGTCGGGAATCCCTACAGACCTGCAGGTCGGGGTGCGCGGCTCTGAAGGCAGCGACTGGAGCGGACGTCAAGAGAGTCCCGACTCCAGGGCTCAGGGTAATCTGGGTGTGGGATTTCCTGAAATGCCACAGGAGCCTGCTGAAGCCCCTCAGATCAGGGCTCCCGGGCCGGGAGGGGCCCAGCCTGCCGCTGCCACGGCCCTCCCCGCACGGCCCGGAGGGAGTCGGGTCCTGCTGAACAGGCGCGGCCCAGTCACGCGGACACGGCTGAGGGAGGGCGGCGACGTGTGCCCCCACGCCCCTCCACGCAGCTGTTCCACATACTCAGTCCCCCGCATGTGGGGACACGGGGGCAGGTGCAGCAGGGGCACCGGGGTCGCTGCTTCCCTCTGGGGGGAGTGGGTGACGCTCTCTGGAGGGTGAGCGCTCGCCCCCCAGGAGCCCGATGAGGAAGCAGCCCGGCCACCCTTGGGCACCTTTCCAAGCTCGGGTCCAGCTGCCGAGAGGCCGGAGCGTCCGGCGGGGCTGGAGGCGCCCTGGCTGCTCCTCTGGCTGCGGCCCCAGCTGCCCCGCTGTCCTGCAGGGGCCTGCGCCCATCACCACGTCTGAGCCTGGCCCGTGACGGAGCCCCACCCCGGCCGGCTCTTCCTGGAGCCCCCTTTCCACCAGCTCTGGGTCCCCCTTATCTGGTCACCCTGGCCACCCCACCCCACCCTATCCCAGGTCCTGCCAGCCTGTCCTCTCAGCCTGCGTCTGGTGACCTGGCCTCTCCATTCTGAGTGAAAGCCCGAGGCCTTCCTGGAGGACGCGCTGGTCCCCTCAGTCCTACCAGATCCCAGGTCCTCCCGAGCGCTCTCTCCCTGCTGGTCCGTGCGGCTGCCCTGAAGCCAGGGGTCTCAGGCTCCGCGCCGGTGACACAGGGGCCCAAAGCGAGAGCCGCCCACTGCCCCGCCCAGCTCTGCCATCAAGGCCTGGCCCACAGGATGGGTCGGGCTGGGAGGGTCTCTTGGAAGCTGCCTGGCCCAAGAACAAGGTCCCCTGGGTCAGTGGTCAGGAGGGAGGGAGGGGCCCTAGAGGGCCCACTGGTGCCGGAGGACGTAGTCGTGGGTCCTGAGTGAGTGGGTGAGGGGCCGAGTCCCATCGGAGGGGCCGCAGCCTGGCCTGGCCTGGCCTGGCCTGTTGGCTCCAGGGCTGACCCTGGCCTCCCAGGGGCTCTGCCACGACGGCCCAGCTGTCAGCGTAGTGGTCCGAGCCACGGCTGGTGCAGGGTGCGTGGCTGCCAGGGTGGGTGGCCAGGCTTGTGGACCTAGAAAGCCGTTCCCGGCACAAAGCCCCTGAGGTCCCCGCCCTCTCGGCCTGGCCTCGGGGGCTGCCCTCC
The DNA here is from genome assembly GCF_030028045.1 of Hippopotamus amphibius kiboko. Lineage (NCBI taxonomy): Eukaryota > Metazoa > Chordata > Mammalia > Artiodactyla > Hippopotamidae > Hippopotamus > Hippopotamus amphibius. The sequence continues at coordinate 117,201,251 of NC_080195.1, read as the reverse complement.
TGGGCGCGGGCTCTCGCGCTGCTCGTGCCAGACGCTCACCGTCAGCCTCCTGGGCTGCGTGGGTGCCCAGCCGATGGGGTGGGCGGCTCACCCTGCACGGGGGGCCAGGTCTCCAGGGTCCAGACTCAGTGCCCGCCCTCTGGCCTCCGCCCACGGCGCTGACGGGGAGCCAGGCTCCTGGCCGTGCAGCTGGAGGCCGGGCACTGGCTCCTGCGTTGCCTGAGTCTCCCCGCCTCCAAAACGCGCAGACACGTCCTGTGAGGCGGTCAGTGAGATGGAGCGGGTGCCCCAGCCGTGAGCCAAGGTTCTCCCATCCGCACGTGTGGGGCTCCGCCTGAGAGCAAGGGAACGACCCCCGAAGGCGAGGACACCGTCCCCCCCGTTCCCCCCGCCCCGTGGGCCGCCCGGGGGGTTCCATCAGGGGTTCCATCAGCCTCAACGCTCCGTCCCGAATGCTGCCTAGGTCAGAGCCGCAGCCCTCGGGGTCAGGGTGCGCCTGCCTGCCCAGCCCTCTTGGGCAGGCCGTCGGGACTGGGCTTCCCTCTCCTGCTGCAGACGTGGCACCGGCAGCTGACCTCTGACAGTGGCCAGCGCCACAGCTGGCCTGGACGTCGGGGCCAGCACGTGTCTCTGGCCGGCATGGGCAACCCGCTGCCTGAGGCTGGAGGACTCGTGGGGCTCCGCGCCAGCTGCCATTGCCCAGGAGCCCCGGGCAGAGGGAGCGCCAGGAGTCCGAGTGCCAGAGACAGGGGGAACGGGGGGGATGGTGTCCTCGCCTGTCCTCTGCCGGCCAGCCCACAGCAGAGACCCTGAGGCAGGGCCCCTCCCCTCCTGGGCCCACCTCTCAGTCCCTAGGGCTGGGGATTGGGGACCAGAGTCTCCTGTGGGTCGGGGAGCGTCACGCTGCTGGGGAATGCCCGGCCACAGGCCT